>NW_028254364.1:600000-1183157 GCF_964263255.1 Lissotriton vulgaris | reverse complement strand
AACAAGGGTTCATTCAGAGATAGCCTCGAGCCTAGGCCCCCCTTGGCAGAAGAAAAACAAGAATTAAAAATGCAATAGGTCTCGCCTTTGATTAAGTTAAAACCATTTGCTTTGCTATACAACACCATTAGCAAAGCAAACAGCTTTAACTTAATCAAAGACGAGCCCTATTGCATTTTCAATGCTTGTTTGAGAAGGCTACAATGTAGGAATGTGCACACGTTGTTTCCTGTCCTGGGGCAGAAACTCTACTGTTCCCAGGCAGCATTTGGAGTTGCAAACCTGCTAGCTTAATCTTGGCTTGCATTTATTTCTCATTTGTATTTTTTCACCTGACTTTCTCGTCTAGTCCAAGAAGTCCAGAGGATGGTAAATAATTGCTCTATGCCTTAAAGTGACCACACGCCAGATACAGCAGATAATGACTTCTGCGGCAATATTGTACAGGTGAGGAGACACCCTACAGCGGAGACGTCTTGAGGAAAATACTCCAGCAGCACTTTGTAACTTTTTATTAATGTGGCAAACACCTCTGTCTCACTCTCCCCCCAGAACTCCTAGAACCCCTACACCCCCCTAGATTTGACCCAACATGATGTACACATGGACCCCTACCAGCCTTGCATCTGCATGCCAGAGTGTCGCCGCACTAGCTCCATACCTTGCCAGGCTGAGCTGGAGTCTGACAACAGGGAAACCATTGAAGTAACATCTTTGATAATACCCCAGAGTCTTGGACAAAGACTGATGCAGCTTTATTGCTACATTCTTTGTAGCGGGCTTATGAAGGAAAGGGCTGTAGAATGGTGACTGCAACTGGACAGCGGCCTCCCTGTTCTTTTGAGGTGGTATCCAGTGACTGCTGGGGGAGTGACATACAGATCCTAGAGTGCGGTCCGTCTCTTCCCAACTTGTCGAGATTCTTAAATCAAGACATCACTATAAGTATCAGACAATTGTTCTCCTAGACGTGTATGTTCTGGATTCTGAGCTCCTTTTCTAGAAAGCTGAATGGCTGACATATATCTCAAGGGCTTATATAAATCACAAAACTAAACATGCAAATGGAAGTTGAGTTGTTAATGGGGAAATGCATTTTAATTTGCAAACAGAAAGTGAAAGCTACGGAAGTGACTTCCCAGCAGAGGCGGGAGAGAGCGCAGTCAGTGGGAGGGAGGTGAGGTGAGACCAGCGGAGCGAGACGAGTTAAGTGGCGGCCAAGCTGGGGACAGTGAGTCTGTGACAAAGATCAGCAAGACGTGGGCAGCCTGAAAGGTATTTTCTCGTTTACGGAGAGTTATAGGTTCTGGCTTGTTGTAGCTGTAATGTTACTGGCTGTATTTTATATCTGCATGCACTGACGGAAATGGCAAAAATGCGAGGGGCCGCCCAAATGCTCGCCACCGAGCTGTGCCAGTACAGGTGAGCTGAAGGCGTCAGCTTCTTATAAGTAGTGGAGGGAGGAGGGGCGGGACCGGCCTGTAGGGTTGCAAACAGCTTAAGGGAGGAAGAGAAGCGTACAGGGTGCTATGTTTGAACAAGCTGTCAGCATTACGCGCACAGGGGGCTTCGGAGGCTGGCGAACAAAGGGGCCACCGGAATGGAACCGCACAGGGATCCGCAGAGCGCGTCTCACTGTTGAGTCTCATGGCGTGTGTGATCAGCCTGCACTCGCAGCAGGGGGCGGCCACTAGCAGCAGCCTGGCCTCCATCGCGCTTCCTTGTGTTGTTCCAACACATGCCCGGACCACTCGTTCCTTCGTCTCGTAAGTACACGGGGACTGCAGCCGCAGAAACCTCCCGCCTTCAGCCTTGAGCGCATTGGGAGGATGCCGGCAGGGAAAGGGCACGAGCGGAGTCCCTCCTGAGTGAGAAACAGAGCTTCTCCTCAGCTGGGCACAAAGCGCCAACCTGCTGCCAACTAAGGCCGATGGGGCTGTCCAGGTGAGCGCGCGGTGGGTGGGAGTGCTTGAAAGTTTAGAGACACCTTCGCGTGCTCATCTGCTGTCCGGGGGCAAGCTCCAGGCGCAAGCTGAGAGACACGCCATGCGCGTGCCCATGTGCTGTCCTGGAGCAAGCTGATACACATGCCGTGAGCGTGCACATCGCCGGTCTGAGAAAGCGCACATCACCTGTCCCCCTTTTAAAGTCAAGTCGGCAACAATAGATCTCGCTAGCGAGCAACTGCACTGCCCTGTGTCGCTAGGCGAGACCTAACAAAACTGAGACTCCAAATACACAAATACTCCAAATACTTCCTCCCTTAAGCTGTTTGCAACCCTACATGCTGGTCCCGCCCCGCCTCCCTCCACTACTTATAAGAAGCTGACACCTTCAGCTCACCTGTACTGGCACAGCTCGGTGGCGAGCATTTGGGAGGCCCCCCGCATTTTTGCAGTTTCCGTCAGTGCATGCAGATATAAAATACAGCCAGTAACATTACAGCTACAACAAGCCAGAACCTCTAACTCTCCGTAAATGAGAAAATACCTTTCAGGCTGCCCACGTCTTGCTGATCTCTGTCACAGACTCACTGTCCCCAGCTTGGCCGCCACTTAACTCGTCTCGCTCCACTGGTCTCACCTCACCTCCCTCCCACTGACTGCGCTCTCTCCCGCCTCTGCTGGGAAGTCACTTCCGTAGCTTTCGCTTTTGGTTGCAAATTAAAATGCATTTCCCCATTTACAACTCAACTTCCATTTGCATGTTTAGTTTTGTGATTTATATAAGCCCTTGAGATATATGTCAGCCATTCAGCTTTCTAGAAAAGGAGCTCGGAATCCAGAACATACACGTCTAGGAGAACAATTGTGTTACTGAATGTACTAACACTGCTAGTAATTAAAATTAAAGCACAACAAATTCCACGTTTGACTGATGTTCTTCTGCCCTCTTTGCGTGTAGGTGCACAAAAGACTGAGGAGGAGGTGTCTGTCATCATTCAACGCCCGTTGTACTGCCAGACAGATGTCCTTCTGTTGTACGTTGCGTGTGGTGTGACCTGACCAGACATCTCTGCAACTTGTGCAACTGAGTGCTGCTGCCATCTGAAGAAGATGTGCCCAAAGAAAGTAGGTACAAGGTCCTCCAGTCCAAGACCAAGAAAGTTGCTGAGAAGAAGAAGGAAGAACAGAAGAAGGAAGTGATAATTAAGTCTCGTGTTGACCCCAAAACCTGTTTTGGGAAACCAAAAAGTACGCCTGCAGCAGCGGTGTCCAAGGGGCAAGCTGGGGGCAGCACCTCTGCATCAGTGGGCCCAACCCACCAACCCAGGCCCAAGCAGATGAGTGTGGAAGAGGTAGCCAGCCTAATGGTGGAAAGCAGTGATGCTGAGCCTGACCTATCTCAAAGTAGTAAACAATCAACGAATGAGGGAACACAGCAGATAAGTGGTGAACAACAACAACTGCAACCACCGCCCGCAATAGTAGTTGTTGTTCCTCCCGAAGTAGGGGCAGTTCAGGAAATTGAGCCTCATGCAGAGCAAGAAGAAGAGGAAGCCTCTCATGCAGGACATCTATTGTCTTCCAAATCCCCACCAAGGAAAAGGAGGGTTAGTCCATCGAGTTCTTTGCCAAGCATCCCTTCTGATGATCTAGATCTCACTTGGGAGCCACAACAACCTGAGCATGAGAGGGAGACACATCCCAAGACCAGGTTAGGGAAAAGGAAGGTTCCAGACAGCCTTACACTTATGGAGGTCGATATAGAAGAGCAGGATAATGATGATGATAAGTCTGACCCAGTCATCACGAGCATCACACCCGGCCCCGAGGACATGGAGACCAACATTTTTACCCTATCCAGAATGGCTGCGACTAGTAGGGATGTAGCACGCATACCTCCAACACACCTCCAGCTTCCATATTTACATTAGCATCCTACATCCAGCAGAAGCACCACCACAGCAGAAGTAGGTAGTGGTACTACTGCGCAGCCACATAGTCAAATTCAACACACACCCTCTAGTTCATCCGGCATTGGAAGTGGCACCTCTAGCAGGAGACAAAAGTTGAGCTCCCCATTGTGGGACTTCTTTACGGTTAGCGTAAAGGAGGAGAACATTGCTATATGCTCCATTTGTCATTCCTCTGTTAGTCGTTGTAAGCTTGGTACAAACTATGGTACCGGAGACCAAATGACCCATTTGAAAAAACACCACGCAATCAAGTGGGAGGACCACCTTTGTAGCATAAAAACTGGAACCATTGATGTTGGTGGGGATAAACGAGTAGAAGGTCCACTCACTGTCGTACAGGAAGAAGAAGAGGGAGGCATTTTATCTGGTAGTGATACACACAGTAGCCCTGTCCCCAGCACTGCAGTGGTACAGCCCACATCCTCAGCATCAGCACCCTCTCAGTGGCACAAGAATAAGAGCCAGCTGAAGACACCAAGGAGTACTGCAATGCAAAGTGCTGCGCCGAACAGAAAGAAATACCACGCAGCATACCATTCTTAGCATGTTTACTAGGCAGGAGGGAAAGAACGAATGCAACCACCCAATAGCACGTTTGTACGATGCTAAGCTGGCTAAAATGTTAGCTCCGGACCTTCTCCCTTTTGCTTCTGTTGAAGGGGTGGGCTTTCTGGAATTTGTGACAACCATCTGCCCAAAATGGAAGGTTCCCAGCCGCTACTATTTTGCCAGAGTTGCTGTTCCAGCACTACATCACGACATGCTGGAATTGCTTGGAAAAGCCTTACATCAGAGTGCTGTTCATTGTATCCACCTGACAACAGACATGTGGAGAAGTTGCCAAGCCCCTAATTACATGTGCATCACTGCACACTGGATCTCTTTTTCAGGTGTTAGAAAAAAGCTATCTGCAGGCTTTGACACTGCTGAGATTTTTAATGACACTCGCAGACATGCAACTGTAGCCATGTTTGCTATGGAGAAATCTCATACTGCTGCAAACATTTTGGCTGAGTTTAACAGCAAGGTCTTTGAATGGCTGAGACCAAAGAGGGCTTAACATTGGTTTTATTGCCACGGACAATGGCAGTAATGTAGTTAAGGCCATGAAAGATGGTGGCTATTTCAGCGTCCCGTGTTTGGCACACTGCATTAACATTGTTGTTCAAGACATTCAGAAAAATGAAAGCAAAGTCAGCAACTTACTGACCACCTGCAGAAGAATATGCACGCATTTCAACCATTCTTTTAAAGCCCGGAAGCAGCAAAGGGTCATTCAAGGTGAGCATTAAATGCCAGTCAAAACACTCATCCAGGAGGTGCCAACACATTGGAACGCAATTTATTACATGCTTGATCGTCTGTTTGAGCAGTACATACCATTTAATGCTTATGTCATGACAAGGAGATTAGGGGATCCTACTGTGAAAGCCGTGACCATTAAGATGTGTCAATGGGACCTCATTAAATGCCTGACAGAGATGCTACGTCCTTTTGAGGTCTTCACACGTGCAGTCATCAGGGAGGACTGTACTATGGGCCAAGCTATCCCATTCTTGTACATGCTAGAGCAACAGCTTAAGGAGGTGTCTGAAACATACAAAGGTGTGGAAGACAAAGTAGATGCATGTTATTTGGCGAACGCCTTAGCCGTCCGCTTATCTGACAATACAAGGTTTCAAAATAAGATTGTGTCACATCGACATTACATTACTGCCACAAGTTTGGATCCACAGTACAAATTATTTCTGAACAGTAATGCAGTAATTCCTTTTTCAGAAGGGGATGCTGCCAAGTACAAAACTTTAATAGCTGAGGAAGCCACTGATTTAGAAAACGAACGGCTCTCAATTAGAGGTCTGCCAGTGCCAGCCCAGGACAGTGCAAGTACTTCAGGGCATCCAGAGTCAAGTTCGTCTTCCGAGCATGAGAGCAGTGCATTTGCTTCCCAGCAGTCACCAACACTAACAATAACATCAACAACAGCACCAACAGGATCTGATTCATCAGACACAGCAACAAAAATAGCTGCTTAGTTTTTACGGAAAGGGATGCGTAAGTCTGTTGCTGATGCAAAGTCAAAAGAGGCCAAGCAAATCGGAGAACCCCTGAACATTGAGCGGATGGTCCAGGCCTATCTGGATGACACAACAGAGGTCTTCATGGAGCAAAGCCCATTGGTGAATTGGTATGGGAAAAGAAGCCAATGGCCAGTACTCAGCATGCTGGCGATAAAGTATCTGGCTTGCCCTTTCGCAAGTGTCTCTTCTGAGCGTGTTTTCAGTGCTGCCATTGTAACTGTGAAAAGGACCAGGCTCTCGCCCAAAAGCGTGGAGAGGTTAACCATGATCAAAATGAATCAACACTTCATACCACCGGACTACAAAATACGTGAATCACAGCAGGAAGAGGAGAGCGACTCCGAAGACATAAGTAGTGGGTTACATGACCTACTTCTGTCCGAACCACCAGAATTTGATGACAAGCTCCTCTTCCCTGACAACTAGGCTTTCAAATTGTTACTTTCTCCCTTCCTTTATTTGTGCGTATATATGTCTTTCAGGTTCAAATCAAACCACAACAAATCCATCACCACCGTCTCTTATTTTCATTTACCTATCAGAGTTGCACGTCTGTGCATTTAACTGTCTACTCCACTCCTCAGTCCTGCTCCATCTTCCGTACTCGCCCTAAATACATTTCTATCTTCCCTGATATTGGATGGAGATGGAGAATAGTACAATAATGTAGCCTCTAACTGTCCCTCCATAACAAGTTAAATGTACGTGACTATAGCCATCTACTGTTTTGTTTCCAATCCAAACTCATCACTGTCTTAAGGCTACCACCTCTGTCTGCCTGCTGGCATCCACAACTCTTCACTCTCAGAACTTGAGCAGGCATCCAAAACTAAAGTAAACTCGTCATCACTTTCAGGAGGCTCGGCATCTCTGATCTGACAGCCAAAGACAAGAGCAAGACAGGTATATGATTAATGAATGATGCCATGCATTGCATTGGATGCTTGCTGAATCTGAGCTAATGTGCATGAAGTCGAACTATACTAGTAGTTAAAATAATAACAAAGTAAAAGTGACTCAAGTGATAGTCAATGTTTCCATGTTGTTTAATAATAACTAATTGTACTCCAACTACTGCAGGTGCAGTCTGGACTTACTTAATGGGAGTCACTCACTACAGACTGAGTTGGTGTTGGTCTGTTGGACAAACCGTACACGTACCACACCATGATGATGACCATACTATCTTTGCATGCAGTCAGTCAGTTGGATCTGAGATGATTGATGGAATTACAGTGTTTCATGAACTGGCATTAAAGGTAAACAACACAACCATTCTACAAGAAGCACATCAGACCTAGGCTATATGTCCGTGCAGTGGAAGAGTCGAATAGTGGGATGATGACTGACAGTGGCGCATTGATTTAGTCACTTGCTTTTGGAAAATGCTAGGTTGCTGTATATGCTTTTGTCTGGCTCTGTCAAAAATTAAGGTAAATGGAGTCTGGGTCACGGCCTGGTGCCGTGGGCCTGTTCTGTGCTGGCTCCTGTCCTGTTGTTCTTGTAGATTAATGCTGTGTAAATACTAGAGTAGACACAACGTATCCAAGCCGCCTCAGTCTGAAAGTTTTCTCGCTCAAGAGTCTTGTCGTTTTGCACTACACCGTAATTGATGTTTTTTTTATTCAGTTATTTTTCAATACCCCTTTTGTATTTCCATCAACACTTACAGGCCCACCTTTTACCCAGTGCTTTTTCCCAGTGCTATGATACTTGGAGCAACAACTCACACTTACCTTACCAATCCTCATCAGCCAGCCAGTGGCACTCAAGAATGATGTGCAGAGTGTCCATGGAAGGGAGGACCAAGATGAATGACGAGATACAACTACACAATTGGACCTGGATAATACAGTAACTTTAGTATCATATTCATCATTTGTCTTTTAAATAATTTGATTCCTTTTTTCTCTTCATTCATTTTACAACTGTGTGACTTTGTTTGCTAATTGCTCCCTACAACTATTTTTTCATTTTCTTTGCTAGCTTTCAGCCCAGTATAGCAGGTAATTAGGGTTTCTCTGAGGGCATACAGGAAAGGCAAATTTCATATAATACTACTTCCCTGTACTGTCTAATTATGTAGTAGCAGTTAAGTACTACCCATTAACCATCAAGTTATCTTCATCATGCATGCATTTCCTTTTTCTCCCTTTATAGATTTATTGGCTAGTGGATCCTCGTCGTCTTCAAATATTGTTTTGCTTTTGTTGTCTCCATGCGTACTGTTTTTCTTTGTGAAACCTTTCCCCAAACCCCCCTTCCCATCCATTCATCAAACCCTAACCCTCTTCCCCCGGGCTGTGTGATTTTATATTGAGGTGTGATGTGACTACATTAAATGTACACCAACAATTGATCACACGCTTGCTGGGGCAGATGTGGTGAAAGCAACCCTAATTAAATGTCAACGAGGCAGGGTGAGGATCTTCTTCTGCTTGCCCACCCATGCTCAGTCTATGTACAAGCCAGTTAATTTTCCAAAGGGACCCACTTAATACATCGTAATTAATTGCCGGCATTGATTGGATTTTAGCATTAAAATTTACAAATTACGATTGTGTTAAGTCACTCCTTCGACACAACTACAGTTTAACTTCTTAGCTTCTTATACTAGGCTGTCCCCGCCAAAATTGTTTTCTTTTAGTTTAGCAGTTGAAATATTGTTTGTTTGGCAGTCTTCTTATGTACTGTACTTTTCTACAGTCTCTCTCAGGCAAGTGACTGTCTCTTTTTTTTTTTCAAATGCTAGTGCCAGTGTCTACTACTACCACCACAACCATGGCATCTTCTACATTCTCTTGGGAAACCATGCAGCCATTGCTGTGCTGAACTTAATCCTCATCAATCATAGGTATGATAAGTTTGCTGGGTGTCACGAGCCAAGACCTGAACCACGGGACCCGAAGATGGACTCAATGCCCCACCCGAAGGTAGTAAAACCCTTCCAGACAGCACACCAATGGGGGGAAAGGGGAAGTTGATAAACAAGAGAGACAGCCTCAACCGTGGACGTTGTACACGCTGTTGGATCAGTCAAGCTGGTACATTCTTGCTCTGCACCTGTAGTGGATGAGAGTATCATAAACAACCATACAATACAGTTGAAGAATTTCCTAAAATACTTCTGATACCGGAATTTATTTACCATGTGAACCAAGGCCAATGCTACTCTCTATATTGTTGAATGGCTTATTAATGATGCACCTGAAAAAATATATTGAACAAATCTATAAGCTAGTTCTTCTATATAAATGCAATATCTTTGAATTATATTTTATTTCAATTAATGTACCCTAGGAGCATCAGTAAGAGGATTTGAATCAATTCTCAACTGAAAATGCTGATAAGACGGAGACTAATTGAAAAGCATTAATCTACACCATGCATAAATATTGCGAGACTTATCGCTGCTAGTTTCGATGTTGCAGTTATCCATGGATTATCAGAACGGTGTCCACAGACACCTCTTACCACCGCAACCACAGGAAACTGAGGGGCATATTATCAAGGGGGTTTATCTCTGCTTTTTTGGCTTTAAAAGCCAAGAAAGCGGACATAAAATGATCTCCCTATTACCTAGCTGTCGCTAACACCAGTTAGCGACAGCTAGTAGGAGATAGCGACCATCTTGGGCCCCACTTTGCATGTCAGTGATATTTATCACTAATTACATGCAAAGTGGGCGTGCAAAGATGTTAGCGACTGAAAACAGTCGCTAACATCGCTATCTCCTATTACCAACTTTTGGAGATATTCACGCTAAGCGCGAATATCTCCAAAAGCTAACGCCTGCCCTGAGCAGTTCTTAGCCATGTTATCCAATGGGAGGTGGATAACATGGCTAAGAGCATTAGCTCGGTAATGCATGAATATCGCTGACTTTTCAGCGATATTCATGCTTTGCGGCGATTTTTATCGCATTTGCGATAAACCTTGGTAATACCAAGGTTTATTTGTGGTAAAAATCGCCGCAGCTCAGCGGTAACTTTTTGTCTCTAACCAAGCAATAGCGATAATTATCGCTATTGCTTGGTAATATGCCCCTGAGTTTTCAGCAATTTCTGCTACTTCGGAGACGTTATTGTTATGTGACTATAATTTCGGCAGTCACGAAGAATTCTTTTCACACATTCGGCCGTTTTTCCCACGTCGCGCATGCGTGTTGTACCTTTTCATCGTCGCTGCTGTCAAAACACCTTAAGAACTATGAATAACGCCTTCGTGCTCTCTAACTTAAATGTTTTTACCCATACTTGCAACTCTAAGGCAACCAAAAACAGAGCGCTTCAAGAAGCTTCTTGCTCCGATAATTTGACAGTTGAAGTGCGCAGCTTTATCGTTTGCTCGCGCATTAAGCACCTGGCTTAGTCGCGAGTCTGGAACGCCTGGAATGCTGACCTGACAACTTTGGAGTGCGCGTGTCAGCCATGTTGTAATTCTGCAGTATTATTAAACAATGTTTCAAAAAGAGTTTGGTGGCTTTCAATTCATTTTTCCTAATGAAGCGTTTTAGTCCAGTATTCCTTTTATTTCTCAATTGCTTAATCTGGGTTAGACAGATCTTGACACTGGGAGGTTTAATGGACTAGGAGGAACCACTGGCAGTACTAGCAGGACAAATATAACTCAGTGAGGGGTACCGCATCTATCTGTTTGCATGTTACAAAATTGGCAGATTATTTAAATCAAACACTGGCTTCTGCCCTGCATCTGCAAGGAAACCTTGTGACGTACATAAATTCGTGAAACAGTAACCCCCCCTCAAAACATTAACATCGTATGTGTAAGTATAAATACATAACATTTATTTTCCTAACAAAAATAAACTATCCCACACCTCACCCACCCCTCTCCCTAACCCAACCAATGTCCAAGTCCAACCAATGTCCCAAAAAAATAAGAAACCCCAACACCCAATTCCCACCCACCAACCAAAGTACTAAAAAAGGGGCAAATTAACAGGGTCCATCTACAATCGGCGGGCTTTCAGGTGTTTCTCCACGAGGATTTTGACATGCTCCTCTAATTGGTCCGCCAGCTGTGCCATCCGGAGGAGAAGTTTCTGGCGAAATGCCCGGCACTTACATTTGCATCCATGTGGGGGGGCAGAAGTTGTTGAAAAAGGCAGGCGGTGGGCGGCTGCCTGACCGCAGTGCCGTACTACTGCTGCAGCTGCTGCCTCCTCCTCCTCCTCCTCTGCCTGAGCCACCAGCCAGTAATTTTCTTCGCAGATGACCTCCAGTTTCCGGCTTGGCCCTGGCTGCTAACTCCTTCCGCGTTGGTTTTTGGGAAGGAGTATTCATAAAGAAAGAAACAGAATACTCTTAGCAAAACAGTAACACAAAATTAATTCAACACATAGTGGCACAGTAGCACTAGCAAGCGCAGTACATAACATTTGTGGTATCTACCGTCCCGCTTACTCTGCCTGTAACATTTGTTGGAGTTTCCCGGCATTATACTTGCCCTAGTATTATGGATGGACTCCAGTTAACAGAAAAACAGTATTTTTCTTATCTCTAGTTTAGCTAAATTACATAACCTTGTTGTAGCCGGCATGCCAGCTCAGTCAGCTAAGCTTGCATTCAAGACCAACATACGAGTCAATACGCAGACTCCCGTTACTTTTATTTAGTGCTCTGCAGGTGGGGAAGCTCGTATTTTGAGATTAAAGGGTGGCACTGGCCTTACTCTCTCTGTTACATGAAGGGCAATTGCTCAATTTCACTTACACTGTACCCTGGCTACTACAAAAAGGCAGATTACTATAATATATTTCTGATCCAATGATCATTGCTTAAATGGAACAACAACATGTTAGTCCAGTAGCGGTCAGTGGTGGGAATGCTCGTGGGTGGTGACGTGGGGAAGGGGAGGGGCAGGGTGGGAGGGAGCAAACAATGAATTGTGGACAATTACTGGTAAGTAAATATTTAAATGAATGAAACAAATTTAGTTGCGCGCACTGCATTCATAATCCATAGTTTACTACCCCCCACCTGCCCCTCCCCCTTCCTACATCACCGCCTGGCAGCACTCCCACGTCCGACTGCTACTGCATAAGGTACTTTGTTCATTGTTTGTGTAACAAACAGATAGGCCACCCTTTGCAGGCTGGCTGACAAAAGCAGGAAAAAAAATAACATAGGTAGGCAGTGGTCCTTGGAGTCAGAGGAAGGAGCTTGATAATATGTATATGATGTGCTTGCAAACTACTGAGTCATCAACTGTATTCTGAAATAAAATCCTGCTTTTATATAAATATTACCCTCTTCTTTGCTACTCTGGTGCAGTTTCTTTTACATTCTCTTCAAAGTAAGACTCTAGTCTGCATCCAGTGACAGTCTCCACCTATGCTATCTATGATTAATACATCCAGGCATCCATCCATTAGGTAAATGTCTATCATTCTTTTGTTATATATCGCTTAACAAACCTTAGCTGGTTTCACCAACAAGCACCCATGTGTCCACTCCTTCCTTTCTTGCCTTGGCTTTGAGTTTGACACAAACACTGTTGATGATTCTTGCTATCCACTATCCACCCATACTGTGTCGCCCACCCAGGCAGCCATCTTCTTTCACCTTCCAACCATCCTTCAACAACCCATGCATCTGATTCCTATAAGCCACCTGCATGCTGCTTCCAAAGTATCCTTCTCTGCTAGTCGTACCACATCTTGCCCATCCTCCCTCCTTCAACCCTTCTTTCCCTTTTTGTTCAACACATCCATCAAGGTCATCTGATCTGACTTTTAGTCTTCTCCAAAAACTTTTACAGCTGCGTTTGAGTCAGATAGAAGAGGCCATTGGTTACTCAACTCACGCTGGTAATGCTATTGCTAGCTAATGCATTGGTAATGCTAAGTAAAGGGTGTCTTCTTCAACCGCTGTATATTGTTCACTACAACTTCAAGTTCATACTTAATAAATAAGTCTCACAGTACAGTAAGTGGAGTGTTCCCCTTCCAGCTAGTAGTAATGCCAATAAGTAATGAATATAACTTACCAATGCCAACCACTGCTGCTGGTTCCCCCCCTGGAGCTCCTGCAGGTGCCGCATCTCCTGCCCCCTCCGGAATGGCAGCATCACCATCCCCGCTGGCCCCGCCAGCACTGGTGGTTGGTAGTAGGCCTAGAAAATAAATACACATTTTAGTTGCCTGTACACCTCCCCCTATTTTTCTAGGAAGATTGAAATAACAGTTAAGGTACAACATACATCATCAGTAGTCCAAATTGTGTCATAGAGTAGAGTCAGTACACAGACATTAGTAGTATTATGGTTCCTAGGGTCATCTCTACTCTTACTCTACTCTTTAGAAAGTTAGCCTGAGCCATGTAACCATTTTATATTCATGTCTACTCTTTTGTGCAAGTTACCTCGCAGCTTGTTGTGCAGTAAGACGCCTTTGAGGCCACATGAATGCTGCGTACTGCTGAAGTGGTCGAAAAACAATCCACTTTTTTTATGCGGGTTCAGTTAGTCCCTATTGCTAGCCATAATGTTACACTTTTTGACATGACTGTGCAATGGTTGCATAATTGCATTATACTGTCTAACGTCCACAATTTTTCTCATAATAGGCAGAAGATTCCCTTCTTCAAAGTAAACCATACATTTGCCGAGCTTACGCGACAATGCATGTAACCAGTATTCTACGTTCAACGGTGAGGGGTCTCCCAGAATTCACACAGATCTTTTCTTTGTCTTCTCCTATCATGCACTTGTTGTAACAAATATTCACTGTTTTAAATGTAATGCATTTTTGCATGTTGTAGCTGGCTGTAGTAATTGCATACGACAACGTACAAAGCTTGTTGTTTGAAAATAAATACACCATTTGAACTTACACATAGACTCTGTGGTATTTGGTGTAGCGGTGTGGACGAGTGAGTGAGCAAAAGGGTGTTATGTTCTGGGTTGTGTAATCATTGGGAATCTTTGTGTGGGGGTTCGGGACCTAATGAGACACTATAGCTAGTCGTGAGGGGATTGTGGGTTCTGAGTTCTGACTGAGGTGTAAGTAAGGTCCAACCTCCCATCACACACATCCTATTTTCTTGTGCATAGTTCTCTATGTGGCTGTGCAGAATCCCCACAATAGTAGTAGTATGTACTACTATCCTAACAAAATACTAGTCAAACATCTTGTTGGGCATTTTGTTGGTGGGCATTGTCAAAGCCTCGAGATTAAAGAGGACAACCCAAAGGACAGGCATGGAACCAGTGGCTAGAGCTACTGCTCTATCTGAGCTTTATTCAAAAGAAAACCTTAAATAAAGAATGGTCAACTGGGCAAGCTTAGCTACAGGCAGACTAATAGTAGTAGTACAGAGGGTCATAGCAGAGGCAGTTATAAGGAACTTAAAGGCAGGGATAAACAGAATTTGGAAACAGATAGTCAAGGTCAAAGAAGCTTCTGTAAAAAATTGAATTAGGAAGTGGAACCGTAATTAATAGTTTGAAAAAAAGAAGGTGCGCTAAAAGTTAGGGAAATATATTTGTTCATATAATCACTGGAGGACTTACTGGGGCCAGCAGCAAGACCCTTGGTAGAGAAGCGGTCCTCTGGTGGTTGTCACGGCGACTCGTCGGACCCCGTCTTCTTGCCCCTGGGTGCTGATCATGTAAGAAATAATAAAGAAAGAGACAAACATTAATGAGTGCAGTGAAACAAATAAATCATTAAAAAAAAAGCTCAAAAAACTTTTTAGGAAACAGCAATTGCAATAAAATCGACCTATCTAATCAAAACCACTACTGGCTTGCAGGATTCACGGACCGTCTACTTATTATGAACACTAATTAATGTTCCATAATCATTCTGATTCCAGAATACTAACGAAGCCTAAGTACCACCTGACCTACACCACCTATTCCACACAGGCCAATTTTTCAGTAAGTCTGCATTTCCATTTTATTTTTGCCTTCAAAAATGCATAGATGAGATGGAGGACACATGCATAAATTTGTGCATACACCAAATTGTTGGTTGGTTGCGTCATCTGCTGTTCTGCTACTGTCTGATAATGCTAAGCCTACCACTCACTAAACAAGCTACAAAAGGTTCTATGGAGGACTGGGGTAAGCAGCATTCAGTGACAGAGGAGGCAACATGCAGACCGTAAAAAAAATATGAACTAATACTAAGTAAACATATTATCCATCCACCACTATTTCACAGAAGGACAATGGAAGGACTGGACTCTCTAGCAATAGCATTAACTAACTTCAGTTCTCTAAAGTAAACTCTTACATCATTAATCAGCCCAAGCTAGCGCAAAATTTCAAACAAGTAAGAGTATTGCCGAGCAGCACCTGTGTCCTACAATCACAGAAGATTTTGAAACGTAATCGACCTGCAATGTAACTAAGTGCACCAGTAATCATGTTATTATTCGTCAAAAAATTATACACAATACTTATACTACTATATATTAGCTACTCACCAAGCCCCACAACCTCGACACCTAGCAGGTCCAACAGGTCCTGCTCCCTGTCCAGAATGTCTGACACTTCTGGGTAAAGTACCAGAAGCCTGGCCTGCTGTCTGCTGCCAAGGTCAAGGGGAGTTGGCCCTGGATGAATAGAACAAGGGCGACCACCTTTCGCCTCCCCATAAAGCTGACGGGCCTGCACCCCTGCAGGGCGCATTCTGGGGCAAGGGAGCCGGCTCTTGGGCGAAGGCGCCTTGCCCTTGGAGCTGGTACTGCTGCCCTTGGCCATGGTTCTGGGGTCGAGGCGGAAAAGAAAAGAAGGGAAAAATAAAGTTAGGGGGAAGAAGTAGGAGCTTAAAGAAATAAGTAAAATAAAACAGAAGAAAAGTAAAAAAAACACAGTAAAAGTAGAAATAAATGCCAAATATTAACTTAGGGACAGAGAGAGATAGATGATGAATAAGAAAAGTGAGAAAAACAGTGAAAAAAACTAAGGATTGCAAAGATTAAAGGTGGATAGAAAACTAGGCCCACAACCATAGCATAGAGTGAAAAAACAAGATGGCCGTGCCCATTGCGACAGCGTGGGTAAGTTCACGCGACATTTCTCGCGAGCACGCACTAGTCGTCGTGAACAAGTAGATAGCGTTCCCGAACATGACATGCGCATCGCGAACGTGCTATACGTGACCCGGAACAGGAAATAAGGCATGGCGAGCAATTGAAAAAACAAGATGGCCACGTCCATAGGCCACCGCAGGGGTACGTTCTTGAGTAGGTATCCCCCGAGCACGCAAACAGTGCCCCGAAGATGCACAAAGCGCTCTCGAGAAAGAAAAACGCATTGCGAACAGGTGTGACAAGCAACTACCCACGCTTGCGAAGCTCCCGTAGTGCAAGAACATCTTCGCATAGCTTTGCGTAGCGCGACGTACATGAAAAATGACAAGTGAGGTGGATCTAAGAGAAGATCGTAGAGATTGGTGGGGTGCCAAAGGAGGAAAGGGGCTTACCTAATTTAGGCTGTAATAGCTTAAGGGAGGCATTTGAAATGTTCGTGCCGCGGAGCGGTCTCGAAATCAGAGGAGCCTAAATGAAGGAGAGTGCCCAATTAAGAAGGGTGAAGAGGAGCATGCTGTCACTCTGAAGAGGAGTGTGTTGTCACACTAAAGAGGAGTGTACTGTCACACTGAAGAGGCGAGTGCTGTCACAGTAAAGAGGAGTGTCCTGTCACCCTGAAGGGTAGAGTGCTGTCACACTGAAGAGGAGTGTGCTGTTACACTGAAGAGGAGTGTGCTGTCACACTGAACAGGAATGTGCTGACACACTGAAGAGAAATGTGCCATCACACTGAAGAGGAGCATACAGTCAAACTGAAGAAGAGCGTGCTGTCACACTAAAAAGTAGTGTGCTATCACCCTGAAGAGGAGTGTGCTGTCACACTGAAGAGAGTGTTCTGTCACACTAGTGAGAAGCAGGCTGACACACTGAAGAGGAGTGTGCTCTCACAATGAAGAGGGGTGTGTTGTCATAATAAAGAAGAGTGTGCTGTCACACTAAGGAGGAGAGTGCTGTAACACTGAATAGGAGCTTACTGTCACACCGAAGAGGAGTATGCTGTCACACTAAAGAGGAGTGGGCTGTCACACTAAAGAGAAGTGTGCCATCACACTGAAAAGGAGTGTGCTGTCACCCTGAGGAGGAGTGTGTTGTAACCCTGAAGAGCAGTGTGCTGTCACCCTAAAGAGGAGTGTGCCATCACACTGAAGAAGAGCATGCTGACACACTGTAGAGTGATGTGCTGTCACACTGAAGAAGAGAGGACTGTCACACTGAAGAGAAGTATGCTGCTACACTGAAGAGGAGTGTGCTGCGACACTGAAGAGGAGTGTGCTGTCTCACTAGTGAGAAGTGTGTTGTCACCCTGAAGAGGAGTGTGCTATCACACTGAAAAGGAATGAGCTGACACACTGAAGAGGAATGTGCTGTCACACTGAAGAGGAGTGTGCTTTCACACTGAAGAGGAGTGTGCTGTCTCACTAGTGAGAAGTGTGTTGTAACCCTGAAGAGGAGTGTGCTATCACACTGAAAAGAAATAAGCTGACACACTGCAGAGGAATGTGCTGCCACACTGAAGAGGAGTGTGCTGTCATAATAAAGAAGAGTGTGCTGTCACACTAAGGAGGAGAGTGCTGTAACACTGAAGAGGAGCTTGCTGTCACACCGAAGAGGAGTATGCTGTCACACTAAAGAGGAGTGGGCTGTCACACTAAAGAGAAGTGTGCCATCACCCTGAAGAGGAGTGTGCTGACACACTGAAGAGGAGTCTGCTGTCACACTAAAGTGGACTGTGCCATTACACTGAAGAGGAGAGTGCTGTCACCCTGAAGAGAGTTATGTCACACTAGTGGGAAGCGTGCTGCCACACTGAAGAGGAGTGTCCTGTCACACTAAAGAAGAGTGTGCTGTCAAACTAAAGAAGAGTGTGCTGCCACACTCAAGAGGTGCGTGCTGCCACGCTGAAGAGGAGTGTGCTGTCACACTGAAGAGGAGAGTGCTGTCACACTAAAAAGAGTGTGTAATATCCTCAGTTCTTGTTAATATGTTCCCTTTCATTCTGTACCTAGCTCCTCAGCCTGCGTGAGTTTTCAGGTTAGAATGTTAGTGTGAGTGGAATGCTTGGGTACAGGGGAGGAGCAAGATGGCATCTGGCTGACGGCTGGTGAGAGCACTCCTGATGCCGGTATGAAGAATAGAGAGAATGGTGCACTGAGAATCCGTTTACCCCATGAAAGTGGTTCAGAGCGAGGATAATTACCTTAAGATTGCCGACAAACTCCTTCTGGAGCTAATAGTCGTGGCTGCAGTGGTGAGGCTTGTCGAGTCTATGGAGCTGCGAGAAGGCCGAGCAGGCCGGTCCTTAGGCTGGGCTGCCGGCAGTGCTGCTGACAGGGGCGGAACCGGAGCTGGTGTGCAGAGCGGAGCCCGCGGAGCCAGACGAGCTAGCGGGGTTCAGAGAATCGGATGCAGAGAAGCACACGGCTTCCGACACAGAGTGGGCCGAGGGAACTGGAGGAGCTACTGCGGCAATAGCGGTAAGAACAGAGGCAGGCTGAGTGGCTGCGAGGAAACAAGCTGCCTACTTAGTTCCATTGTGTCAAAGGGAGCACGAGACGCTTGTATTACTGCACAGGCCCCCGCACAGACTACCATCGGCATTGACATTGGAGCCCGCGAGGTCGGGCTGTCCAGTAGTCGTGTATCAGGTAGCAGCAGGCTGCACAGGCGGATCAGACGGGTCAGAGGGAACCGGAGGTACATGAATAAAGGCAAAGATAGACTGAGCTATTACACAGAAGCTATCAGAATGGCCCCCAAAATTACTCGTGGAGGGAAAGGGAGAATACCAGATGCTGAAGTCCCCCCCCCCAAGCTACCTGTATCCCAGAAGGAGCCGGCGAAGGGTAAAGACAATGGCAAGAGCCCCGGTGAGAGCGGGGGCGCAGGTACCAAGAACATGAATGATGAAGGCGCCGGTGCTTGGAGCAATACCATGGGAAAGAAGCAGGGGGTGACAAATACGGCGTTAAATAGAGGGACCCCCAAAAATATTACGGGCTACTTTTCCCCTGCCAACCAGGCTAATATAGCTAAAAAGAACGCTGAGAAGAAGGTGGTTACTCCCAAAGGCAAAGCAAACATGCAGGGGGGTCTACGACCGATCTCAGGCACAGATGTGGCTCAACCCGATGCTCTGAGGTTCCGTGACGATTTGAACCCGTGTTTTTCAGCATTGTCGTAAATACATAATTTTGGTATCAGTGAACCGCAAATGATCCATTTAGCATATCCTGGTGTTTTCGCTATGCTACGAGTAAGAGTACTCCTGTTACAAACACATTTCTGATCTACCCATGGCATCCATCTTAGATTATGGCAGCCATTTTGTGTTTCTTGCCCTCACATAGACAATAGACACGCAATGACCTCTGATTACTTCATTTCGATTAAGGACACGTAGGCTTTAGCCGGAGATTCACCTCTCTAGTGACACGTGCACCTTAGAACAGAACACGCCATGGCTGCATGACTCGGCAGAAGCTGCCTCCTCTGCCCGAGGCCAGTCCTGCTATACTGGTTCTCGTGTTCGTTGGCCTGATCATGATTAGGCGGCCGAAGCTGGTAGCCTTGCCCATTTACGACCCACAAACATCTCTTATCCTACTTTTCTATCTTCTGCACCTGGCTCTGCTCCTTTCCTTCTGGGCCTTTATTAGGGGGAGGTAACGAAATTTACGATGAGGCGGTCCGGGTCTTGAATGAAAAGTTGACATGAGATTATGATGGAAAAGTGGGAACCCCTCGTTCGTAATGTTTTGACATCAGATATTGTCGACGATTCCTGTGCAACGCCAAATATTTATTGTTTAGGACACAAAGGTTTGGGAATGTACTAACGTGTAAAGAATTTGCCTCAAGCCCAATTTTTAGTATATAAGGAGCAACCCTTTTTGTACAAATCGAACAGGCTCCTAGACACTGCCCGTGTGTAGTTTCTGTGACTTCTGTGTCCCTGCAGTAATAAACCTTTGGTCTTTGACGCCACCATCGAGAAGCCCGTGTTTCTGTTTATTTGTGCACCGAGACAGGTAGAACTCCGGGGTCTTCGGGTGTTATCCCTGACACCTCTGGACGGAACCAAAAAGTCCAGAACTCCAATTGGCGCCCAACGTGGGGCGACGTCATTCGGTACCAGTCCAAAAGCCTGAAGAGTTCGAGAAGCTTCGTGTGAAGATTCCTGAGGGAGGCGCCCCACTTCATCGATCCCGGCATATCGCAAAAGTGGCCCGACGTTCTCTTCCACGAGGGTTCCCGTTCAGGACGGCTGCAGTGGTCCGTTGCCTTGACCGTCGCCCTGTCTTGGACCCGAGGTGCAGTCCTTAGTACGGCGAGACGTGACGGGTTTCTCCTTGGTGACGTCTTCAGTGCCTCAGTTAAGTATTAAGTGGTTGCTAGTTGGTTACTTCGTAAGGGTTGTTCCTGTTTGGATAAGATCCTTTTAGTTCTTGGTTTGGTTTGGTTTCGTAAGATTATCACTGGTTGTTCTAGTTACGATAATCTATTGGTTTAGTTTGGGTATCGATACATTTGTTCGCTTTGGTAGGCCTAAGTTCTTGGTTAGAGTGCACATTTCTGTCCGTGTTTTTGTTTGTTCTGTGTTCCGGGTTATAAAATGGTAAGTCGGAGAAATTGTATGTTGTCGTGTTTTGGTTGCAACAGTGATTCCCGGTTGGAAGACTCATGTCTGGTTCCTCCGATCGGAACTCCTCTTTATGATCTATATTGTAAGTTTGGAGTGGGTCCTATATCTTATAATGAGGTATGGGTCCGATATACAGAAAAAGACGGTGTCCTTAGTTGGCCACTGCATGGTAGTTTTGAACCTCAAGTTATTGATAATTTAGAAACGAAATTGTTCAAGAGGAAAGCCCGGCCGGCAATGTTTGATTCTCTTCGTTATTGGCGAAAAGAATCTAAACAGAGAGAAATTAAAAAGTTGAAGAAAGAACAGAAAGAGCAAGAGTTGACTTTAGAGCAGTCTGCTAAGCAGCTGCAAGTCAACGAATCCGAGAAAGCAATGGAGGTGGCCAATAGAGAGCGTAATCTAGCGATAGACAAGTGCTATCCTGCCTTGCCATCGAGTACAGCTAAGATAGTAGAGGACCCCAAAAATGATCCTCTGTTGTCTTACTTGTTACGGTCACCCCCACCGTATGCACAGGGTGCTACGGCTCCACCTTTACTGAATGTTCAATTACCGGTTGCTGGACAACCTGGTATTCCTGCTCCTGCTCCCCAGAATCAAGCTCCTGTACCTCCTGTTGTCAATGTTAATGTTCCTTTGGCACCCCCTCTTCCAGGGTTGCCGACTTCTTTGCCTATACCTGTATCACTTTCACCTGCTAGTTCACAAGCTACTTTGCCCGATACTCCTACTGTTTCTGTTCTATCTGTTCCAACTGCTACTGTGTTTTCTGCTTCTGCCAATATTATGACTCCACTTTCTGTTCGTCGGAGAATCACTGATTCTGTCTCGAATATTCTATCTCCCTTCTATAAAAATCTGATTAAGACTCCTACTTCTGACTCTGTACAGAGATGCAGTCAGCTTCCCAGCACTGAAGAACGGAGAATATTAGATTCCACAGCTCTTAGATGGATTTCGAAGAGTAGGAGATATAGTACTAGAGATGTATTAGATACATTTATGCAATGGAAAGAACCAACACAACGATATGTGTTCGACAAAATGTACTCCCTTTTACGTGAGGAATTAGAAGAAGATGACTCTGAATCGAATCTAGAAGAATTAATTAGTGTTCAGAAAGAGTTTGCTGCTGGTATGATAGTTGGTCAGGATATAAAAGAAGCGATGGAACTAATTTTAAGTTATAGGAATGATCCATCACTTCGTTCACCAAGGGAGTTAGAGAAGAGTAGTACTAAGCAGAATCGCCAATATCCAATGAGGGAGGTTCCTCCAATTTGGCGCGAAGCTGTACAAGCTGATGCTGTCAATGGTGTTGTTGCCGCTCCGGCGCAATTCCAAAGAGTGTGGATACACATTCCGTGGAAGCGAGCCGAAGTGTTAGCAGTGAAACAGGCCTTGCCAGATCCGCGTAAAAATCCAGCCGGATATTATAAGGAGTTAGCACAGACAGTTGAGGCTTGCGTGATGAATCTAGCGGACATTGACATGTTATTTGGGAATGTAGTTCCGCAACCAATTTGGGCTAAAATTCGTAAAGAAAATCATCCAGTTGCTCTAGGTGGTGATTGGGCAGCTATAATTGCGGCAGATGGTCAGCAAATAGGTGGTTCCAAACCCGAACCTCTAATTGCTAACCTACCAGGTAGAATAATTGACTTAATGAAGACTCTGATGCCAGCATTGCGCGTTAACTGGGACAAGTTGTCCGCATGCAGGCAAAAGAAAGACGAAAGTGTCTCCGACTTTTTCACAAGGTTCGAAGAGACTTTCGTAGATCACAGTGGTCAGGATATGAGCACAGAAGGAGGACAGAGACTATTCGTTGATAAATTTGTACACAATTTGTTGCCAGAACTTAGTAATAAATTGAAAGATTCCGAGAGTGCGTGGGCTGTCTCTACGACTGCGCAAATTCTTGCAACTGCCCAGTACTATGAGAATAGGGATAAAGAGGAGAAGGAAAAGTCAGAGAAGAAAACGAAAGATTTAAAAACTAAAGTTCTTTTGCAGCAAGCATATCCGCCTCGCACGAATCAGACTAATACACAGCAAGGGTCATATCAAAGGACAGATTATGGTTCTCAGAGACCGCAATACCAGTGGAATCAATGTGCATATTTTAAGAAAGAAGGTCATTATAAGAATGAGTGTCCAGTCTTAGCACAGAATAACGCTGCAGCAGCTCAGAGAGGTCGTGGTGGTTTTGTGCAAAATTCTAGGGGTCGAGGACGAGGTGCTATGCCTCCACAGACAAATGATTGCCCTTCTAATCATTTTGATCAGCGAAATGGACAGTCTGCTCAACAGAATAGATCTCAGCAATATCATGTTGAAGACTATTGTGAAAATGATGAGGGATTTCAGAAAAATGAGTACTAGGACAGCCATGGACAAAGAGAGGGAGTAGTATTAGTTCCAGTGGATCAGAGTGGGCCTTATGTCGCAGTAGCAACATCAGGTGTAGTTGAACCGTTTCTGTTGGATACTGGTGCAGCAAAAAGTTCTATCATACATGAGAAACTCCCTGGCGCACCTTTGTCTGGCTTAACAAATGTTTCTGTAGGTTTTTCAGGCGCCCCTGTTTACAACCCTGTATCTGGTCCTTTGTCTATTTCTGTTGGACCCCGTCAATTGAAAGCACCTTTGATTTTGACGACAGGTTGTAATGAAAATCTGCTTGGTTTAGACTTGTTAAAACGACTATATGCGACATTGTACTGTTCTCCGGAAGGAGTACAGCTTACATTGGGTAGAAGAATCACCTCTCCAATGTACTTGTCGATGGATGCGCTCCCACCAGAGCTGCGTTCTCTCCCTGATACTCTTTGGGCGACTGGTCTTAACGATGTAGGTCTTTTAGAAATTCCACCATATGTAGTCACTTTGAAAGCAAATGTAAAATTTCCACAAATTCCTCAATACAAAATCTCTAGTGAAGGTGAACGTGCGCTTTTATTGATTGTGCAAGATTTGATTAAGAAAGGCGTGGTTGAAGAAACTAGAGGAAATGTCTGTAACAGTCCCGTATTGCCAATTTTGAAGCGTACTGATCCTTCAAAGCCTCCAGTATATAGGTTTGTTATCGATCTCAGAGAGGTTAATAAAATTGTGATTCCACAGTTTCCTGTGGTTCCAGACATCACTGCATTGTTAACGTTGATTCCTGCAACAGCCACATGGTTTTCAGTTATCGACTTGAAGAATGCCTTTTTCAGCATTCCGATAGCCGAGGAAAGCAGAGATATTTTCGGTTTCTCTCTAGGAGGTCGAAGCTTCAGGTTTAAACGTGCTCCACAAGGGTATTGTGAGAGCCCATCCATTTACAGTCAGGCATTAAAAAGTCAGTTAGATTCCTTCGTACTTTCTCCTGGTTCTGCTTTAGTGCAGTATGTAGATGATCTTCTAGTGGCTGCTGATGACAAGGAAACTTGCAAAGCAGCTACAATTTCGTTATTGCATCATTTGTCTAGTTTGAATCACAAGGTGTCACCTTCGAAAATGCAATATTGTTGCCAAGAAGTAACCTACCTAGGTCATCTCTTGTCAAAGGAGGGAAGGAAGTTGACCCCAGAGAGAATAAAAGCAATTACACAGATGAATGTTCCTCGCACACAGAGAGAAGTACGTGCCTTTTTAGGTATTACCTCTTACTGTAGGCAGTGGATCCCAAATTTTTCTCTTTTGGCAAAACCGTTGGTAGCTTTGACTGGGAAAAATGTTCAGAGTCCGGTGCCATGGTCTGCTGAATGTCAGGAGAGTTTTTCCGAGTTACGAAATGCACTATGTTCAGCTCCTGTATTGGGAACACCCGATTACAGCAAGCCATTCACGCTCTATGTTCACGAGAGAGAAGGTTGCGCGTTGAGTGTTCTGACACAGAGATTTGGTGATAAGCAACGCCCTTGTGCGTATTTTTCATCAACACTAGATCCGGTAGCTAGAGCGTTGCCTAGTTGTTTGAGAGCTACAGCAGCAGCTGCGGCTTCCATTCGAAAATCTGCTGGTTTGGTGATGAATAACATGCTAGTGGTCATGGTTCCTCATGCTGTGGACACACTCATGAATCGAACTAAGACGCAACACCTTACCAGTGCTAGATTATCTGGCTACGAGCTGACACTGCTAGCAAGTCATATACAGATCAAAAGATGCAATGTATTGAATCCAGCAACATTGTTGCCGACTAATCAGGAGTCGAGTGATTCTGAACCCCATGATTGTTGTTTCAGAACCGAGGAAGAGACAAAAGGACGAATTGATTTAAAAGAAACTCCGTTGTCAGATCCAGATGGCACGTTGTATGTTGATGGGTCATGCTTTAAATTGGAGAATGGTGATGTGACTGCTGCCTATGCAGTAACGACTTTGAGTACGATTGTGGAGACTGCAAGATTGAGTCAGAATTCTGCCCAAGCTGCAGAATTAATTGCGCTAACGAGAGCGTGTGTTTTAGCAAAGGGAAAGAGAGTGAATGTGTTCACAGATAGTCAGTACGCGTTCGGCGTGGCCCATAGTTTTGGCCGTTTGTGGAAAGAGAGAGGTTTCATTACGTCCCATGGGACTAAGATTCAACATGGTCAACTAGTTAACGACTTGTTGGAATCTCTAACCTTGCCGACTGAAGTTGCGATTGTGAAATGCAGTGCTCATAAAGCAATCACGGATGATGTTGGTCGTGGGAATGCTTTTGCTGATGAGACCGCTAAACAGACAGCTAGAAATATGATGAGTAGGATGTATGTTGCAACGTCTGCAAGATGGATTTCGGAGTCTGGAATGTGTGAGGACACAGTAGAAAGCGTGAAAGAAATTCAGAAGGAAGCGACTGAGGAGGAAAAGCTTGCATGGAAAGAGAGTACGGGTAAATTGGACTCAAGTGGGTGTTGGATTGATTTGTCGGAACAACAGCGTTAGATGTTGCCTGATGCGTATGTGCTTGCAGTGGTTACGATGGCGCATGGAGCAGCGCACATCAGTTCTAAAGGGATTTGTAAGATGTTGGCTCCAGTCTGGAAGAATGATGGGATTAGTAAGTGTGCAGAGAGAGTGGTGAAAAATTGTATGGTATGCCTGATGCATAATCCTGGCAAGGGAATCCCTACACCTGCTGGTCACTTCGCTCCTCCTTCTTGCCCCTTTGAAGTGATCCAGTTAGACTTCATTCACATGGATCGTTGCAACAACCTTAAATACGTCCTAGTGGTAGTTTGTGCTTTCTCCAGATAGATCGAAGCATATCCACTGAAGGACAATACTGCCTTGTCAACTGCCAAAATTCTTCTCAAAGAATACTTCCCTAGGTATGGAATGCCACGGATTGTATGGTCAGATAACGGAAGTGAGTTCGTAGGGAAAGTTATGCAGACTGTGTGTGCCGTTCTAGGGATCAAGCAAAAGTTCCACAGTGCGAACCATCCCCAGTCTGCTGGTTTAGTTGAGGGTTACAATGGCACCCTCAAACTAAAACTTGCTAAAATACCGGCATCCACGGGTTTGTCCTGGCCAGATGCACTACCCTTGGCTTTGTTATCCACGAGAGCAACTGTACATTCTAGAGTAGGGCTTAGTCCTTATGAAATAGTTTTTGGTCGTCCCGCTAATGTTTGGGGAGTGCCAAGGCCAAAAGAATTCTGTTCTCTGGAAAATCCAATGTTGATTGATTACCTTTACGACTTGACTGCTAAATTGAGTCTTATTCACCAACAGGTTTTCGATGCATTGCCAAAGCCACCGGAGAGTCCAGGTCATCAGCTGAAACCAGGGGACCACGTTGTTGTACGGAATTTTGCAAGAACGAAAAATCTTCAACCCAGATTCGTCGGCCCCTTCCAGGTGCTGCTAGCGACGAGAACTGCTATTCGTGTGGCCGGTCGGAAGAACTGGATTCACACGACGCACGTCAAACGTGTGCCCCTGCCACTTCCTCACGATAACTGGGTGAAGAAGGGAATCGGTGCCTCTGAGTTTGAACAGATTCCTAGGTTCATCCCTTTCAGCGATGCCGAACTAATAACTGACACATCGAACTCTGGCTCTCCTCCTGAAATTACTCCTTTGAATTCTGAACATTTGTCCTCTGCATCAGAAGAAACTTTGCCATCTGCGAACTTAAACATTGCAACGTCTGCTGAAAATACACTGTTTCCAGATCAAACAGCTCCTGCAAAACTGAGATACAATTTACGGTCTCGCAATGTGGACAAATAAAGCAGGAAACTGCCTATTTTACACATTTGAAATTTTGACACTTTGCCTCCAGCAAGGAAGTTTGCTATTGTTTTATTGTTTTAAAATTGCCTTGCCGTCTGGGTAGCCGTAGGGTCGTGGCTGTGTGCCTAGTTGAATCTGCGGGGGTCAGACACAAGGTCGATCTTTCTGTTAGTTCTGGGAACTCCCAGGGCTGATAGAGGCATTTTCATCTACGTACACATCATCAGTGGTCGCGAGCGGATTGTAGAAGATGGAGCTTCCTGAGCTGCAACGAGAAAATGTAATTTATGTTCGCAGAAATAGACTTTACAGAATTCTTCATAGCAAATGTTTTCTGATGCAATGTGCTATTACATTTTTAATTGTTTTGATAACGTTGGTGGGTGGAATCGTTTTTGGCGTGCATTTGATTTTTATGCCGGTAACTACAGTACCTCCCCTTGATCCTGCTACTTCTACTGTTTCTTCTATGCATTCTTTTCACTCATTTCCTGAACACGAACAAGCTCAACGCTCAGAGTTTATCAATAACACATTTGTACAACTCTTACACCAACACCAACTGGTAGTCAACACTACAGACTGCTGGGTGTGTGGCTTGATACCCCACACTATGGATAAAGGCATTCCCTATCTGGTTTTGCCTTTTAGCTATAATGGATCGTTTCAGGCCTTTCAGACCATTTTTGCCTATGCCCTTGAGACCTATCCTCCGCGTCCACCACGTTCCACTAAATACAACTCTGCCAACAAAGCTTTAGTCCAGGGAATTATTGACATGATAAAAGACGTCAATAATACTCCATCTTACCCTAGAGGTCCTTCATGGAGTGGTTTTGGACTCTGATATCAGCGTGGGGATGGAAGGTTCTGATGGTCATTGGTGTCATCTTAGTATTCCTATTCTCATGCTGCCTGATTATCCAGTGTGGTCCAGCTTTGTGTAGTCTCTGTGCTGCAACCTGTTTCAGAAAACCACCTGCGTTTGGAGAAAAGGCGCGAGAGAGGATGATGATTCAACAGCATGTCACTGACCTGATGAGCATAGAATTAGACTCTGACATAGACTGAGTAATTGCCTATGTAAGGGCAAAAGGAGGGTCTGAGGTTCATTGACGATTTGAACCCGTGTTTTTCAGCATTGTCGTAAATACATAATTTTGGTATCAGTGAACCGCAAATGATCCATTTAGCATATCCTGGTGTTTTCGCTATGCTACGAGTAAGAGTACTCCTGTTACAAACACATTTCTGATCTACCCATGGCATCCATCTTAGATTATGGCAGCCATTTTGTGTTTCTTGCCCTCACATAGACAATGGACACGCAATGACCTCTGATTACTTCATTTCGATTAAGGACACGTAGGCTTTAGCCGGAGATTCACCTCTCTAGTGACACGTGCACCTTAGAACAGAACACGCCATGGCTGCATGACTCGGCAGAAGCTGCCTCCTCTGCCCGAGGCCAGTCCTGCTATACTGGTTCTCGTGTTCGTTGGCCTGATCATGATTAGGCGGCCGAAGCTGGTAGCCTTGCCCATTTACGACCCACAAACATCTCTTATCCTACTTTTCTATCTTCTGCACCTGGCTCTGCTCCTTTCCTTCTGGGCCTTTATTAGGGGGAGGTAACGAAATTTACAATGAGGCGGTCCGGGTCTTGAATGAAAAGTTGACATGAGATTATGATGGAAAAGTGGGAACCCCTCGTTCGTAATGTTTTGACATCAGATATTGTCGACGATTCCTGTGCAACGCCAAATATTTATTGTTTAGGACACAAAGGTTTGGGAATGTACTAACGTGTAAAGAATTTGCCTCAAGCCCAATTTTTAGTATATAAGGAGCAACCCTTTTTGTACAAATCGAACAGGCTCCTAGACACTGCCCGTGTGTAGTTTCTGTGACTTCTGTGTCCCTGCAGTAATAAACCTTTGGTCTTTGACGCCACCATCGAAAAGCCCGTGTTTCTGTTTATTTGTGCACCGAGACAGGTAGAACTCCGGGGTCTTCGGGTGTTATCCCTGACACCTCTGGACGGAACCAAAAAGTCCAGAACTCCAGCTCAATGGGGGGAAGTTATGGATGCCCAGGATACGCTAGAGCTGGAAAAGGCTGAGCCAGGTCCCACAGGCATGGCAACTGTAATGGAGGCAGAGCTGCTGACTCAGCTGCTGGTACAAGAGATCACTGCAAGCAGCGGGCCAAGTGGTGCGGAAGACAATCAGGATATCGCTGATCATTTTTCTCAGTCACGGATGGGTCCGATGGCTTCAAGGGTACCCCTTCTGATATCGAAGAGACCGGTGGGGGGGTCCACACGGACACTAGTTTGGTGTTAAGCTCAGAAGGGAATAGTAGAGCGTCATCGGGAGAAAAAGACCCAGTTCCAAGGAAGAAAAGGCAGTCAAGGCGGCAGAGAGACTCGCAATCACAGGAGAAGGCAGCTAGCGGCCAAAGGCGAGTCAGTGCAGCTAGTGCAGAGACAGAAGCAGCTCTGAGATGGGACCATTCAGCTACCCGGATGACACTGAGAATATAGCAAAGGGAGCAGCACAGAGTGCTGCAGTTGCTGAAGAACCCACGTTACAGCTGATCTTAAACTCATTAAAACAATTGCAAGATGCAACAAAGATTGAGGGGAAGAAAAATCGACTCGCTACAAAGAATCTACAAGGTGCAATTTAAAAAAGTTGCTAAAATCTACACAGATACAAATGTAAGGGTGACTCATTTGGAGGACCGCACTAGCACCCTGGAAGATCAGCAAGTAAAGGACTCGGCTAAGCTAAGTGGATATGAAAAACAAATGGTAGATATCCAAAGGAAGTTGGAAGACCTAGAGAATCGCCAGCGGCGAAATAAACTCAGGATCTTGGGCATCGATGAAGGAGTGGAAGGGGAGGATGTCAGAGCCTATGTCTTAAAGATGCTGAAAGGGGCATTCCCAGAGTTGAGTCACTTGGACTGGGAAAAACAGGTCCAAAGAGTGCATAGATTTCCAATGACTTTGAAGAAGAAGAACCACCCGAGGGCCCTGGAAGGAGAGCAGAGGCCGAGAGCCATACTGATTTACTTTGGTAATTTCTTACTAAGGGAGGAGGTATATGCTAAAGCCCGACCTAATGTCAGACGGTCATTTGAAAATCAAGCTTTCTTCACAACTCCGGATTATTGCCACAGCACAGTCGAACGGCGATGGAGACTGAGGGAATTGCTGGATCCATGTCATCAGATGGGTCTACAAGCGTATCTAATGAATCCAGCGAGACTGAAAATAATATACAAAAATACTACTAGAGTCTTCATGTCTGAAATACAAGCCAGAGCATATATGTATACACTAAGCCCCAGTGGATCAGCTAGAGATAATCCATGATGGTCCTATTACCTAGCTGTATAAATATGATTGTATTAAGGATAATTGACTTTTGGATATTTTGGACAAAGGGGAAAACAAGGACCACGGGGCAATAGGGGTTAATCACGGTAGAATCCGGGGGTGGGGGGGGAGCGAGAATAAGAGATGGCACTGGGATATATACATAATATATAAAAGATTGGGGGTACGTGGAAACTATAGGGTTGGTCCCTTTGGCAACAATGCACCAAGCACAGAATATAACACTTGGCAGAGGGAGGCTGGTGGCCAGACTCCATCACAGAGACCTTAGGTCTGCTTGCTCTAATAGGCGGGGGAGGGGTGGGTAAAGGGGGGAGGGAGGGCCCCATTGAGGAGGGGGGCACAGGGGGGGATAAGGGGGCAAAAAAGAAAAAAATATATATAAAAAAGGAATGCTTGGGTGCCTGGTGCGTGAGTGTTGCCAGTTGAGGGTGGGCTGAGCAGCTAGGAGGCTACTCTTGGTGGGGCTTGATGTAACTTCATCTAAGAACTTAATAAACTTCATCTACATTTACCTGGCCAAGTCTGCAGCATCTACTTATACCTCCTACACGCAAGGGACTAGCTCACTGCATTTATGGCGACGATCTGGAGCTAAGAACCTACTATATTTACAGATGAAGAACAAGAAGACTCAAGTAATTAAAGGAAAAGAAACCAGTCAAGCAAGAAACCTGTCAAACACACCTGTCTGCCCCACCAGTGTCCACTACACCGGACAGCCCAAGACCAGGCGTGCTGTTTTTGTATTCGTGTATTCTCAGCTGGTAATAAGTCATCAAGCTCTCTATGTTTTCACCTCTTCTAAAGTCTACAAAGCCACAACAAAAACATATGTTGCAACAAGAAACGTATACAATACATCAGAAAACAAGGTAATCAGTGGCTGTTTGTGTTTTTGCCCACCAGTGCGGGGCTAAATATGTACTTTTTGGAGAAAGGCATATAGTTTTCAATTTGTGGCTGTGCACTCAAAATAGACTTTAACACTGCATGGGCTCTGAAAGTGTTTTCTACAGCCATGTGCTTCTGGAGTTGCTGTTTTAGTCATTGTGTACTTGCCTTGTATATTGACATTCTAAATGGATGAGGTAGAATGCTAACTGTCAAGTTTGAAGCAGCGAGTGTAGTATGGAAAAAACTGTGGCCTCTCTGTGACTGATTTTGGAAGCACACATGTGTCTGTTCCAGGATGTTAATGAGGGCACAATGGTGTTATTTAACCCCTTCCATGCTGGTGACGAACCCCGCCCTGTTCTTTTGTTTACCGCACAGCGGTGGAAACGGCCCAGCATGGAAGGGGTTAACAAGCCTGTGTTTTTCAACAAATTCCTGTCATCCTCTCTTAGTATTGGGAGTGATGTTCTGCTGAAAATCGGCATCACATACTTATTTTTGTAAGAGACTGCTTGAGGAGAATATTGTTTTTTCTATTTATTACTGTACTTGCTGCAATCGTGGATCTTTGACAGTTTCCCCTCAAGTTTCAAATGTGAAATTCAAGCGCGTCTTGCTCATGTCGCGCGCACACTCACCTGATGGAGTTCTGCAGTCCTTACGTGTGAGCTTCTATGACGTGTGCTCTTCCTCGTCGATTAAGGCTGTTCTGGAAGTTTTGGTGCACAAGTTTACCGAGAGCCACCCAGCTATCACATCGTTTGCGTGCCTCCATCTTAAGGTTGGACCTTCTTCATATGTTTTCTCTGTTACTTCTTCAAAACTTCTATCATCGTTGGTGTGATATTTTGATATTTATTGTCACGAGTAGGAGTTTGGTTTTCACTCGAATTTCTGCAGCGTTAGAAAGTCAATCCATGGCGATAATAATGATCATCTTACTGAGCTCAGTGCATTCCAAAATCCGGTGTCAGAGTTGGTGTTTCTTTTGCCAGTTTAACATTTGGAAATTACGGAAGAGTAACAGGAATATTTTTAAGAGGTATTGGAGAGACCATGACTTTTACACAGGAACAGTTTTTCAATGCTCTGCACAAGGTTACGTTGCCATCTAGTGTCTCAAATTGGAATTCGTCATTTATATTAGAAACTAACCCTCATTCCATAAAGTATTCCAGCATAATCCGGGTGAGAGATCGCACACCTGTGTTGTTCTGTTTTTCTATGCTGAAAAGTACTTGTTTGTTTATAGAGCTGCCTGTTCCTGGTTTTAATTGCGCTGACAGGCACACCATTGTCAATGTTCATTACAAGTTTGTTGTCCTTATCTATAAGATGTTAGGCTATAATGTCTTCTTTTCACAGGCATTTGACATTTATTTATTTACAGTGTATTATGGCAAAATGTGAACATCGCTAAATGCGTTCTTCATAGATGTTTTGTTGGCATAGGAGTGGTTTTTAGCCCCTTGTCCCCTTGTTTCTGATATTGTTATCCCTGCCTAAGGGATCGGAGTGGGTTTTAGTCCCATGACCTCTTTTCAGATATTTTTATCCCTGTCTAGGGATTAGAGTGTGTTTGTAGTCCCATGACCCCATGTTTCAGATATTTTATCCCTGTCTAGGGTTGAGAGTGTGTTTTCAGTCCCATGACCTCTTTTCAGATATTTTTATCCCTGTCTAGGGATTAGAGTGTGTTTGTACTCCCATGACCCCATGTTTCAGATATTTTATCCCTGTCTAGGGATGAGAGTGTGTTTGTAGTCCCATGACCCCATGTTTCAGATACTTTATCCCTGCCTAGGGATGGGAGTGGGTTTTTAGTCCCATGACCCCATGTTTCAGATACTTTATCCCTGCCTAGGGATGGGAGTGGGTTTGTAGTCCCATGACCCCATGTTTCAGATATTTTATCCCTGTCTAGGGTTGAGAGTGTGTTTTTAGTCCCATGACCTCTTTTCAGATATTTTTATCCCTGTCTAGGGATTAGAGTGTGTTTGTAGTCCCATGACCCCATGTTTCAGATATTTTATCCCTGTCTAGGGATGAGAGTGTGTTTGTAGTCCCATGACCCCATGTTTCAGATATTTTATCCCTGTCTAGGGTTGAGAGTGTGTTTTTAGTCCCATGACCTCTTTTCAGATATTTTTATCCCTGCCTAGGGATGGGAGTGGGTTTGTAGTCCCATGACCCCATGTTTCAGATATTTTATCCCTGTCTAGGGTTGAGAGTGTGTTTTTAGTCCCATGACCTCTTTTCAGATATTTTATCCCTGTCTAGGGATGAGAGTGTGTTTGTAGTCCCATGACCCCATGTTTCAGATATTTTATCCCTGTCTAGGGATGAGAGTGTGTTTGTAGTCCCATGACCCCATGTTTCAGATACTTTATCCCTGTCTAGGGATGAGAGTGTGTTTGTAGTCCCATGACCCCATGTTTCAGATACTTTATCCCTGTCTAGGGTTGAGAGTGTGTTTTTAGTCCCATGACCTCTTTTCAGATATTTTTATCCCTGTCTAGGGATTAGAGTGTGTTTGTAGTCCCATGACCCCATGTTTCAGATATTTTATCCCTGTCTAGGGATGAGAGTGTGTTTGTAGTCCCATGACCCCATGTTTCAGATATTTTATCCCTGTCTAGGGATGAGAGTGTGTTTGTAGTCCCATGACCCCATGTTTCAGATATTTTATCCCTGTCTAGGGATGAGAGTGTGTTTGTAGTCCCATGACCCCATGTTTCAGATATTTTATCCCTGTCTAGGGATGAGAGTGTGTTTGTAGTCCCATGACCCCATGTTTCAGATATTTTATCCCTGTCTAGGGATGAGAGTGTGTTTGTAGTCCCATGACCCCATGTTTCAGATATTTTATCCCTGTCTAGGGATGAGAGTGTGTTTGTAGTCCCATGACCCCATGTTTCAGATATTTTATCCCTGTCTAGGGATGAGAGTGTGTTTGTAGTCCCATGACCCCATGTTTCAGATACTTTATCCCTGCCTAGGGATGGGAGTGGGTTTTAGTCATAACAAAGAGAGGGACAAGGAGGGCTGTTTAACGGGGTCCGGCGTATGTGCCCTGAATACAGTAGACCAAAAAGAGAGTACGCAGTTCCCCAGAGTAAAAAGGACAGATGAACCAAAGTGAGTGAAGGCACAGTGATGGGGAATCCTCCTTGTTGGAACTAGAGTCCTCACACACCCAGCAAGCTAGGTGTCATGCTTCATCATACGGGCTCGCTCCTCATTGGGTCGGCAGTGCAATACCCGACGGGCACCCATAAAGGGGCTCTTGGCGGACATCTTCTGTTCCTGCCGTATGGTGCTGTGGTTGTGACGGCCCTAGGGAAAGAGGTGTGTAGATGTATGTGAGTGGTTAAAAAAGGTTGGATTGTCCACAGAGGAACTTTAATAGAGTGGTAACCCACCTTATTAAAAGGAAAAAGAGTGACTGCTCTCTGACTCAAGGGTCCAGGGGAGCAAGACTTTACTCTATATCAATGGTCAACATGTTTCACGCAATGTGTTCTAAGCAGTACAGTGCATTTTATTAGGACCAAAAAACTATCTACACTCGGTGGTCTGGACGGAGTGTTCCTACCCCCACTAAATTAGTATGCGAGAACAGTACTGAGAAGTACTTCTTTGGGTGTCGTTCCACCCATAGGGCCTCATTTATGAGAAATGACGCATCGCTGCGTGAAAGCAGCGATGCGTCACTTCTCAGTGCACACTCCTTGCGACATTCCTGATGCGTCATATTTAATTTATGACGCATCATGTCGCAAGGAGTTAGATACGTCAGTATTTCTGATGTATCTGTAAGCGCAAAAGTGACGCATTGCCGGAGTGTGTCACAAAAGTGACGCAACTCCAGCAATGCGTCCTTTCACATTGGGCAAGCCCCATGTGAAAGGGCCTGCGTCAGTCTTACACCTACTGTGAGGCAGGTGCAAGATTTTGACGCAACGGTGTCCTAAAAGTGACACCGTGAAATCTCATAGATTTCACTGCGTCACTTTTACGACCCTTCCTTGCGTCAATGCGCCCCCCCTTGCATACATTATACCTGGCGCAGGTATAATGTGGTGCAGGGGTTTACAAAGTGATGCATCTACCGAGATGCGTCACTTTGTAAATATGGCGCAACAAGGCGCATTTTTTACGCCACTGGTGCGTCACAAAAAGTGACGCACCAGCGGCGTAAAAGTGACGCACAGCCTCATAAATGAGGTCCATAGTATTCTAGTCTGGGTTTGAGTTTACCCTTTTTCTTCTGTCTTGTGTGTTATGCTCACTTATTGTATGTGAGCTCTTCCTGCTCTTCTTACATTATTTTGGTGTTAGTGTGTTTATCTATCTTTTCATCCTTCTTTCCTCCTTAGTGTGTCTGTTTTCCCTCACGTGATGTATTTTATCATGCGTCTCTGGGTTTATGGACTCTTTACATCTTTTGTACATTTCTGTGTATAGTTGTTTTATTTTAGTTTGAGTCAAGTTTAGGTCTTATTAATTTTCAGTGTAAAGGGAGAGGATGTGTAATATCCTCAGTTCTTGTTAATATGTTCCCTTTCATTTTGTACCTACCTGCTCAGCCAGTGTGAGTGTTCCGGTTAGAATGTTAGTGTGAGGGGAATGCTTGGGTGCCTGGTGTATAAGTGTTGTCAGTTGAGGATGGGTTGAGCAGCTAGGAGGTTGCTCCTGGTGGGGCTTGATGTAACTTCATCTAAGAACTTAACAAAATTAATCTACATTTACCTGGCCAAGTCTGAGCATCTACTCATTCCTCCTATATGCATGGGACTAGCTCACAACAGAGCATGCTGTCAAACTAAAGAGGAGAGTGCTGTCACACTGCAGAGGAGTGCATTGTCACACTGAAGAGGATGCTCGCTGTCAAACTGAAGAGGAGCACACTGTCACACTGAAGTGGAGTGTGCTTTCACCCTGAAGAGCAGTGTGCTGACACACTGAAGAGTAGAATGCCCTCATACCAAAGATGAGTGTGCTGTCACCCTGAAGAGGAGTGTGCTATCACAGTGAAGAGGAGTGTGTTGTCACCCTGAAGACAAGTTTGTTGTCAATCCGAAGAGGAGTATGCTGTGAAACTGAATTGTAGCGTGCTGCCATACTGAAGATGACCGTGCTATCACACTGAAGAGGAGTGTGCTGACACACTGAAGAGGAATGTGCTGTCACACTGAAGAGGAGAGTACTGTCACATTAAAGAGAAGTGTGCCATCAAACTGAAGAGGAGTGTGTTGTCACCCTGAAGAAGAGTTTGTTGTCAACCCGAAGAGGAGTGTGCTGTCACACTGAAGCGGAGTGTGCTGCCATACTGAAGAGGAGTGTGCTGTCACACTGAAGAGGAGTGTGCTGTCACACTGAAGAGGAGCGTGCTGTTACACTGAAGAGGAGTGTGCTGTCACACTGAAGAGGAGTGTGCTGTCACACTGAAGAGGAGTGTGCTGTCACACTGAAGAGGAGTGTGCTGCCATACTGAAGAGGAGTGTGCTGTCACACTGAAGAGGAGTGTGCTGTCACACTGAAGAGGAGTGTGCTGTCACACTAAAGAGAAGTGTGCCATCAAACTGACGAGGAGTGTGTTGTCACCCTTAGGATGTGTGCTGTCACACTGAAGAGGAATGTGCTGACACACTGAAGAGGAATGTGCTGTCACACTGAAGAGGAGAGTACTGTCACATTAAAGAGAAGTGTGCCATCAAACTGAAGAGGAGTGTGTTGTCACCCTGAAGAAGAGTTTGTTGTCAACCCGAAGAGGAGTGTGCTGTCACACTGAAGCGGAGTGTGCTGCCATACTGAAGAGGAGTGTGCTGTCACACTGAAGAGGAGTGTGCTGTCACACTGAAGAGGAGCGTGCTGTTACACTGAAGAGGAGTGTGCTGTCACACTGAAGAGGAGTGTGCTGTCACACTGAAGAGGAGTGTGCTGTCACACTGAAGAGGAGTGTGCTGCCATACTGAAGAGGAGTGTGCTGTCACACTGAAGAGGAGTGTGCTGTCACACTGAAGAGGAGTGTGCTGTCACACTAAAGAGAAGTGTGCCATCAAACTGACGAGGAGTGTGTTGTCACCCTTAGGATGTGTGCTGTCACACTGAAGAGGAGTGTGCTGACACACTGAAGAGGAATGTTCTGTCACACGGAAGAGGAGAGTACTTTCACAATGAAGAGGAGCATGCTGCCACTCTGAAGATGAGTGTGCCATCACACTGAAGAGGAGCATGCTGCCACTCTGAAGATGACTTTGCCATCACACTGAAGAGGAGCATGCTGCCACTCTGAAGATGACTGTGCCATCACACTGAAGAGGAGCATGCTGCCACTCTGAAGATGACTGTGCCATCACACTGAAGAGGAGCATGCTGCCACTCTGAAGATGACTGTGCCATCACACTGAAGAGGAGCATGCTGCCACTCTGAAGATGCCTGCGCCATCACACTGAAGAGGAGCGTGCTGCCACTCTGAAGATGGCTGTGCCATCACACTGAAGAGGAGTGTTCCATCATACTGAAGAGGAGTTTGCTGCCACTCTGAAGATGACTGTGCCATCACACTGAAGAGGAGCGTGCTGCCACTCTGAAGATGGCTGTGCCATCACACTGAAGAGGAGTGTGCTGACACACTGAAGAGGAGTTTGCTGTCACACTAAAGGGAAGTTTGCCATCATACTGAAGAGGAGTGTGCCATCACACTAAAGAGGAGTGTGCTGTCACACTAAAGAAAAGTGTGCTGTCACTTTTACAGGGAGTGTGCAGTCATACTGAAGAGGAGTGTGTTGCCAAACTGATGAGGACTGTTCTGTCATACTAAAGAGGAGTTTGCTGTCACCCTGAAGAGGAGAGTGCTGTCACACTGAAAAGGAGTGATAGTATAATCTTTATTGACTGTGCGATTAATTAAAATCTTTACAGTATAAAACACATAAACATCCCCCCCTCCCCCCGGAGAGCCCTTCGCCCAATAAAACCCTATATACAAGTTTAAAAATAACATGACGTGTGTTTTCACTACTTTATGTCCATTAAAAAAACATTTTTATTTAGTCCTTATCTTCCCTCCTTTGAGAATTTAGAGCTTGTGTGGGGGTTCTGCATAGTTGTTCTCGACAAAATACCAGCTATCAGTCGGAATGTACTTCGTGAGGCCCTAAACCAACCCTGCTTTGATTTTTAAGTAGGGTGATTCCACTTGCTTTACACGCTAAATTAACCTTCAGCTGGTATGGTTGGGGTTCCAAATGGTGCTCCTTACACAATATCAGGACCGTTGGGGATTGTGGCCTTTTGGTGTAGCTCAAGTGCCGTTCTGATTTGGTGGACAAACTTGCCGACCCTTGCTAGTAGACAGGTCGTAGTTACCGAAAAGCACCAATCCTAGGCCTTTCTACAGGTTCTGTAGCCTAGGGTCCGTAGGGACGGATGCAGCAGATGAAGTCGATCGCTGCCCAGCTTGGTACAGCAGCACAGGAGGTGCAACCAAGATTCTCTGCGGTAGCTGCATAGCCGGCAGGCGATGGCACCATCCGTGCGTGCCCATTTTGGGTTAAAGTCCACTATCCTAAGGGCCAAAAGTCGGAAATACAGAATTTTCTTCCTCGCTTGAATTGATAGCGAGTCTTGCAAGTATGGTTGAGGTTTGCCTGGGATGTAAGACTTATCCAGGGCCAAGGTTAATGAGTTGTGCCGAAGTGATGAGCAGTCAAGCTCAAAAGAGATGATCTGAACTTGGCGCTTTATGGCTTGGGCCCAGGCTGAATAGGGAATTTCAAGGAGGGGTAGGCTCTTGCCCTCGATTTTCAATGAGGCAATACCTTTTTCCACCATAGCGTGCCATGGGGAGCCCGCTTGACCAAAAATGATTTTTAGAAAGTGTTTAAGGTTGTTTTCGGGCGCTTTCAGCACTCTGCTGTAGTATTTTAACAAGTCCCCCTGTAGTATCAGCTCTGGGCGTTTCAAGCCTATTTCTAGCCTTAGCCTGGTGTTCCTTGCCTGTTTTGGGGCATGTAGCACGAGTTTGTACGCTTTCTCCTGGGCCGCGTTGATCATTTTCTCAAATGCACCTGGGTAGGCTATGTGGCCGTTCGTAATTGAGGGGATCAATTTTGCCCTAAGTATGGTCAACATTGGTTCTGTTGAAGGGCTGGCTAGGCGATGGCTTAAACGTCTTAGGGACAGAAAAATTTGATGGATTCTAGGTTTTAACTCCTTTAGATGTTTGACTGCTGTGGCCTTCTCTGACACCCAGACACCCAGATAGTTGTAAAAAGGGGCTGTACTAATTCAGTGCTCCCCCAAGAACCATGTTGCTTGTTTTTTTGTGGGGGTATTTGCCAAAGATTACTATCTTTGTCTTGCTCTCGCTGATCCGAAGGCTGTTTTCCATGTTATATGTTGCCAAGATGTTTAAAGCTCTTTGGAGCCCCACCCTGGTGTGGTCCATGACCACCGTGTCATCTGCATACTGAAGGGTACTCAGGGCCAATTTCCCCAGTCTTGGAGGTACTAAGTTTGCATCTTTCAAGGCTTGCCTCAGGTCCGCTGTGTACAAGTTGAAAAGTAGGGGGGCCAAGACGCACCCCTGCTTAAGTCCAGAGTTGGTGTCAATTCTTGCTGTTGTAATTGTTGGACTTAATTTCACCTGGACCCATGTCCCCTCATAGAGAGCTTTTATGGCTTTAAGCAAAATCCGAGGGATCCCCCAGGTCTCAAGTTTTGCCCATAGCTGACTCCTATTTACTCGGTCAAAGGTGGTAGAATAGTCTATGAAACAACAAAACAGGGTCAACTTATTCCTCATATTGGCTTGCTTTGCAAGGTAGGAGAGCGCTATGGTATTGTCCAAGGTGGAACTATTGGCCCTGAAGCCAGTCTGTGAGGGCGGAAGAATGCCGTTCTTATCTACCCAAGACTCCAGGTCCCTTAATAGTAGGCGGGCGTATACCTTTGCTTCTATGTCAAGAAGCGCTATAAGCCTGTAGTTAGCCGGATTCGAGTGGTCGCCTTTCTTATGTATAGGAAATAGGACTGAGCCTTTCCAGGATGTAGGCAGGATTGCAGTGGCAAATGAGTGATTGAATAGCGGGGTGAGTATGGTTGCGAAAAAGGCAGGGGCAGTTTTGAAGACCTGGGCAGGAATACCGTTTGGGCCAGGAGCCCCATCAGTTCTTATGGCTCTAATGAACTTTAAGAGCTCCTGCTCTGTATACTTTGCGGGTTGACTGGGCTCTGAGAAGACTTTCGGCATGCCTTGAGTTTTAATAGTTACAGCGGCCTCCTTGGTTCAATCTGAGCTGCCAGGGGTGGTCTGATTTACCTCACTGGTGTACAACCCCTTTGTGTATTCTTCCCACACAGCCCCTGCAACACTGTTTTCCTTATGCTCGCCTCTGGGAGTCAAGCTATTAATATGACGCCATAGCTTGCTGTTATCCTTTTCTTTCATTAGGGAAAACACTTTGAGCCAGTTCTTTTCTGATCACTGCCTTTTCAGCTCCCAGACTTTCTTTTTGTAATTGGCTCGCAAGGCAGAGATAGAGGTCTTCTCTGGCAAGTGTATGCCTTTCTTTTTTTCCTTGATAGCCTTATTAAGCACTTTCTTGCTTTGTGTCAAACTCCGTGGTTTTTTGCGTCTTGGCCTGGTGTTATTTTGATGGTTTCTTTGTTGGTAGGAATTACCCAAGCTCTTCAGTAGATCCATGGTCAGTTTTTCACAGAGGTTTGTGATGTTTTTTATGTCATGTGACTTTAAATCTGCCTCCCTGCCGGCTACAAACTGTCGCAGGCTTTGGCTGAGGTTGGTCGACCATTTTATTCTTTTGAGGACTTGATGGTGTTCTTGACCTGAGGTTGCTCCTATTATTTGCTGAGCTTCCACCTGTTCCCGCACCAGATTGAATGTGGCGCGGAGGGGCCTATGGTTGCTTTCCTCTCTGTCGTCCACAGTGAAGTCGTAAAGTTTATGGGCCAGCCCTTCGTTAGTAAAGATATAATCAATGGTGGATGTATTCCTGAAGGTCGGTTTAGCGGTCCAGGAGGTTTGACGCATTTTTTGTGACCCGTGAGTAGATTGCAGGTTAAAGTTTGTAAGAAATTCAATCAGTGGGGCTGACTTCATGCTTGAAGACACAGCGGGGAACGGACCCAGGCCTCTAGTGTTGAAGTCACCCGCTATCCTGATGCTTTAAGCTTACGATTAGATCTTCCAACATGGTAATGAGTGCTTCCATGGCCTGTTGCGTTTGATATTTAGTAGGATTAATGTAACTGTTAATTAATAAAATGGCGTGGGACTTTAGACCCGTTTTCAACCCCTCTATTGTAATGGCTTGAAGGTCGGGTGACGCCAAAAAACGCTGAAAAGGAGTGTACTGTCACACTAAATAGGAGTGTGATGTCGCACTGAAGCGGAGTGTGCTGTCACACTGAAGAGGAGCGCACTGTCACACTGAAGAGGAACATGCTGTCACACTGAAGAGGAGCATGCTGTCACATTGAAGAGGAGTGTGCTGCCACCCTAAAGAGACTGTTCTGTCACACTACTGAGAAGTGTGCTGCCACACTGAAGAGGAGTTTGCTGTCATACTAAAGAGAAGTATGCTATCACACTGAAGAGGAGTGTGCTGTCACCCTGAGGAGGAGTGTGTTGTCAGCTTGAAGAGTAGTATGCTGTCACCCTAAAGAGAGTGTTCTGCCACACTAGTGATAAGCGGACTGCCACACTGAACAGGAGTGTGCTGTCACACTGAAGAGGAGTGTGCTGACACACTGAACAGGAATGATGTGCTGACACACTGACGAGGAGTGTGCTGTCACATTGAAGAGGAGCGTACTCTCACCCTGAAGAGGAGTGTGCTATCATAATAAAGAGGAGGGTGCTGTCATACTGAAGAGGAGTGTGCTGTCACACTAAAGAGATCTGTGCCATTACACTTAAGAGGAGTCTGCCATAATACTGAAGAGAAGTGTACCATCACACTAAAGAGGAGTTTGCTGTCACAGTAAAGAGTAGTGTGCTGTCACATTAACAGGGAATGTGCTGTCACACTGAAGAAGAGTGTCCTGTTACACTAAAGAGTTGTGTGCCATCAACCTGAAGAATAGTGTGCCATCACACTGAAGAGGAGTGTGCTGTCACGCTGAAGAGAAGTGTGTTGTCACCCTGAAGAGGAGTGTGCTGCCACACTGAAGAGGAGTGTGCTGTCACCTGAAGAGGAATGTGCTGTCTCCCTGAAGAGTAGTGTGCCATCTCACTGAAGAGGAGTGTGCTGTCACACTGAAGAGAGGTGTGTTGTCACCCGGAAGAGTAGTGTGCTGCCACACTGAAGAGGAGTATGCTGTCACACTGAAGAGGAGTGTGCTGCCACACTGAAGAGGAGTGTGCTGTCACACTGAAGAGATGCTTGCTACCTCACTGAATAGAAGTGTGTTGTCACCCTTAAGAGGAGTGTGCTGCCACACTGAAGAGGAGTGTGCTGTCACACTGAAGAGGAGTGTGCTGTCACACTCAAGAGGAGTGTGCTGTCACACTAAAGAGGAGTGTGCTGTCAGACTCAACAGGAATATCCTGTCACAGTGAAGAGAAGTGTGCCGCCACCCTGAAGAAGAGAATGCTGTCCCTCTGAAGAAGAGTGTGCTGTCACACTAAGGAGGAGTGTGCTGTCACACAAAAGAGGAGTGTGTTGTCACACTAAAGAGGGGTGTGTCATCGCCCTGAAGAGGATTGTGCTGTCACCCAGAAGAGGACTATTCTGTCACACTAAGGAGGAATGTGCTGTCACACTGAAGAGGATTGTATTATCACACTGAAGAGGGGTGTGCTGTCTCCCTGAATAGGAGTGTGCTGTCACCCAGAAGAGGAGTGTGCTGTCACACTGAATAGCAGTGTGCTGTCATCCTCAAGAGAAGTGTGCTGTCACCCTGAATAGAAGTGTGCAGTCACCCTGAAGAGAAGTGTGCTGCCACAATTAAGAGGAGTTTGCTGCAACACTGAAGAGAAGTGTGCTGCCACCCCGAAGAGAAGTGTGCTGTCACACTGAAGAGGTGTGCTGCCACTCTGAATAGAAGTGTGCTGTCACACTGAAGAGGATTGTGCTGTCGCACTGAAGACAAGTGTCCTGCAACCCTGAAGAGGAGTGTTCTGTCACACTGAAGAGGAGTGTGCTGTCTCCTGAAGAGGAGTGTGCTATCACCTTGAAGAGCAGTGTGCCATCCCCCTGAAGAGTAGTGTGCCGTCACACTGAAGAGGAGTGCGCTGTCACACTGAAGAGAAGTGTTTTGCCACCCTGAAGAGGAGTGTGCTGCCACATAGAAGAGGAGTGTGCTGACACATTGAAGATGAGTGTGCTGCCCCACTGAAGACAAGTGTGCTGTCATACTAAAAAGGAGTGTGCTGTCACCCTGAAGAGAAATGTGCTTTCAGACTCAGCAGGAATATGCTGTCACATTATAGAGAAGTGTGCCGCCACCCGGAAGAGGAGAGTGCTGTCACTCTGAAGAGGAGTGTGCTGTCACACTAAGGATGAGTGTGCTGTTACACAAAAAGAGGAGTGTGTTGTCATACTGGCAAGGGGTGTGCTGTCACCCTGAAGAGGAGTGTGCTGTTATACTGAATATGAGTGTGCTGCCACACTGAAGACACGTGTGCTGTCACACTAAAGAGGAGTGTGCTGTCACCCTGAAGAGAAGTGTGCTGTCAGACTCAACAGGAATGCGCTGTCACAGTGAAGAGAAATGTGCCAAGTTGTCACACTGACAGGGTGTGCTGTTGCCCTGAAGAGGAGTGTGCTGTCACACTAAACAGGAGAATGCGGCCACACTGAAGAAGAGTGTGCTGTAACACTGAATAGTAGCATGCTGCCACACTGAATAGGAGTGTGCTGTCACATGGAAGATAAATGTGGCAGCACATTTATCTTCTGTGTGACAGCACACTCCTATTCAGTGTGGCAGCCTGCTCCTATTCAGTGGGAAAAAAGATGGCGTACGTGAGAGACGAGTGAGAGGCTAGCTCCGTTACAGCTCCTCTCTACTCGGCATAGAAAAACTGGGAAAGATGGTGATACCGCACGGAGGAAAATGATAAGCCGCAGCTTAATCGGAAATCATACCGCAATCTCACCCGAAGCCGAGTTTGGTTCTATGACTGCTGGGGGAAATATCTGACATCAACTGACCTGGGAGTGCCGGAGCGCGGAGCCGACTGGATTGACACGAACATCACGGACTTCACGGGTGCGACGGCAAGCTCTGTCGTCTCACTCCCTGGAGCGGCGGAGCCACAGCGGTCAGCCTGGTGGACGAAGAAGCAGGAAAAGCAGGGTTCTGCAAGCAGTCAACAGCAAGAGAGCCCGGAATTAGGGCTTAGCGGACATAGCAGCCTGATACATGCATTATGGTCCTATGGAGGGTGGACTACAAATGCTTGGTATCCTGTTGAAAAGCAGACTGCAGACAATATCGCGGTGAACACCTGAAATCACGAATGACTATATAATGATTATATGATTTGTCGGACAATGTAAAGATCTCGGGGAGCGATTGGTTTTTGCTATCGCGTTTGTTGTGCTGATATACGGATAATTATTCCTCAAGGAGTGCCGCACATTGAACATTGAACATTTAAGTCTGGATAGTTAAATGTGGAACATTGTGATCTCTCTAAGGATTGAAATGGCAAATCAAGATTGACAATCAGCAAATGACACTGGGCACAAGGGGGCATTCTATGATTTAACCTACTCTCTTTTAAAATAATCCTACTTACTGAGGCACAGAGATGCCACCAAAAACAGCACGAGGTGGAAAGAGCAGAGGAATGACGGATACCCCGCTGGGTAATCGGCTTCAGGACCCCCAAATTGGAGGTAAAAGCAGGAAAAGACCCCTGGAAGGTGGGGTTGGGGAGATGAACTGTCCAAACACTAAAGTGGACTCGAACGGGGGGAAAGTAAGAGAGTTCCTCAAATGTTCTCAACTAAGAAAGATAAAAGTAAAACAGTGCAAAATATGGAGAGTCAGAAAAATCTCCTACCTGAGGTAACAAGCCAATTAAAACTGTGAAATTAACAGAGAAGGAACAAGCTGGGAGTCAAGCAGAAAAGAGAGACCAAATGACAAGATCAATAGCACAGCCCATTGAATCGCTGGATTTCTGCAGTACCCAGAATACAGGGTCTGGACTGAGTTTAGAAAAAGGGGTGAAACTAATCTGTGAGAGAGATTCAAGCGATCCTTTCCTCTAATTTTCAGATCATACAGACAGCTCAGATGAGTAGCACGATGAAGGACAAAAGGTTGAGTCTTTAGATGGCTCAATAACTAGTCTGGCAAGTGAGCAGAATGACTCAGTTATGGATTCAACATCTGAAGAGAGAACCCCAAATATTACTATGGTTCACAACAAAACGACGGCTCATGGGACTCCAAGATTAGATATATCACAAGCTGGAACAGGCAAAGGTTTAGCCTGGGAAATATCTCTCTCCCCAGAGTTTCAAGCTGATCCCGAACCCACCCCTGGGACAGTAGAGGGAGTAACAGGGGGAGCCTCGGCAGTCACATTGGCAACACCTAGTAATCTCGATGAGATATCACTGAGCACAATTTACCAATTAATAGTGGAACATAGAGCAGAAACTCGCTCAGAAAGCCAGAAGACACAAACGGCCTGACGTAAATTGCAGAATTCAGTGAGGAGAATTGCTAAGACCTGCAATTAATTTTCAGAAAAGATAACTGCAGCGGAAGAGCGGATATCAGCAATAGAGGATCAAATGACGATGCAAAAGACTTATATAGATATGATCTAGTCTGACCGTGAGGATATGCAACTAAAATGTTGACCTAGAAAATTGACTCAGGAGAAATAATCTCAGGATACTGGGAATACCTGAGGGGGTGGAAGGGACGGATGTGCATAGGTTTGTGCAGGAACTCTTTTTGGAGGCCTTTCCGGAGTTAACAATGTGGAACTGGGCCAGCGAGCTACAGAGAGCCCACAGATTTCCATGTAAGCTGCCTGAGGGGAAAAAAGGCTCAGCAGCAAAATATCCTAGAGCCATATTGATCAATTTGAATAACTTTCTAGCACAGGAGGCACTATATGATCTCTCAAGGCCTGATAGGAAACGAGAAGGGAAAGGATTCCAATTCTTCATGAGACCTGATTTCTGCCACCATACTGTGGAAAGGAGGTGGCATTTAAGGCGACTAATCACTCCCTTTCAAAGCAAGGGTTCACAGGCTTTCCTGCTGAACCCAGCAACCCTAAAAGTACTGTACAAAGGTCGTACACATTTTTTTATATCAGAGATACAAGCTCAAGAATACCTGAATACACTTTGAGATATGAAATATGAAATACTAATGTGCTCAAGATAGGAATATCTGAAAATAAGAATTTGAATAATATATAAGATTAAGCTGTTTATATGTCTAACATGGGTAGGATAATGAGGAATCTATAGAAGATGGAATATGAATAATAATATATTAGTATTGTTGATATTCAAAATGCGGTGGCTAAGGTTTAAAGAGCCGGAGTAGAGAGGAGACTGGAATAAAGTCTCTTCCCATCGTTAAGGGCCATAAGCCCTTTTTCCTTAGTTGTAGGGTGGAGGGTGGGTGGGGGAAGGGGAGGGAAGGCAAAAGGGGTGGTGGTGGGAGTGAAGGGGCAGGGGAAAGTTGGGGTCACAGAAGGGTGGTAAATGAGGGCGGGTAATAGGGGTAGTCGGGGTAGGGGGTAGATGGGCAGAAAGAAAAAAGACAAAAATCAGACAGATGCAGACGGATGTATGAAGGGGTATGCTGCGCCAGGCAACAATGCCATAATCAGTGGCAATGGATATACAAGATACGCCAAATAGGAAAATATGGGTAAATTTAGGATTTGTTCAGCAAATGTTGGTGGTCTGAATGACAAGGCAAAACGTGCAAAGGTCTTTGAAATAATCACTATGTTGAGCCCAGACGTCCTGTGTTTACAGGAGACGCACATCCCATGAGCAAGCAAAACATGCCTTGAGATCAGAGGGTATAACTTAGCAGTGTGCTCCACCCAAACAACAACAACGAGAGGTGTGGCTACATATATTAAACACCGAAGCGGTACGTTCATTGAACAAAAGACGATAAATGGGGTCGCTGGGCCATAATGGAGGTATCACTGGGCTTTACTGTTGTTAATATATATGGCTCAAATTTAGACAATCCTATTATTTAGAAGGAGCTAGAGATGGAACTAGCACAGTGGTCACGTTCTTTGATTATCTGTGGCGATTGTAGCATACATCTGGGTGGAAGTAATGCTACTAATATATACAGGCAGGCAGGAAATTGCTCTGTATAAATGTAAAGGGTTAAAAACTATGAAGAAAGTTATGGAAGTCTGGAAACCACTTATTGTTTGGATGGAGGAACAAAATAGACAAGGGGTCGGATAAAGGAATAGATTGTATTATGCTCATAACGAATGACAATGAAATGATATTGCTAGAAGGTTATGTTCTCTTTTGTTTATTTAGTATACCTACTATTTAGTTTTCTTTATCAAGCTATCTTACTGTATCATGTCTGATTTCAATAAAAATATATTTAACAAAAAAGAAGATAAATGTGCCTCCACCCTGAAGAGAAGTGTGCTGCCACCCTGGAGAGAAGTGTGCTTACACACTAAAGAGAAGCGTGCTGCCATACTGAAGAGAAGTGTGGGGCCACATTGAAGAGAAGTGTGCTGCCAACCGGAAGAGAAGCTTACAGCCACCCTAAAGGGAAGTGTGCTGCCATTCTGAAGAGAAGTGTGCTGTCACCAGAAGAGGAGTGTGCTGTCAGACTAAAGAGGAGTGTGCTGCCACACTGAAGAGAAGTGTTCTACCACACTGAAGAGGGGTGTACTACCACACTAAAGAGGAGTGTGCTGCCACCCTGAAGAGGAGTGTGCTACCACCCTGAAGAGGAGTGTGCTATCAACCCGAAGAGGAATGTGCTACCACCCTGAAGAGGAGAGTGCTGCCATACAGAAGGGAAGTCAGCTATAACACTGAATAGGAGCATGCTGCCACACAGAATAGGAGCGTGCTGTCACACCTAACAGAAATGTGCTGCCACACTGAAGAAAAGTGTGCTGCCACACTGAAGAGAAGCATGCCACCACCCTGAAGAGAAGTGTACTGTCACCCTGAAGAGAAGTGTGCTGCCACACTGAAGAGAAGCATGCAGCTCCACTGAAGAGTAGTGTGCTGTCACACTAAAGAGGAGTGTGCTGTCACACTGAAGAGAAGCGTGCTGCACACTAAAATGAAGTGTGCTGCCACCCTAAGAGACGAGTGCTGCCCTACTGAAGAAAAGTGTGCTGCCACCCTGAATAGAAGTGTGCTGTCACACTGAAGCAGAGTGTGCTGCCACCCCAAGGAGGAGTGTGCTGCCACACTAAAGAGGAGTGTGTTGTTGTCCAAAAGAGGAGTGTGCTGTCACACTGAATAGAAGCATGCTGCCCCACTGAAGAGAAGTGTGTTGGCACCCTGAAAAGAAGTGTACGGTCACCCTGAAGAGCATTGTGCTGCCTCACTGAAGAGAAGCACACTGGCCCACAGAAGAGAAGTGTGCTGCCACCTTGAAGAGAAGCGTGCTGCCACCCTGAATAAAAGTGTGCTGTCACCCTGAGGGGATCTGTGCTGTAACACTAAAGCAAAGTGTAATGTCACACTAAAGAGGTGTGTGTTGCCAACATGAAGTGAAGTGTGCCACCACCCTGAAGAGGAGAGTTCTGTCACTCTGAAGAGGAATGTGCTGTCACACAAAAGAGGAGTGTGTTGTCACACTGATGAGGGGTGTGCTGTCGCCCCGAAGAGGAGTTTGCTGTCACCCTGAAGAGGAGTGTGCTGTCACACTGAAGAGGAGCGTGCTGCCACACTGAAGATTACTGTGCCATCACACTGAAGAGGAGTGTTCCATCATACTGAAGGGAAGTTTGCCATCACACTAAAGAGGAGTGTGCTGTCACACTAAAGAAAAGTGTGCTGTCACGTTTACAGGGAGTGTGCAGTCATACTGAAGAGGAGACTGCTGTCACACTAAAGAGGAGTGTGCTTTCACACTAAAGAAGAGTGTGCTGTCACACTGAAGAGGATTGTGTTGCCAAACTGATGAGGACTGTTCTGTCATACTAAAGAGGAGTTTGCTGTCACCCTGAAGAGGAGAGTGCTGTTACACTGAAAAGGAGTGATAGTATAATCTTTTTTGACTGTGCGATTAATTAAAATCTTTACAGTATAAAACACTTAAATATCCCCCCTCCCCCCGGAGAGCCCTTCGCCCAATAAAACCCTATATGCAACTTTAAAAATAACATGACGTGTGTTTTCACTACTTTATGTCCATTAAAAAAACATTTTTATTCAGTCCTTATCTTCCCTCCTTCGAGAATTTAGAGCTTGTGTGGGGGTTCTGCATAGTTTTTCTCGACAAAATACCAGCTATCAGTCGGAATGTACTTCGTGAGGCCCTAAACCAACCCTGCTTTGATTTTTAAGTAGGGTGATTCCACTTGCTTTACACGCTAAATTAACCTTCAGCTGGTATGGTTGGGGTTCCAAATGGTGCTCCTTACACAATATCAGGACCGTTGGGGACTGTGGCCTTTAGGTGTAGCTCAAGTGCCGTTCTGATTTGGTGGACAAACTTGCCGACCCTTGCTAGTAGACAGGTCGTAGTTACCGAAAAGCACCAATCCGAGGCCTCTCTACAGGTTCTGTAGCCTAGGGTCCGTAGGGACGGATGCAGCAGATGAAGTCGATCGCTGCCCAGCTTGGTACAGCAGCACAGGAGGTGCAACCAAGATTCTCTGCGGTAGCTGCATAGCCGGCAGGCGATGGCACCATACGTGCGTGCCCATTTTGGGTTAAAGTCCACTATCCTAAGGGCCAAAAGTCAGAAATACAGAATTTTCTTCCTCGCTTGAATTGATAGCGAGTCTTGCAAGTATGGTTGAGGTTTGCCTGGGATATAAGACTTATCCAGGGCCAAGGTTAATGAGTTGTGCCGAAGTGATGAGCAGTCAAGCTCAAAAGAGATGATCTGAACTTGGTGCTTTATGGCTTGGGCCCAGGCTGAATAGGGAATTTCAAGGAGGGGTAGGCTCTTGCCCTCGATTTTCAATGAGGCAATACCTTTTTCCACCATAGCGTGCCATGGGGAGCCCGCTTGACCAAAAATTATTTTTAGAAAGTGTTTAAGGTTGTTTTCGGGCGCTTTCAGCACTCTGAAGTAGTATTTTAACAAGTCCCCCTGTAGTATCAGCTCTGGGCGTTTCAAGCCTATTTCTAGCCTTAGCCTGGTGTTCCTTGCCTGTTTTGGGGCATGTAGCACGAGTTTGTACGCTTTCTCCTGGGCCGCGTTGATCATTTTCTCAAATGCACCTGGGTAGGCTATGTGGCTGTTCGTAATTGAGGGGATCAATTTTGCCCTAAGTACGGTCAACATTGGTTTTGTTGAAGGGCTGGCTAGGCGATGGCTTAAACGTCTTAGGGACAGAAAAATTTGATGGATTCTAGGTTTTAACTCCTTTAGATGTTTGACTGCTGTGGCCTTCTCTGACACCCAGACACCCAGATAGTTGTAAAAAGGGGCTGTACTAATTCAGTGCTCCCCCAAGAACCATGTTGCTTGTTTTTTTGTGGGGGTATTTGCCGAAGATTACTATCTTTGTCTTGCTCTCGCTGATCCGAAGGCTGTTTTCCATGTTATATGTTGCCAAGATGTTTAAAGCTCTTTGGAGCCCCACCCTGGTGTGGTCCATGACCACTGTGTCATCTGCATACTGAAGGGTACTCAGGGCCAATTTCCCCAGTCTTGGAGGTACTAAGTTTGCATCTTTCAAGGCTTGCCTCAGGTCCGCTGTGTACAAGTTGAAAAGTAGGGGGGCCAAGACGCACCCCTGCTTAAGTCCAGAGTTGGTGTCAATTCTTGCTGTTGTAATTGTTGGACTTAATTTCACCTGGACCCATGTCCCCTCATAGAGAGCTTTTATGGCTTTAAGCAAAATCCGAGGGAGCCCCCAGGTCTCAAGTTTTGCCCATAGCTGACTCCTATTTACTCGGTCAAAGGTGGTAGAATAGTCTATGAAACAACAAAACAGGGTCAACTTATTCCTCATATTGGCTTGCTTTGCAAGGTAGGAGAGCGCTATGGTATTGTCCAAGGTGGAACTATTGGCCCTGAAGCCAGTCTGTGAGGGCGGAAGAATGCCATTCTTATCTACCCAAGACTCCAGGTCCCTTAATAGTAGGCGGGCGTATACCTTTGCTTCTATGTCAAGAAGCGCTATAAGCCTGTAGTTAGCCGGATTCGAGTGGTCGCCTTTCTTATGTATAGGAAATAGGACTGAGCCTTTCCAGGATGTAGGCAGGATTGCAGTGGCAAATGAGTGATTGAATAGCGGGGTGAGTATGGTTGCGAAAAAGGCAGGGGCAGTTTTGAAGACCTTGGCAGGAATACCGTTTGGGCCAGGAGCCGCATCAGTTCTTATGGCTCTAATGAACTTTAAGAGCTCCTGCTCTGTATACTTTGCGGGTTGACTGGGCTCTGAGAAGACTTTCGGCATGCCTTGAGTTTTAATAGTTACAGCGGCCTCCTTGGTTCAATCTGAGCTGCCAGGGGTGGTCTGATTTACCTCACTGGTGTACAACCCCTTTGTGTATTCTTCCCACACAGCCCCTGCAACACTGTTTTCCTTATACTCGCCTCTGGGAGTCAAGCTATTAATATGACGCCATAGCTTGCTGTTATCCTTTTCTTTCATTAGGGAAAACACTTTGAGCCAGTTCTTTTCTGACCACTGCCTTTTCAGCTCCCAGAACTTTCTTTTTGTAATTGGCTCGCAAGGCAGAGATAGAGGTCTTCTCTGGCAAGTGTATGCCTTTCTTTTTTTCCTTGATAGCCTTATTAAGCACTTTCTTGCTTTGTGTCAAACTCCGTGGTTTTTTGCGTCTTGGCCTGGTGTTATTTTGATGGTTTCTTTGTTGGTAGGAATTACCCAAGCCCTTCAGTAGATCCATGGTCAGTTTTTCACAGAAGTTTGTGATGTTTTTTATGTCATGTGACTTTAAATCTGCCTCCCTGCTGGCTACAAACTGTCGCAGGCTTTGGCTGAGGTTGGTCGACCATTTTATTCTTTTGAGGACTTGATGGTGTTCTTGACCTGAGGTTGCTCCGATTATTTGCTGAGCTTCCACCTGTTCCCGCACCAGATTGAATGTGGCGCTGAGGGGCCTATGGTGGCTTTCCTCTCTGTCGTCCACAGTGAAGTCGTAAAGTTTATGGGCCAGCCCTTCGTTAGTAAAGATATAATCAATGGTGGATGTATTCCTGAAGGTCGGTTTAGCGGTCCAGGAGGTTTGACGCATTTTTTGTGACCCGTGAGTAGATTGCAGGTTAAAGTTTGTAAGAAATTCAATCAGTGGGGCTGACTTCATGCTTGAAGACACAGCGGGGAACGGACCCAGGCCTCTAGTGTTGAAGTCACCCGCTATCCTGATACTTTAAGCTTACGATTAGATCTTCCAACATGGTAATGAGTGCTTCCATGGCCTGTTGCGTTTGATATTTAGTAGGATTAATGTAACTGTTAATTAATAAAATGGCTTGGGACTTTAGACCCGTTTTCAACCCCTCTATTGTAATGGCTTGAAGGTCGGGTGACGCCAAAAAACGCTGAAAAGGAGTGTACTGTCACACTAAATAGGAGTGTGATGTCACACTGAAGCGGAGTGTGCTGTCACACTGAAGAGGAGCGCACTGTCACACTGAAGAGGAACATGCTGTCACACTGAAGAGGAGCATGCTGTCACATTGAAGAGGAGTGTGCTGCCACCCTAAAGAGACTGTTCTGTCACACTACTGAGAAGTGTGCTGCCACACTGAAGAGGAGTTTGCTGTCATACTAAAGAGAAGTATGCTATCACACTGAAGAGGAGTGTGCTGTCACCCTGAGGAGGAGTGTGTTGTCAGCTTGAAGAGTAGTATGCTGTCACCCTAAAGAGAGTGTTCTGCCACACTAGTGATAAGCGGACTGCCACACTGAACAGGAGTGTGCTGTCACACTGAAGAGGAGTGTGCTGACACACTGAAGAGGAATGATGTGCTGACACACTGACGAGGAGTGTGCTGTCACATTGAAGAGGAGCGTACTCTCACCCTGAAGAGGAGTGTGCTATCATAATAAAGAGGAGGGTGCTGTCATACTGAAGAGGAGTGTGCTGTCACACTAAAGAGAACTGTGCCATTACACTTAAGAGGAGTCTGCCATAATACTGAAGAGAAGTGTACCATCACACTAAAGAGGAGTTTGCTGTCACAGTAAAGAGAAGTGTGCTGTCACATTAACAGGGAATGTGCTGTCACACTGAAGAAGAGTGTCCTGTTACACTAAAGAGTTGTGTGCCATCAACCTGAAGAATAGTGTGCCATCACACTGAAGAGGAGTGTGCTGTCACACTGAAGAGAATTGGCTAATTACAGACCAATATCCCTCCTCCCTGGGACCAGCAAGATCGCCGAGAAACTGGTGAACAAGAAACTTTCCCAGTTTCTGGAATTGAATAACCTGCTAAAAAACTCGCAGACAGGCTTTCGCCCAGGACAGGGCACTGACATCGCCCTCCTGGCGGCGGTGGAGGAGGCCAGAGCACTCTTAGACGAAGGAGGATCAGTGGCAGTGATCCTCCTCGACCTGAGCGCGGCCTTCGACACCGTCAACCACCAACTCCTGATCAAACGGCTCAAGAGGGTAGGAGTGGAAGGCACTGCTCTATCCTGGCTTTCCTCCTTTCTGGCCCAACGCTCCTTCCAGATTTGGGAAAATAACACCTGCTCCTCCGAAACACCCCTCCAATGTGGGGTACCCCAGGGCTCCTCCCTGAGCCCCACATTGTTTAACATATACATAGCTCCATTGGAGGAGGTTGTTACTCCATTCGGAGTGAGCATCGTCAGCTACGCAGACGACACACAACTTGTCGTCTCCCTATCCCACCCTAGTAAACAACCAGCGGACTTATTTAGCTGCTTAACGCAGGTACAAGGGTGGATGAATAGCTCAGATCTTAAGCTGAATAGATCAAAGACGGAAATCCTCCTTCTGGGTCAGAAAGGACTTTCCCTCCCCTTGGACACCTGGCCACCATGTCTGGGGCCCCCCCAGACCCAAAGAAGGAAGTAAAAAGCCTGGGAGTATGGATAGATTCTGATCTCTCATTTACTACGCAGGCAAAAAAAGTAGCTGGCACCTGCTTCGGACTACTGAAATCCATGAGAAAGATCCTGCCCCTACTTCCACCAATATCACAAAGACTCCTTATTCAAGGCCTCATTCTTTCCAGGATAGATTACAGTAATGCAATCTACCTGGGTGCGCCTGAAGCAACCCTAAATAAACTTCAGAAAATCCAGAATGCGGCGGCCCGGATCCTCACCAACACCCCGGCCAGAGCTTCAGCCAAACCTGCTCTTAAGCTCCTCCACTGGCTCCCAGTGAGGGAACGTGTGATTGTCAAGGCCCTTTGCCTAGCCCACAAGCTACTGCAGAACCAAGGCACTCCTATTCTAAGGAAATTCATAAAACTGTATAAAGCCCTTAGATCCCTCCGATCAGACAATGAGTCCCTCATCATCCTGCCTAGATTCAAGAAAGCCCGCTCGGGTAGAAGACGCTTCTCGGTCCACACCGCACGCCTCTGGAATGCTCTTCCCCGAGATGAGAAAATAATCCAATTATTTACGATTCAGGAAACGGCTCAAAGCTCATCTCTTTCCTTAATTGTAACCTTCCCCTTCTGAAACTGGCCCTCTCCCCTTCTCTGATGCCGAACCCTCAGAAGTAGGGATCTCTAGCGCTGGGATACCTCAGGGTGACTACGCGCTCTATAAAATTTTAATAATAATAATGATAATAAGTGTGTTGTCACCCTGAAGAGGAGTGTGCTGCCACACTGAAGAGGAGTGTGCTGTCACCTGAAGAGGAATATGCTGTCTCCCTGAAGAGTAGTGTGCCATCTCACTGAAGAGGAGTGTGCTGTCACACTGAAGAGAAGTGTGTTGTCACCCGGAAGAGTAGTGTGCTGCCACACTGAAGAGGAGTGTGCTGTCACACTGAAGAGGAGTGTGCTGCCACACTGAAGAGGAGTGTGCTGTCACACTGAAGAGATGCTTGCTACCTCACTGAATTGAAGTGTGTTGTCACCCTGAAGAGGAGTGTGCTGCCACACTGAAGAGGAGTGTGCTGTCACACTAAAGAGGAGTGTGCTGTCACCCTGAAGAGAAGTGTGCTGTCAGACTCAACAGGAATATCCTGTCACAGTGAAGAGAAGTGTGCCGCCACCCTGTCCCTCTGAAGAGGAGTGTGCTGTCACACTAAGGAGGAGTGTGCTGTCACACAAAAGAGGAGTGTGTTGTCACACTAAAGAGGGGTGTGTCATCGCCCTGAAGAGGAGTGTGCTGTCACCCAGAAGAGGACTGTTCTGTCACACTAAGGAGGAATGTGCTGTCACACTGAAGATGATTGTATTATCACACTGAAGAGAGGTGTGCTGTCTCCCTGAATAGGAGTGTGCTGTCACCCAGAAGAGGAGTGTGCTGTCACACTGAATAGCAGTGTGCTGTCATCCTCAAGAGAAGTGTGCTGTCACCCTGAATAGAAGTGTGCAGTCACCCTGAAGAGAAGTGTGCTGCCACAATGAAGAGGAGTTTGCTGCAACACTGAAGAGAAGTGTGCTGCCACCCCGAAGAGAAGTGTGCTGTCACACTGAAGAGGTGTACTGCCACTATGAATAGAAGTGTGCTGTCACACTGAAGAGGATTGTGCTGTCGCACTGAAGACAAGTGTCTTGCAACCCTGAAGAGGAGTGTTCTGTCACACTGAAGAGGAGTGTGCTGTCTCCTGAAGAGGAGTGTGCTATCACCTTGAAGAGCAGTGTGCCATCACCCTGAAGAGTAGTGTGCCATCACACTGAAGAGGAGTGCGCTGTCACACTGAAGAGAAGTGTTTTGCCACCCTGAAGAGGAGTGTGCTGCCACATAGAAGAGGAGTGTGCTGACACATTGAAGATGAGTGTGCTGCCCCACTGAAGACAAGTGTGCTGTCATACTAAAGAGGAGTGTGCTGTCACCCTGAAGATAAATGTGCTTTCAGACTCAGCAGGAGTATGCGGTCACATTATAGAGAAGTGTGCCGCCACCCAGAAGAGGAGAGTGCTGTCACTCTGAAGAGGAGTGTGCTGTCACACTAAGGATGAGTGTGCTGTCACACAAAAAGAGGAGTGTGTTGTCATACTGGCAAGGGGTGTGCTGTCACCCTGAAGACACGTGTGCTGTCACACTAAAAAGGAGTGTGCTGTCACCCTGAAGAGAAGTGTGCTGTCAGACTCAACAGGAATGCGCTGTCACAGTGAAGAGAAATGTGCCACGTTGTCACACTGACAGGGGTGTGCTGTCGCCCTGAAGAGGAGTGTGCTGTCACCCAGAAGAGGAGTGTGCTGTCACACTAAACAGGAGAATGCGGCCATACTGAAGAAGAGTGTGCTGTAACACTGAATAGGAGCATTCTGCCACACTGAATAGGAGTGTGCTGTCACATGGAAGATAAATGTGGCAGCACATTTATCTTCTGTGTGACAGCACACTCCTATTCAGTGTGGCAGCCTGCTCCTATTCAGTGGGAAAAAAGATGGCGTACGTGAGAGACGAGTGAGAGGCTAGGTCCGTTACAGCTCCTCTCTACTCGGCATAGAAAAACTGGGAAAGATGGTGATACCGCACGGAGGAAAATGATAAGCCGCAGCTTAATCGGAAATCATACCGCAATCTCACCCGAAGCCGAGTTTGGTTCTATGACTGCTGGGGGAAATATCTGACCTCAACTGACCTGGGAGTGCCGGAGCGCGGAGCCGACTGGATTGACACGAACATCATGAACTCCACGGGTGCGGCGGCAAGCTCTGTCGTCTCACTCCCTGGAGCGGCGGAGCCACAGCGGTCAGCCTGGTGGACGAAGAAGCAGGAAAAGCAGGGTTCTGCAAGCAGTCAACAGCAAGAGAGCCCGGAATTAGGGCTTAGCGGACATAGCAGCCTGATATATGCATTATGGTCCTATGGAGGGTGGACTACAAACGCTTGGTATCCTGTTGAAAAGCAGACTGCAGACAACATCGCGGTGAACACCTGAAAGCATGAATGACTATATAATGATTATATGATTTGTCGGACAATGTAAAGATCTCGGGGAGCGATTGGTTTTTGCTATTGCGTTTGTTGTGCTGATATACTTATAATTATTCCTCAAGGAGTGCCGCACATTGAACATTGAACATTTAAGTCTGGATAGTTAAATGTGGAACATTGTAATCTCTCTAAGGATTGAAAGGGCAAATCAAGATTGACAATCAGCAAATGACACTGGGCACAAGGGGGCATTCTATGATTTAACCTACTCTCTTTTAAAAAAAATCCTACTTACTGACGCACAGAGATGCCACCAAAAACAGCACGAGGTGGAAAGAGCAGAGGAATGACGGATACCCCACTGGGTAATCGGCTTCAGGACCCCCAAATTGGAGGTAAAAGCAGGAAAAGACCCCTGGAAGGTGGGGTTGGGGAGATGAACTGTCCAAACACTAAAGTGGACTCGAACGGGGGAAAAAGTAAGAGAGTTCCTCAAATGTTCTCAACTAAGAAAGATAAAAGTAAAACAGTGCAAAATATGGAGAGTCAGAAAAATCTCCTACCTGAGGTAACAAGCCAATTAAAAACTGTGAAATTAACAGAGAAGGAACAAGCTGGGAGTCAAGCAGAAAAGAGAGACCAAATGACAAGATCAATAGCACAGCCCATTGAATCGCTGGATTTCTGCAGTACCCAGAATACAGGGTCTGGACTGAGTTTAGAAAAAGGGGTGAAACTAATCTGTGAGAGAGATTCAAGCGATCCTTTCCTCTAATTTTCAGATCATACAGACAGCTCAGATGAGTAGCACGATGGAGGACAAAAGATTGAGTCTTTAGATGGCTCAATAACTAGTCTGGCAAGTGAGCAGAATGACTCAGTTATGGATTCAACATCTGAAGAGAGAACCCCAAATATTACTATGGTTCACAACAAAACGACGGCTCACGGGACTCCAAGATTAGATATATCACAAGCTGGAACAGGCAAAAGTGTAGCCTGGGAAATATCTCTCTCCCCAGAGGTTCAAGCTGATCCCGAACCCACCCCTGGGACAGTAGAGGGAGTAACAGGTGGAGCATCGGCAGTCACATTGGCAACACCTAGTAATATCGATGAGATATCACTGTGCACAATTTACCAATTAATAGTGGAACAAAGAGCAGAAACTCGCTCAGAAAGCCAGAAGACACAAACGGCTTGCCGTAAATTGCAGAATTCAGTGAGGAGAATTGCTAAGACCTGCAATTAATTTTCAGAAAAGATAACTGCAGCGGAAGAGCGGATATCAGCAATAGCGGATCAAATGACGATGCAAAAGACTTATATAGATATGATCTAGTCTGACCGTGAGGATATGCAACTAAAATAGTTGACCTAGAAAATTGACTCCGGAGAAATAATTTCAGGATACTGGGAATACCTGAGGGGGTGGAAGGGACGGATGTGTGTAGGTTTGTGTAGGAACTCTTTTTGGAGGCCTTTCCGGAGTTAACAATGTGGAACTGGGCCAGCGAGCTACAGAGAGCCCACAGATTTCCATGTAAGCTGCCTGAGGGGAAAAAGGGCTCAGCAGCAAAATATCCTAGAGCCATATTGATCAATTTGAATAACTTTCTAGCACAGGAGGCACTATATGATCTCTCAAGGCCTGATAGGAAACGAGAAGGCAAAGGATTCCAATTCTTCATGAGACCTGATTTCTGCCACCATACTGTGGAAAGGAGGTGGCATTTAAGGCGACTAATCACTCCCTTTCAAAGCAAGGGTTCACAGGCTTTCCTGCTGAACCCAGCAACCCTAAAAGTACTGTACAAAGGTCGTACACATTTTTTTATATCAGAGATACAAGCTCAAGAATACCTGAATACACTTTGAGATATGAAATATGAAATACTAATGTGCTCAAGATAGGAATATCTGAAAATAGGAATTTGAATAATATATAAGATTAAGCTGTTTATATGTCTAACATGGGTAGGATAATGAGGAATCTATAGAAGATGGAATATGAATAATAATATATTAGTATTGTTGATATTCAAAATGCGGTGGCTAAGGTTTAAAGAGCCGGAGTAGAGAGGAGACTGGAATAAAGTCTCTTCCCATCGTTCAGGGCCATAAGCCCTTTTTCCTTAGTTGTAGGGTGGAGGGTGGGTGGGGGAAGCGGAGGGAAGGCAAAAGGGGTGGTGGTGGGAGTGAAGGGGCAGGGGAAAGTTGGGGTCACAGAAGGGTGGTAAATGAGGGCGGGTAATAGGGGTAATAGGGGTAGTCGGGGTAGGGGGTAGATGGGCAGAAAGGAAAAAAGACAAAAATCAGACAGATGCAGACGGATGTATGAAGGGGTATGCTGCGCCAGGCAACAATGCCATAATCAGTGGCAATGGATATACAAGATACGCCAAATAGGAAAATATGGGTAAATTTAGGATTTGTTCAGTAAATGTTGGTGGTCTGAATGACAAGGCAAAACGTGCAAAGGTCTTTGAAATAATCACTATGTTGAGCCCAGACGTCCTGTGTTTACAGGAGACGCACATCCCATGAGCAAGCAAAACATGCCTTGAGATCAGAGGGTATAACTTAGCAGTGTGCTCCACCCAAACAACAACAACGAGAGGTGTGGCTACATATATTAAACACCGAAGCGGTACGGTTCATTGAACAAAAGACAATAAATGGGGTCGCTGGGCCATAATGGAGGTATCACTGGGCTTTACTGTTGTTAATATATATGGCTCAAATTTAGACAATCCTATTATTTAGGAGGAGCTAGAGATGGAACTAGCAGAGTGGTCACGTTCTTTGATTATCTGTGGCGATTGTAGCAAACATCTGGGTGGAAGTAATGCTACTAATATATACACAGGGAGGAAGCCTAAAGTATTTAAAGCACTCTCCTCTCTCAGAAATACCTACGGGGTAGTGGATATTTGGATAGAGAAACAACAAAATGACCCAGGTTTTACATATTACTCACACCCCCACAAAAAAAATTGTTTGCTTGGATTATTTTTTGGCCCCCATACAATGGTTAGATAATTTGGATATAATAAAACTTCCACAGCTCTATTCAGATCACAATCCGTTAATTTTGGAAATCAGGGAAGTTCAGGGTTTGAATAGACAAACATCATGGACTTTTGATAGAAAGCTACTATTAGACAATAGGTTTTGTGTATATATCAAACAATGGACCCAATCGTTCTTTGATTGTAATAGATTTAGCGCATCCCGAGCAGTGGTGTGGGATTAGTACAAGGCAGCGCTGAGGGGGGAAATAATAGGGTTCATTGCTCACACTCAGAGGGAACATAAAGAAAAGACGGCTCAATTAATTAACAAATTAGGTAAATTGGAATCAGAGCATGTACAAATAACCTGTAATGGAGCTGCGGAAGATATACTACTACAACATTTATCTAAGATATCACTGGTCAAAGCTGAAATTAATCAGCATTTCCACAAGAAAGTGGCCCGAAAATTCCAGATATATCATAAGGAGCTATATGAATATGGAGAGACAACTGGGAGACTATTAGCTCTAAGAACGAGACAAAAAAGTGTTAGAAATAACATATCAAAAATGCAAGATGTGAATGGTGTACTAGTATCAGATTCTGAGAAGATTATTAAAATCTTCGAGGAATTCTACAGCAAATTATATCAGGCAGAACTCTCGGTAGGGGACCGAGGGGAGCAAGATGATCTAGAAGATATTGGTAATTGTGGTATATCACTTCCCAGGATAAATAGCGAAACGACTCAAGAACTAGAGCAGGAAATTATGTTAGAAGAAGTACAATTGGCATTATCGTCTCTCTCATCTGGTAAAGCAGCTGGGCCAGACAAAATTCCAATTGAGCTGTATTAAATGCTTGCAGCACAAATAATACCTCTTATGCCAGACCTATTTTTAGATGTTCAATATCATGGAATACCCCCAATGTCATGGCAGGACACAGATGTTGTAGTTTTTTTAAAGAAAGACAAACCCCCAGAACTCCCCTCGTCGTATCGCCCGATTTCGCTCATAAATACAGACGCAAAAATATATTCGAAAGTTATGGCCACCCGATTACAAAAGAACATCACTGCAATTATTTCACCTTGGCAGCACGGCTTTGTTCCTGGCCGGGGGACCACAAACCACACGCAGCGAGTAATATCAATATTAGATATTGCTGAGATAGAGAAAAGAGCGGTGGCTGTGGTCCTCCTAGATGTCGAGAAAACCTTTGACCGGGTGGCTTGGGGCTACCTGTGGGATAAACTGACTGAGAGAGGCTTTGATCCAGGATTTATTTGGGCAATACAGGCTATGCATTATAAGCCTCACGCCAAGATTCAGTTAATGGGTTATACATCTAGGAGGCTGAAGATAGAAAGAGATACTCGCCAGGGCTGCCCGTGCTCCCCAATCCTTTTTCCATTTTATTTGGATCGTTGTATCTCCCAGATTTTGAATAATCCTATAACTAAACCAGTATTTTCTCTTAGATATGAGACAAAAATATTGGCATATGCCAATGACATTGCCTTGCTAACACCAGCCCCACAAGAAGCAATTGCAGAGGTAGAAAAGCTGGCAGAAAAATTTGGGAGGAGATCGGCATATCTCTTAAACAGCTTAAAGACACAAATAATCTGCTCCCCCCACTGTATATTACACGATCTTCGAGTAAAGGAGTCAGCAACATATTTAGGAGTCAGATTAACAGCGAAAGCTGGTGATATCTGGACAATAAATATAAATCCAGTGATGGGCTCAATCGATAGGGAGTTGAAACGATTGGACCATTTACACCTCACAATATTTGGCAGGATACATTTAATTAAAATTAAAATCTTTGCTAAAATTTTATATCTAATTCGGACCATCCCACTTGAATTAACGGTAGAAAAGATACAGAAAATTGAGGGGATGCTCACTAACTTCATTTGGAGCTATCAGAAAACTCGACGTGCTTACAAATATCTGAGTCAACCGATTGATCGAGGAGGGTGGAATGCTCCTAATATACAGCTATATTATTGGGCTACGGCCAAGAAACATCTAGGCATTTTGTATTATCATAAGAATATGCAAAACGATATGATTGGAGTACCAAGTATCTATGAACTGGCGATTGGGGAAGTCGCAGGTGGAATATTTCAGCGTCAAGATGACTTGATAAAATATCAAAAGAAAGGCTACAAATGTATTGACTGTGCAATTAAAATTTGGAGAACGGTAGGGAAAACTTGTATGATAAGCAGGTTTACCAACTATTCATCACTTTGGCATTCTGACCTCCTGCACCCAATTATATATGATGATATGGCTAGAAAGTGGGAAGAAAAGGGGATTGTAATGCTGACAGGTGGTTATTTAAATCGAGAAATGGTGAGGTTTATAGAAATTGCACAGAAATTTGGCCTGCAGAGCGATTCGTGTTTTAAATATTTACAAGTTAGGAACTGCATAGGAGGTATTTCAAAAGAGAGTATTAGTTCTGGGTCGATACAAATACTTCAGCTCATGAGTAATTCTAAGAATAGAATAAAAAGATTTTTATCATGAGCTACAAAAATTCATGCCCAATGATTTGGAAAGAGCAGAAGCAAACTGGTCAAGTAAATTAAGTGATGGGGAGGTTGATATAGGTAAGTTGTTGGAGATGGGTAAAAATGTTTTTATGTCATCTAACCTAAAGGCTCAACAATGCAAAACGGTGTACAGCTTATACTATACACCGTCAAAACTTTTCAAATGGGGAAAAAGAGAATCAGATGGTTGCCCTAGATGTCAAAGTGGACCAGCTGACATGATACATATGTTTTATTCTTGTGCAAAATTAGATAACTTAAAAATGGGGATTGAGTTGTTTATGGCACAGACATTGGGGGGAAATGTTAAGATTTCCTCTACATTAATGCTATTGGACTATGATGCAAGGCTGTAATTTGATGTGCCACAAAGGGATTTTGTGTTCTTAAGTCTATCAATAGCACGTCTCCTGATTGCCACTCTATGGAAGGATTCCGCACCACCAACATATTATCAGTGGCTAAATCGGTCAATATTTATTGGCAGGCAGGAAATTGCTCTGTATAAATGTAAAGGGTTAAAAACTATGAAGAAAGTTATGGAAGTCTGGAAACCACTTATTGTTTGGATGGAGGAACAAAATAGCGAAGGGGTCGGATAAAGGAATAGATTGTATTATGCTCATAACGAATGACAATGAAATGATATTGATAGAAGGTTATGTTCTCTTTTGTTTATTTAGTATACCTACTATTTAGTTTTCTTTATCAAGCTATCTTACTGTATCATGTCTGATTTCAATAAAAATATATTTAACAAAAAAGAAGATAAATGTGCCTCCACCCTGAAGAGAAGTGTGCTGCCACCCTGGAGAGAAGTGTGCTTACACACTAAAGAGAAGCATGCTGCCATACTGAAGAGAAGTGTGGGGCCACATTGAAGGGAAGTGTGCTGCCATTCTGAAGAGAAGTGTGCTGTCACCAGAAGAGGAGTGTGCTGTCAGACTAAAGAGGCGTGTGCTGCCACACTGAAGAGAAGTGTGCTACCACACTGAAGAGGGGTGTGCTACCACACTAAAGAAGAGTGTGCTGCCACCCTGAAGAGGAGTGTGCTACCACCCTGAAGAGGAGTGTGCTATCAACCCGAAGAGGAATGTGCTACCACCCTGAAGAGGAGAGTGCTGCCATACAGAAGAGAAGTCAGCTATAACACTGAATAGGAGCGTGCTGTCACACCTAACAGAAATGTGCTGCCACACTGAAGAGAAGCATGCCACCACCATGAAGAGAAGTGTGCTGCCACACTGAAGAGAAGCATGCAGCTCCACTGAAGAGTAGTGTGCTGTCACACTAAAGAGGACTGTGCTGTCACACTGAAGAGAAGCATGCTGCACACTAAAATTAAGTGTGCTGCCACCCTTAAGAGACGCGTGCTGCCCTACTGAAGAAAAGTGTGCTGCCACCCTGAATAGAAGTGTGGTGTCACACTGAAGCAGAGCGTGCTGCCACCCCAAGGAGGAGTGTGCTGCCACACTAAAGAGGAGTGTGTTGTTGTCCAAAAGAGGAGTGTGCTGTCACACTGAATAGAAGCATGCTGCCCCACTGAAGAGAAGTCTGTTGGCACCCTGAAAAGAAGTGTACGGTCACCCTGAAGAGCATCGTGCTGCCACACTGAAGAGAAGCACACTGGCCCACAGAAGAGAAGTGTGCTGCCACCTTGAAGAGAAACGTGCTGCCACCCTGAATAAAAGTGTGCTGTCACCCTGAGGGGATCTGTGCTGTAACACTAAAGCAAAGTGTAATGTCACACTAAAGAGGTGTGTGTTGCCAACATGAAGAGAAGTGTGCCACCACCCTGAAGAGGAGAGTTCTGTCACTCTGAAGAGGAATGTGCTGTCACACAAAGGAGGGGTGTGCTGTCACACAAAAGAGGAGTGTGTTGTCACACTGATGAGGGGTGTGCTGTCGCCCCGAAGAGGAGTGTGCTGTCACCCTGAAGAGGAGTGTGCTGTCACACTAAACAGGAGTGTGCTGCCATACTGAAGAAGAGTGTACTGTAACACTGATTAGGAGTATGCTTCCACACTAAAGAGAAGCGTGCTGCCATACTGAAGAGAAGTGTGCTCTCACCCTGAATAGAAGTGTGCTGTCACCCTGAAAAGCAATGTGCTGCCACAAAAAAGAGGAGTTTGCTGCCATACTGAAGAGAAGTGTGCTCCCACCAGGAAGAGAAGCGAGCTGCCACCCTGAAGGGAAGTGTGCTGCCACACCAAATAGAAGTGTGCTGTAACCCCGAGGGGGATTGTGCTGCCACACTGAAGAGAAGTGTGAAGCCACATTAACCCTTTCGCTGCTGATGACGAGCTCAGCTCGTCATCACCCACGGATGTCGTGTGCTGATGACGAGCTGAGCTTGTCATGAATAATGGTATTCAAGGATCTGCAGCACAGGGCAAAAATCCCTGCAGCAGCCATGTGGTTAAAGAAAAGTGTGCTGCCAACCAGAAGAGAAGCGTATTCTGCCACCCTAAAGGGAAGTGTGCTGCCATTCTGAAGAGAAGTGTGCTGTCACCCTGAAGAGGAGTGTGCTACCACACTAAAGAGGAGTGTGCTGCCACCCTGAAGAGGAGTGTGCTATCAACCAGAAGAGGAGTGTTCTGCCACGCTGAAGAGAAGTGTACTATCACACTGAAGAGGAGTGTGCTACTACACTAAAGAGGAGAGTGCTGTCATACAGAAGAGAAGTCAGCTGTAACAATGAATAGGTGCATGCTGCCACACAGAATAGGAGAGTCATGTCACAATTAACAGAAATGTGCTGCCACACTGAAGAGAAGTGTATCCATCGTTATTTTGTTCACAAAGCCACCGCAGTTCAGACATGGACATATGCAAATCAGTATTGGCCCTGTGCCTCATGGGAACAGTCCAGCCCGAACTGCCAAGCCATGTCTTTCCTGGACCGGAATCAAGCATCCTAGGACCGGTTTCTGGCTATTAGCCATCTACAGCCAGGATAGCTTGACTCTAAGCATGGGCGAATTTTGCGAATTCGCAATCCGCGAATTTGGGGATTTGCAAATTTGCAATCTGCATAATTCGCGAATACGCGCGAACTTTTTTTATTTTTGCGCGTTCGCGGGTGTTCGCGAGGCGCTTTGCGTGTTCGCGGGTGTTCGCGAGGCGCTTTGCGTTTTCGCGGGGTTTTTTTTGCCTGGTTAATCACTGCTACCCTCTCGTTTTTTATGCCCATCTGCCCTCTGTCCCACTCGTTTCTGTGCCCTTCTGCCCTCTGCCCCACTCATTTTTTGTCCCCTTCTGCCCTCTGTCCCACTTTTGTGCCCTTGTGCCCTCAGCCCCACTTAGAATGGTGCCGGCAAGCTGCCAGCGCCATTCTAAAATAGCTAGAAATAGCTTCAACAGGAAGCACTAATAGATAAAGTAAAGCAGGTGCTCCAGTTGAAGGTCAAATTAAGTTACGCAATCATTAATCACCCCAAGTTTGGGGTGATTAATGATTGTGTAACTGAATTTGAGCAGCACCTGCTTTACTTTATCTATTAGAGCTTCCTGTTGAAGCTGACTTTTGTAACTATTTTAGAATGGCTCTGGCAGCTTGCCGGCGTCATTGTAAAAGAGTTACAAAAGTCAGCTTGAACTTTTGACCCAATCCGTTCCGCTCGCGGATTTTGCGGGAAATTCGCAAATCTCGCGGATTGCGAATTTACGGAAAATCCGCAAAATCCGTGAGCGGAACGGATTTTCCGCCCACGCTTACTTGACTCCAGTGGGGTAGTGAGCAAGGGACCCACGTCTGGGCATACCCTTCCCTCATAGGGTGAACAGCAAAACAAACAAGATGATGGACGGAATGTTGCAAAATGGCATAACATTCACCCCCAGTCACGGATCGGGTTTAATCCATTGTTATTTTGCTCACCAAGCCACCCCAGTTCAGACATGGCCATATGCAAATCAGTCTTGGCCCTGTGCCTCATGGGAACAGTCCAGCCCGAAGTACCAAGCCATGTCTTTCCTGGACCGGAATCAAGCATCCTAGGACCGGTTTCTGACTATTAGCCGTCTTCAGCCAGGATAGCTTGACTCCAGTGGCATAGTGAGCAAGGGACCCACGTCTGGGCATACCCTTCCCACATAGGGTGAACAGTAAAACAAGCAAGATGAAGGGCGGAATATTGCACAATGGCATAACATTCACCCCCAGTCACAGATCTGGGTTTGATCCATTGTTATTTTGCACACCAGGCCACCCCAGTTCAGACATGGCCATATGCAAATCAGTCTTGGCCCTGTGCCTCATGGGAACAGTCCAGCCCGAACTGCCAAGCCATGTCTTTCCTGGACCGGAATCAAGCATCCTAATACCGGTTTCTGGCTATTAGCCGTCTTCAGGCAGGATAGCTTGACTCCAGTGGCGTAGTGAGCAAGGGACCCACGTCTGGGCATACCCTTCCCACATAGGGTGAACAGCAAAACAAACAAGATGATGGACGGAATGTTGCACAAAGGCAAAACATTCACCCCCAGTCACAGATCTGGGTTTAATCCATCGGTATTTTGCTCACCAAGCCACCCCTGTTCAGGCCATATGCAAATCAGTCTTGGCCCTGTGCCTCATGGGAACAGTCCAGCCCGAACTGCCAAGCCATGTCTTTCCTGGACCGGAATCAAGCATCCTAGGACCTGTTTCTGGCTATTAGCCGTCTTCAGCCAGGATAGCTTGACTCCAGTGGCGTAGTGAGCAAGGGACCCACGTCTGGGCATACCCTTCCCACATAGGGTGAACAGCAAAACAAACAAGATGATGGACGGAATGTTGCACAATGGCAAAACATTCACCCCAGTCACAGATCTTGGTTTAAACCATCGTTATTTTGCTCACCAAGCCACCCCACTTCAAACATCGCCATAAGCAAATCAGCCTTGACCCTGTGCCTCATGGGAACAGTTCAGCCCGAACGGCCAAGCCATGTCTTTCCTGGACCGGAATCAAGCATCCTAGGACCGGTTTCTGTCTATTAGCTGTCTGCAGCCAGGATAGCTTGACTCCAGTGGGGTAGTGAGCAAGGGACCCACGTCTGGGCATACCCTTCCCACATAGGGTGAACAGCAAATCAAAAACAAAATGATGGACGGAATGTTGCACAATGGCAAAACATTCACCCCCAGTCACAGATCTGGGTTTAATCCATTGTTATTTTGCTCACCAAGCCACCCCACTTCAAACATCGCCATAAGCAAATCAGCCTTGACCCTGTGCCGCCACCCTGAAGAGTAGCGTTTTGTCACTCTGAAGAGGAATGTGCTGTCAAACAAAAGAGGAATGTGTTGTCACACTGATGAGGGGTTTGCTGTCGCCCCGAAGAGGAGTGTGCTGTCACCCAGAAGAGGAGTATGCTGTCAAACTAAACTGGAGTGTGCTGCCATACTGAGGAAGAGTGTGCAGTAACAGTGAATAGGAGCATGCTTCCACACCAAAGAGAAGCATGCTGCCATACTGAAGAGAAGTGTGCTCTCACCCTGAAAAGCACTGGGCTGCCACAAAAAAGAGGAGTTTGCTGCCATACTGAAGAGAAGTGTGCTCCCACCAGGAAGAGAAGCGAGCTGCCACCCTGAAGGGAAGTGTGCTGCCACACCAAATAGAAGTGTGCTGTAACCCCTAGGAGGATTGTGCTGCCACACTGAAGAGAAGTGTGCAGCCACATTAAAGAGAAGTGTGCTGCCAACCGGAAGAGAAGCGTATTCAGCCACCCTAAAGGGAAGTGTGCTGTCACCCAGAAGAGGAGTGTGCTGTCAGACTAAAGAGGAGTATGCTGCCACACTGAAGAGAAGTGTGCTATCGCACTGAAGAGGAGTGTGCTACCACACTAAAGAGGAGTGTGCTGCCACCCTGAAGAGGAGTGAGCTACCACCCTGAAGATGAGTGTGATATCAACCAGAAGAGGAGTGTTCTGCAGCGCTGAAAAGAAGTGTGCTATCAGACGGAAGAGAAAAAAAAATACACAAAGTGCCCACACCAAACTCGTTCTCAAATTTTAAGAACCAAACCAAAAAATTAATTTTAGTTTGTCCGGGTACCTTTATTTATACCCTTATGACTTTTTACAATTCTTTTTATAAACTCTTTTTGTCACATTTGTGAATGAAAAAAGAAACATATACATTCAATACTATTTACAACACATATACATAATACATGACATCACTAATAACGAAATAAATACAACGTTTACATCCTATAAACAAAACAGACAATATATCTCAATGTGTTTGTACTTAAATAAATCAGTATACAAATATCAGTATTCAAAAAATAAATTTCAGACAGTCAGAGGAGACTACTTCACCAAAAGGTAACCAAATTTACAACCAGCTGTCGCTAGTGTTACTCAATCAATGAGAATATTCGCTCCTTAAGTTTTGCTGATGTGTTTCGAATCCAAGTAAGCAAGTTCTTGGATTCTCATCAGGGCTCTGTCATTTATCTGCAATAAGTGTAAACAACAATAAAGTTTTGTTTATTGATTGAATATACCCTCTCTTATCCCCAAACACACTGCCAACACAGAGTGTTTCCGCATATCTACCTGCATGAATTGGGCCAACTGTATCTTCTTTTAAATCAGATATGTCCAGTGACTGCTTGATTATGTCAGTTATTCCTACAGACAAAAGATTTTTATTAAAAAAAGGCTGGACATTTACTTTTTTTTAAAATGTCCTCTCGGACTACCAGGAATGGTCGTACCTTATTTGTATGGGGAGTAGCTCATTGTGTCCATGGCACCGGGCCCGTTATTTCTTTCCACACGTACTCTATATACATTTCTTTGCCTCTGTCACAGCATATTATGTAGGGCTGGCGGGTTAAAGTATAGAACAGGATTCAGTCTAAATCGGAGGATATCAATACAGCGTCCCCACCAAAACGGCATGTACCTGTTAGTTGTGACCTGCTTCCAAGGTCGTGCTAGTCGTCCGGTTCTCCTTCGAGAATCCGCTGTGACTCCCGGTCGAGTGTTTCTTGCCGGTTCCTGATGCGTAAAACAAACAAGCATTAGAGATCTCTAAAATCTGCGTTCGCATGAGTGTAAATACATAGAGAGGAAGGAAGCGCATTGCCTCTCTCTCCCACCACGAACAACTACTTTTCCGATTTTGCCCGCACTCGCGGCCATCTTGAAATCATCCGGTATATATTTCTCATGGCCAGAGGGATCATGGTACTCGTAGTCTCTCAACCTAATCAGTCTCCCGTTGGATGGTAGCCTGCATATCTCGAGACTCATATATATTTATGTGGGCCCTCAGTCTTTATCTAAGCAGTATAACTTATTTCAGTCCATGAAGTATGCATTATAATTCTTTATCGCACTCATCATGCCAAACGGAGTTATCAGAAAAATCCAAGCTGGTTATTAACAAGAATCCTGTCTTCAGTTTCATGACCTTGATATTTCTGATAAATTATTGTAGCCTATTTGCGTACTGTTAATTTTTAGAATTAAATAGGCCTCTTTCTGCAGCAGTACTCTGTCCATATCTGCCAGACGTTTTATCTGATTCATACTGAAAAGGATTGACCATTTGAACTCATTCTCACCATGCCCTTTTTCCTCAAAGGATTCCACCATAGGGGCCATCATTACTTTCTTTTTTAGCCTAGACCTATGTTTGGTAATTCTCGTATTTACTTGCTGATTTGTTTTGCCAATGTAGATCTTATTACATGGACATGTTATTACATAAACAACGTTTCTCGTTTTGCAATTTGTGAAGCTCGGATGTTTCCATTTCACTCCGGCATGGACAAACTCACTTCCATCGATGGTATTCGGACAGGCCACACTATTCCCACATTTGTGGTGTCCTTCAATTGGCTTCATATTCCATTGGGATACTAAAGTATTTTTAGATTTTGGTAACGCAACATCTGCTTGCACGATTTGTTGCCCTATACTCAGATTCTTCTTATATGCAAAGATGGGGCGTGGGAACGGACAGTCAAGTCCCTCCAGTAGGTCCCAGTTTTTAAGAACCACCTGTCTCATTTTATGGGTATCTGGCCCAAACGTGGTAACACAGACCAGTCTATCCAGATCCCACTTTTCTTTAACTTGGAGTAGGCATTCCCGGGGAGTAAATCGAGTCCTCTTAAATGAATGTTTTAAAAGTTTTTTTGGTACCCTCTCTGTACCATTTCTCCACAAAATTCCTGGGCATGTTGTTCATAATCAGTTACTTTGGTACAATTTCTCCTTATGCGTAGCAATTGCCCATAAGGCAAATTGGCTTTTAGACTCCTAGGATGTGCACTTTTATGATGTAAAATGGTGTTTTTATCGATGCTTTTCGTATACAGGGATGCTTTAGGTTCTCCCTCAGCGCATGTTAGTTCTAGGTCAAGGAATGTCATCTTTGTTTGGCTATACTCAATGGAAAATTTTATATCCTGATGTCTAGCATTAAGCCTTTCATGGAATACTAATAACTCCGCCTGGCTCCCCTGCCACAGGAGCCAGACGTCGTCGATATACCGGAACCATTGGCTGATTTGATCTTTAAAAGGGTTATTAGTTTCCACAAATCTTTTCTCATATTCATCCATATATAGAGGACCGCCATCTCCGGAGCAGAAGGACAGCCCATGGCCGTCCACTTAATTTGCATTAAAAAAATCACAGTTGAAAGAAAAATAGTCTTTTTTGAGGGCAATTTCGGCCAATTTTAAAATAAATGCTGTTGGCATTCGATATGGCCTGTCCCTACTTGCCAAAAATATTTCCATCACCTCTAACGCTTCATCCTGGGGAATCTGCTTGTAGAGGGATGTTACATCCATTGTGACCAATATTTGAGTTGACTGATCAAACGGGGTCCCTTCGACTTTTGGCAAAAATTCGGTAGTATCTCTCAGGTATAATTTGACATTTCCTAAAAAAGGCTTAAGGAAAAAGTCCACATATTTTGTAATAGGCTCGAGGCAAGAATCTCACCCAGAGACTATTGGGCGCCCTGGGAGTTCACTAAGGTTTTTATGGATTTTCGGCAGCATGTACAAGACGGGGATTCCAGGAAATTTTTGGGCCAAAAAAGAGCATTCTTTCGAACCTAGAAATCCTCCATCTTTACCTATTTGCAGAATTTCTGCGATCATCCCTTGAATCTCTTTAGTTGGATCTTCCGGTAATTTACAATACCATATGTTGTTATTGACTTGTTTCAGGCCCTCCGATAGATACATCTCACGGGGCCAAATGACAACCGCTCCGCCCTTGTCTGCTTGTTTAATCACCACTGAGGCGTCTTCTTTTAAACTTTTGATGGCTGCTCTTTGCCTGAAACTCATGTTCTTTTTTACGTATTTTTTGGTCTTCTCCAATTTGTTGATTGATGACATTAAGACCTGTTCCAAAGCATATATCTGTTTAGGTATATACTGGCTAGGTATGAATCTAGATTTGTTCCTAAGCCCTGTTGTCTCATGACTTTGAGCTAGAGGTTGATTTGCAAAAAAAACCTTTAGCCTAACTTTACGACAGAACTCTATTGCTTCTAATTTAAGTTTAGTGAAATCTGTCTGTCTGCATGGAACAAATTTTAACCCAAGATTCAACACTGATTCTTCGTTTTTAGTCAAAACCTTTGTGGATAGTTTAACTATTGAACTCGGTCCTCCTAAGATTTGTAAAAGCATTTCCGAGTCCTCATCTCCCATTGTGCCTTGTATCTGGTTTTTGGTTGTTGGCCCTGATCTAAAAAAGCCACTTGTTTCTTCGAAATATTACATCTTGTATCTGACCCAGATGAGTCATAGGATGATGTTTCTGAAAAGGTGGTGAAACGATTTCTGGACCGCCCTTGATAGGTGTACAATGCCCGCCGAGAGTCTGCCTGAGTGTAATAATCTTCCTTCAAAAAGGGATATGTCTTCTCCAGGTTAAAGGATTTTGAGTCTTTTTCGTATTTGGCACTCTTGTCATTAATGGTGTTATCTCTCAAGGTCTGGATGTTCTTTTCTATTTTCTCTAAGAGCGCCTTCGCATCCATAATAGTCTGATCTTTTTTTATTGCTTGTGTTAATACTTCTATTTCTTCCGCCTCTTTAAGACATAATCTCTGTGTGGTTTCAATCGTGTGAACCATTAAGTCATGGCTGCACTTCGTATTAATGCAGCTAAAACCCTTTTTATATTCTGCGTACTCCACAAATATCACCGGCGCGTTTTTCACTTGAAGACCTCAGGGAATGGTGCCCCCCTTGAGGTGCTTCATAAGAAAATGCCTGTGAAGTTCTGTCCTGATATGTTTTTTGTGTAGCCTAATTAGTTTGTCCGACTCATTCTGCTGCTTTGCAGAAGTACTCAGTGTGATTGTCGAGAAGGGAGAGGAAGCAATTAGATTTTGAATATGATTCTCGGAGAATGATAATGTGACTTTTTCAGACATATCTTGGAAGGGCAAAAGTGTTCTTCTTCGTTCTTATTTCGAGTTTCTTACTAGGAGGGCAATTCTGTACCCTTTGTACTCTCGCGGGTGAATACCCGTCCTAAACTTTATGAAGCTAAGGAGTTAGGTCCTAAAACAAGGAGTGGGCTGGACCCTTTTAATCAGAAAAATACACTAAGTGCCCACACCAAACTTGTTCTCAAATAGTTATTTTAAGAACCAAACCAAAAAATTAATTTTAGTTTGTCGGGTACCTTTATTTACACCCTTATGACTTTTTACAATTTTTTTTATAAACTCTTTTTATCACATTTGTGAATTAAAAAAGAAACATATATACATTCAATGCTATTTACAATACATATTCATAATACATGACATCACTAATAAAGAAATAAATACAATGTATACCTCCTACATACAATACAGACAATATATCTCATTGTGTTTGTACTTTAATAAATCAGTACACAAAAATCAGTATTCAAAAAATAAATTCCAGACAAAGTCAGAGAAGGAGACTACTTCACCAAAAGGTGACCAAATTTACAACCAGCTGTCGCTAGTGTTACTCAATCAATGATAATATTCGCTCCTTAAGTTTTGCCGACACGTTTCGAATCCTAGTAAGCAAGTTCTTGGATTCTCATCAGGGCTCTGTCATTTATCTGCAATAGGTGTTAACAACAATAAAGTTTTGTTTATTGATTGAATATACCCTCTCTTATCCCCAAACACACTGCCAACACCGAGTGTTTCCGCATATCTACCTGCATGAATTGGGCCAACTGTATCTTCTTTTAAATCAGATATGTCCATTGACTGCTTGATTATGTCAGTTATTCCAACAGACAAAAGATTTTCATTCTAAAAAGGCTGGACATTTTTTTTAATAAAAAAACCTTTTTTTAAAAAAATGTCCTCTCGGACTACCAGGGATGGTCGTACCTTATTTGTATGGGGAGTAGCTCATTGTGTCCATGGCACCGGGGCCCGTTATTTCTTCCCACACGTACTTTATATAAATTTCTTTGCCTCTGTCACAGCATATTATGTAGGGCTTGCGGGTTAAAGTATAGAACAGGATTTAGTCTAAATCGGAGGACATCAATACTGCGTCCCCACGCAAGCGGCATGTACCTGTTAGTTGTGACCTGCTTCCCTGGTCGTGGAAGTCGGCCGGCTCTCCTCCGAGAATCCGCTGTGACTCCCGGTCACGTATGTGTTGCAGGTTCCTGATGCGTGAAACAAACACGCATTAGAGATCTCCAAAATCTGCGTTAGCATGAGTGTAAATAAGTAAAGAAAGGAAGGATGCGCATTACCTCTCTCTCCCACCACGAACAACTACTTTTCCGATTTTGCCCGCATTCGAGGTCATCTTGAAATCATCCGGTATATATTTCTAAAGGCCAGAAGGATCATGGTACTTGTAGTCTCTCAACCTAATCAGTCTCCCCTTGGATGGTAGCCTGCATATCTCAAGACTCATATATATTTATGTGGACCCTCAGTCTTTATCTAAGCTGCATAACTTATTTCAGTCCATGAAGTATGCATTATTATTCTTCATCGCACTCATTATGCCAAACAGAGTTATCAGAAAAATCCAAGCTGGTTATTAACAAGAAGCCTGTCTGCAGTTTCATAACCTTGATATTACTGATAAATTATTGAAGCCTGTTTGGATACTGTTAAATTTTAGAATTAAATAGGCCTCTTTCTGCAGCAGCACTCTGACAACATCCGCCAGACGTTTTATCTGATTCATACTTAAAAGGATTGACCATTTGAACTCATTCTCGCCATGCTCTTTCTTTCCTCAAAGTGTTCCACCATAGGGACCATCATTACTTTCTTTTTTAGCCTAGACCTATGTTTGGTAATTCTCGTTTTTATTTGCTGATTTGTATTGCCAATGTAGATCTTATTACATGGACATGTTATTACATAAAAAATGATTCTCGTTTTGCAATTTGTGAAGCTCGGATGTTTCCATTTCACTCCGGCATGGACAAACTCACTTCCTTCGATGGTATTCGGACAGGCCACACAATTCCCACATGTGTGGTGCCCTTTAACTGGCTTCATATTCCATTGGGAAACTAAAGTATTTTTAGATTTTGGTAACGCAATATCTGCTCGCACGATTTGTTGCCCTATACTCAGATTCTTTTTATATGCAAAGATGGGGCGTGGGAACGGACATTCAAGTCCCTATAGGAGGTGCCAGATTTTAAGAACCATCTGTCTCATTTTATGGGTATCTGGCCCAAACGTGGTAACACAAATAAGTCTATCCAGATCCCGCTTTTCTTTAACCTGGCGTAGGCATTCCCGGGGAGTAAATCGAGCCCTCTTAAATGAATGTTTTAAAAGTTTTATTGGGTACCCTCTCTGTACCATTTCTCCACGAAATTCCTGGGCATGTTGTTCATAATCAGTTACTTCGGTACAATTTCTCCTTATGCGTAGCGATTGCCCATAAGGAAAAATTGGCTTTTAGACTCCTAGGATGTGCACTTTTATGATGTAAAATGGTGTTTTTATCCGTGCTTTTCCTATACAGGGATGCTTTAGGTTCTCCCTCAGCGCATGTTAGTTCTAGGTCAAGGAATGTCATCTTTGTTTGGCTATACTCAATGGAAAATTTTATATCCTGATGTCTAGCATTAAGCCATTCATGGAATACTAATAACTCCGCCTGGCTCCCCTGCCACAGGAGCCAGACGTCGTCGATATACCGGAACCATTGGCTGATTTGATCTTTAAAAGGGTTATTAGTTTCCACAAATCTTTTCTCATATTCATCCATATATAGAGGACCGCCATCTCCGGAGCAGAAGGACAGCCCATGGCCGGCCACTTAATTTGCATTAAAAAAATCACAGTTGAAAGAAAAATAGTTCTTTTTGAGGGCAATTTCGGCAAATATCAAAATATATGCTGTTGGCACTCTATGTGGCCTTTCCCTACTTTCCAAATATATTTCCATCCCCTGTAACGCTTCATCCTGGGGAATCTTCGTGTAGAGGAATGTAACATCCATTGTGACCATTATTTGAGTTGACTGATCAAACGGGGTCCCTTCGACTTTTGTCAAAAAGTTGGTAGTATCTCTCAGGTATGATTTGACATTTCCTAAAAAAGGCTTAAGGAAAAAGTCCATATATTTTGAAATAGGCTTGAGGCAAGAATCGCACCCCGAGACTATTGGGCGCACTGGGGGTTCACTAAGGTTTTTGTGGATTTTCGGCAGCAGGTACAAGACAGGGATTCCAGGAAATGTTTTGGCCAAAAAATCGCATTCTTTCGAACCTAGAAATCCTCCATCTTTACCTACTTGCAGAATTTCTGCAACCATCCCTTGAATCTCTTTAGTGGGATCTTCCGGTAATTTACGATACCATATGTTGTTATTGACTTGTTTCAGGCCCTCCGATAGATACATCTCACGGGCCAAATGACAACCGCTCCGCTCTTGTCTGCTTGTTTAATCACCACTGAGGCGTCTTCTTTTAAACTTTTGATGGCTGCTCTTTGCCTGAAACACATGTTCTGTTTTACGTATTTTTTGGTCTTCTCTAATGTGTTGATTGATGAAAATAAGACCTATCAGAAAGCATATATCTGTTTTGTTATATTTTGGCTAGGTATAAATCTAGATTTGTTCCTAAGCCCTGTTGTCTCATGACTCGAAGCTAGCGGTTGATTTGCAAAAAAAGCCTTTAGCCTAACTTTACGACAGAACTCTATTGCTTCTAATTTAAGTTTAGTGAAATCTGTCTGTCTGCATGGAACAAATTTTAACCCAAGATTCAACACCGATTCTTGGTTTTTAGTCAAAACCTTTGTGGATAGATTAACTATTGAACTCGGTCCTCCTACGATTTGTAAAAGCGGTTCCGAGTCCTCATCTCCCATGGTGCCTTGTATCTGGTTTTTGGTTGTTGGCCCTGATCTAAAAAAGCCACTTGTTTCTTCGAATTATTACCTCTTGTATCTGACCCAGATGAGTCAGAGGATGATGTTTCTGAAAAGCTGGTGAAACGATTTCTAGACCGTCCTTGATAGGTGTACAATGCCCTCCGAGAGTCTGCCTGAGTGTAATAATCTTCCTTCAAAAAGGGATATGACTTCTCCACGTTAAAGGATTTTGAGTCTTTTTCGTATTTGGCTCTCTTGTCATTAATGGTGTTATCTCTAAAGGTCTGGATGTCCTTTTATATTTTGTCTAAGAGCGCCTTCGCATCAATAATAGTCTGATCGTTTTTAATTGCTTGTGTTAATTCTTCTATTTCTTCCGCCTCTTTAAGACATAATTTACACTCATGCGAACGCAGATTTTAGAGATCTCTAATGAATGTTTGTTTTACGCATCAGGAACCGGCAAGACATACGCGACTGTGAGTCACAGCGGATTCTCGGAGGAGAACCGGCCGATTAGCACGACCAGGGAAGCAGGTCACAACTAACAGGTACATGCCGCTTGGGTGGGGACGCAGTATTGATGTTCTCCGATTTAGACTAAATCCTGTTCTATACTTTAACCCGCCAGCCCTACATAATATGCTATGACAGAGGCAAAGAAATGTATATAGAGTACGTGTGGAAAGAAATAACGTGCCCCGGTGCCATGGACACAATGAGCTACTCCCCATACAAATAAGGTACGACCATCCCTGGTAGTCCGAGAGGACATTTTAAAAAAATATGTTTTTTTATTAAAATAAATGTCCAGCCTTTTTAGAATAAAATGTTTTGTCTGTAGGAATAACTGACATAATCAAGCAGTCAATGGACATATCTGATTCAAAAGTAGATACAGTTCGCCCAATTCATGCAGGTAGATATGCGGAAACACTTGGTGTTGGCAGTGTGTTTGGGGATCAGAGAGGGTATATTCAATCAATAAACAAAACGTTATTGTTGTTTACACCTATTGCAGATAAATGACAGAGCCCTGATGAGAATCCAAGAACTTGCTTACTTGGATTCGAAACGCGTCGGCAAAATTTAAGGAGCGAATAATCTCAGTGATTGAGTAACACTAGCGACAGCTGGTTGTGAATTTGGTCATCTTTTGGTGAAGTAGTCTCCTTCTCTGACTTTGTCTGAAATTTATTTTTTGATTACTGATTTTTGTATACTGATTTATTTAAGTACAAACACATTGAGATATGTTGTCTGTATTATATGTAGGATGTATACGTTGTATTTATTTCTTTATTAGTGATGTCATGTATTATGTATATGTTTTGTAAATAGTATTGAATGTATATATGTTTCTTTTTTCATTCACAAATGTGATAAAAAAGAGTTTATAAAAAGAATTGTAAAAAGTCATAAGGGTATGAATAAAGGTACCCGGACAAACTAAAATTAATTTTTTGGGTGGTTCTTAAAATAACTATTTGAGAACGAGTTTTGTGTGGGCACTTTGTGTATTTTTCTGATTAAAAGGGTCGAGCCCACTCCTTGTTTTAGGACCTAACTCCTTAGCTACACTGAAGAGAAGTATGCAGCTCCACTGAAGAGAAGTGTGCTGTCAAACTAAAGAGGAGCGTGCTGTCAGACTGAAGAGAAGTGTGCTGCCACCCTGAAGAGAAGTGTGCTGTCACCCTGAAGAGAAGTGTGCTGTCACCCTGAAGAGAAGTATGCTGTCACAATGAAGCAGAGTGTGCTGCCACCCCAAGGAGGAGTGTGCTTCCACACTAAAGAGGAGTGTGCTGTTGCCCAAAAGAGGAGTGTGCTGTCACACTGAAGACAAGCATGATGCCCCACTGAAGAGAAGCGTGCTGGAACCCTGAAAAGAAGCGTACTTCCACCCTGAAGAGAATCGCGCTGCCACACTGAAGACACGCACACTGACCCACTGAAGAGAAGTGTGCTGCCACCCTGAAGAGAAGTGTGCTCTCACCCTGAGGAGACCTGTGCTATAACACTAAAGCAAAGTGTAATGTCACACTAAAGAGGTTTGTGTTTGTGAAGAGAAGTGTGCTGCCACACTGAAGAGAAGCATGCAGCTCCACTGAAGAGAAGTGTGCTGTCAGACTGAAGAGAAGTGTGCTGTCAGACTGAAGAGACACATGCAGCTCCACTGAAGAGAAGTGTGCTGTCAGACTGCAGAGGAGTGTGCTGTTTCACTGAAGAGAAGTGTGCTGCCACCATGAATAGAAGTGTTTTGCCACCCTGAAGAGGAGTGTCATGCCACCTTGAGGAAGAGTGTGCTGCCACCCTGGAGAGAAGTGTGCTGTCACACTAAAGAGGAGTGTGCTTTCACACTAAATAGAAGTGTCCAGTCACACTGAATAGAAATGTGCTGTCACACTGAAGAGGATTGTGCTGTCACATTGAAGAGAAGTGTGTTGTCACTCTGAAGAGGATTGTGCCGCCACACTGAAGGGGAGTGTGCTGTCACACTAAAGAGGAGTGTGCTGTCACCCTACAGAGAAGAATGCTGTCAGACAGGGGTGTGCTGTCACAGTGAAGATAAGTGTGCCACCACCCTGAAGAGGAGAGTGTGCTGTAACAGTGAAGAGAAGGTTGCTTTCACACTGAAGAGGATTGTGCTGTCACACACATATTTTGGCATGGTTGACATGCCGAAAGGTGCATGAGGACAGACAAAGGGCAGTGAGGTATAGAGGTACAGGGAAAACACTCCCTTTCCCTCTTGCTTCAGAAGAATAGGCGTCTCAGAGCAAGGACTAATTACTGTGATTCACCCTACTTATTTCTAAGTGCTCTAGATGAAATGGTTTCTTAGAAATAGTGTTCAAGGATTTTGTTTTGTTAGGAAATCGCATGTACCCAAAGCACTGGAGTAATAAGCAAGCACCTGGATATATATGTTTATTTTGAAGGGTTCAGAGCCCTCTCCTGCGTGGGGGAGGTAGGCAGGAAGTCTTCTTTCTACTCTGACGCTTTTATAGAAGGGACTGGGAGCACATGCCCACAAATTAGGATCTTCTAATGTTTGACATGTCTCAGCTCTTCAGAGCCCAGGTGACAGTCGCATCTGCCATTAATTTTGTTGGAGAGTGAATAAGGTGCAATGGGAGGTTGGATAAAAGCCTAATGTCTTTGTCCTTCTTGTTAGGCATGTTGAAATGCGGGTAAATTAAAGTATAAAACAATACCACGTTTTGTGTTTGTTTTAGATATAAGAATTTGAATGTATGAGTGCGGGGGGCAAGCAAAGTCAGGAAAAGTTTTTGAATTGCGGAATAGCTGAGAGCAATTTGTTTCATGATTTGGTCTTTCATTTGAATATGAAGATGAATATTAAATGGAAGTCGAATACAATTAGGAGCGGCTCAATTTGTGGGTTTGGATTTACACAAGGGGTGTGTTACAGAAACAGTAATGATGGGGGGGGACCAGGCGGGCTTATAGATCAAAATTATCATGTTGAGAAAATTGAGAATTTGTTCGTGGAATATATGCGGCCTTAATAACAGAAAGAAAAGAGAGCTTTGTGCTCAAATGATACAGAGTATGCGTATAGATTTATTGTGTTTGCAAGAAACACATTTGCCTTGGACTGATAGGCAATTTTTTTAAGATCTTGGCATGCATTTATTAGGATGTACTCGCCAAGGTACTACAACCAAAGGGGTGGCAATACTTATAAGAAGAGGGCTAGGCCATCTTAAGTGTATTAAGGCTGATCAATTTGGTGGGTGGTTGATCCTAGAGATTAATATTGACAATAAAGCCTGGACAATCTGCTCAATTAATGCTTCTAATATAAACGACCCTGATATTTTGAATTTCTTGAGTTTAGAATTAGCTGAATGGCCATCTTTTCTAATTTTGTGTGGTGACTTAAATATCCATTTGGGAGGTGGATTGGATATTCGTAGTAATACACCATACCCTGGTCTCAAGAAAAAGACATACAAGGCATTAAGAGGCTTAGTCTTAGAATTTTGGTTCTCAGATGTGGGATATGCTATAAATCCTGCCACACCAGGATTCACTTTTTTTTCCGCTCCGCATCAAAAGCTGGTGCGGCTGGATTATTTCTTTATAATTACTCCACTCATACATCACACCTTGTATGAAATTTTTCCTCGCATAATTTCGGACCACAATCCAATATTGATAGAGGTGAAAATTGAGGTTGGCTCTGTTAAGTCTATATCTTGGTCTTTCAATCGGAAACTCTTGGCCGACCCAACCTACATTGAATATATGGGGAAATGGATAAGAGAATTTTTCGAGTTCAATAGAGGAAGCGCATCCTCTCAAATTGTATGGGATGCATTCAAACCAGGGGTGCGCGGAGAGACACTAGCTTACTCGATTAATAAGCAGAAAAACTTACGGAATAAAATGGAGTCTCATTATAAAGCAGTACAGGAGTGGGACGAGAGGTTGGCTTTAGCTATCTCTTTAGCCCAAGATACGGTAGCTATCCTACTAAGCGAAGAGTATAATTGGGCGCAAGAAATCATCACTTCAAAATCTAAACACTTTCAATGTATTAAGATCAGGCTGGGGACAGACCCTTCAGATCTGCAAAAATTTGTTTTACTTTTTAACGTATATATTCCACCTGGACAAAAAAATGATGGGCTATTTGTTGACATCCTGGATGGTATCCAGCAAATAATAGAAGTCCTAGCCTATTTGCCATATATGATCATGGGCGACCTTAATGGAAAACTATCAAATACTGAAATATCAAAATGGGCAAACTGGTATAAAGAACAAGCTCTGGAAATTTCAGTGCCGTTGTTCCCGATTAGAAACAAGGTCGATAAAAGGGGGAAAATATTATTAGCATCACTCCCACTATTAAACAGAACTATTCAAAACGGGAACGTGAAAGGTGACATTCCTGCATCTTACACGAGACGGGGAACTAATACCTTATCAATCCTGGACTATATGATCTGCAGCTTGGATATATTTGGGTTTGCCTCACATCTTCGAATTCACTCTGTCCAGGGAAGCGACCATGCTATTCTGTCATTACTTACGCAATGGAAAACAATCACATGTCCAACTAGCCATATCATGTTTAAGCACAGTACAGTTATGGTAAAGACAAATCATAGGTGGATCTATTGGAATTCATCTACTCTCAATAAAATAACCACCTTAATAGACACTAATCAACTTCTTCTGATAAAACACTCCTCCTACCCAATAACAAACTTTGAGTCAATTCTTGAGATACTAAAACAAATGCTTCAATACAAATTGCAACAAGCAGTACCAGCAAAGCATGGAAACAAAACTATTAAGTCATCCACAACCACAAAAATGCTAAACAAACTGATAAGAGCACAGTTCATGGAACTCTCATTGCCAAGACAGACAGAAATCAACAAATTGAAGAATCAACTCAAGAGGGAGAAACAACGAATAAAAAGTACAGCAGAAGATAAAAACTGGGTCGATCTGCGGATAGCAGCAAAGCAGTACAACCAACGCACTTACTGGTCTTTAATTGCAAAAGAGACAGGCACAAAAAAGACCCTGCAAGCTATCCCAGTTCCCCCTAAATAATGGGATTTATATATAACCAACCTGTATAAATTAAATACAACCTATGAAATGTCTAGTAACCCCACAAGTAATTGCGAAGGAAACCCCTCGCCTATTGGAACTGCTTCCCCCTTCTCTACGGAAATGCACATAAGGAAGGCAAGATCAACAGGAGCCAACGGCCCAGATCAAATTCCAAGCATGGTTCTTCAGGCTGACCCTAAGGGATGGAGTACGGTGCTTTCTCCCCTCTTTAATTTTATTCTAAAGACAGGGGAAATGCCAAAATCTTGGAAGGGGAGCATCGTAGTACCAATACATAAAAAGGGACCGAGACACCAACCTGGCAATTATAGACAAATAGCGCTATTGGACGCCACAGGAAAGATCTTTTCTGCAGAGGTCCTGGACCAACTTAAAAAGTGGGCATTCTCACTGGGACTGATTCCGCTCTATCAAGCAGGCTTCAGGCCAAAGCACTCAGTCATAGACAATATCGCGATGCTACAAACTATCCTTGACAAATATGTGGTAGTTAAATCCCAGCCTGCCTATGCAGCATTTATTGACTTTACAACAGCGTTCGACCGAGTGGACAGAGCGTTGCTATGGAACAAACTGAGGAAATTAGGAATCCCAGAACTGCTACTACGAATTATAATTGCCCTGCACACAGACACCTGGTGTCAAGCTCGAATGGGGAGGGAAAAGGGCCTGGCCAACCCGATCCTGACGCCAAATGGACTCAAGCAAGGATGTCTCCTTGCCCCCTTGCTGTTTTCATTATATCTCAGTGATCTGCCGCAGCGCCTACAACAAGTGCGAAGCTTCCCACCAAAGGTAGCAGCTCAAAATATACATGCCCTACTATATGCAGACGATATTATAGTACTGGACCTAACCCCCTTTGGTCTGCAAAGCGATCTGGATGCCCGGTATAAGTATACCCAGGAACATTTTTTAATTCCTAATTTAACCAAAACAAAAATAGTCTCTTTTTCAGGGAGGAAAAAAAGCAGCAAATACTGTTGGAGAGGTTGAGGCCTACACCTACCTGGGCTGGATCTTTACTAAGTCTCTAAAAAACAATCAACAGCTTCTAAACTTGTCCAGGAAATTTGAGGTACATGCAGGAGCTCTGCAAAGGTTATACGCGGCCTCTGGAAATAGACACTTCTCCTCCCTGCTGAAAGTCTACAGTGTGAAGATACCTTCAGTTCTATCATACGCCTTGGAATACATTCCAATCAAACAGTGGTCATTCCTGGACCTAAAAGAAGGAAAAATGCTAAGGAGAATGTTAAAGGTATCGCAATCTATTCCAGTACAAGCCCTCCGCCTTGAACTTTCACTCACGAGCTCTTACTCTAAAGGTATCGCCAACGTGATTAGGTGGGCATGCAACCTGCTACATGCAAAGGATGGGACTCTTCGCTCCCTGCTCAAAGCAGAGACCTTTGACTGCGACTCATCAAAACATGTATTCTTCAAAAACATGTCTATCGCCTTTAAACTAGCGGATATTAATGTCAATCTGCTGCTAACTTGGACACTATCTCAATTGAAACTTTTTCTGAAATGCTATACCCCAAGACTTAGCTTTGAACTTCACTCCTCGCATTGCGTCAAATTAACTTTATATAAAAACATTACGGAAACAGTGGTACTCAAGAAAACGCAGAAATATATAGATTTTAATCTCACGCATGGCGCTAGGAGATCAATTATCCTGCTTCGGCTGGTCATTTTACCCGTCCAAACTATAACAGCGAAATGGCATCCAAACAAAACCAAATTATGCAGCCTATGTAATGGCGGGGAGCAAGACTTAGAGCATCTACTGTTCACCTGTCCCAATCCAAAAGTAGTAGCGGCAAGGGCAAAACATCTGTACCCCATATATGTCAGATGCCGTATTACCACCGTAAAGGAATTGATTACAGTATGCAAATCTCCCCCGAATGAACTAGTATGTTATACATTTTATACATTTTTAAAACCTTTTTTATCTTTGTACTAACATGAGAAGTTCTAAATGCTGTAGTAACTGAATCTTATCGGTATAATATGTGTGGTCCTCAGTAGAGTACCAAAACAAATAAAAAATAAAGTTGAAAAACTTGACCATTTTTACCAAATCATTGTTTTTACCAAAGGCATCACTTCTTTCACTGTAATGAGCTATCTACCAGGCTCATGACTGTATACATATTTACTTTCTTAATAGGTCACCTCAGTGGCTTCAAAAGTACCCTTGATTGACGTTTGTTCTACTGGTCACAGTACTAACACTCACATTACTCTCTACCTATGTTTAAGTAAAAGTGTTATAACTGTGCTGCAAATCAAAACCGATACAGCCCTGTTTTCTTCCAGGGCAAAGTTTACTAAAGATCCACTGGTGACACTGAGTCCAGGACAGATGTGTTCAGCAGGATTGTCCATTTATGAATTCACACTGTATAACATTCAAGCTTTCGGTTTGTGATTATATTGGAATGGACAGATGTGATTACACGTCATGGATTGCATAGTAGAAATGGGAGACAATGGACACAATCTGGTGTGCTGTGAAATAGCAGCAGCCGGATAAACAAAGGCCACTCAAAAAAGGTTTACAACAGCATTGAAAGAGAACTGGATTGATAAAGCTGGAATGTGCCATGTGCTCACATCAAAAGCCTCCTGCTGCCACACCAGGCTCTAAACAGAAAGGCAACACTAAAGTCATTATAAAGTCAAACAAAGGCTCTGGCACTGAAGGGATCGACCGTGTGCGTGGATCTGCTCCACGTGACGTGTGCGTGGATATGCTCCACGTGACGTGTGCGTGGATGTGCTCCACGTGAAAGAGCAACATGCGGTAACTAGAAGGGAAGTTAACCAGTGGCTGAAGCCTGCTGCCTCGTGCAGTCTGCTGAAGGGGGCGGAGGCTAAATGTGAATGACTCAACAACGGACCAATGGATAAGGAGAGCTGGCTGAAAGCCTCTTTAAGTAAGTATATTCTGCATATAATTTTAGTAAAATCCAAATGTCTTTGCTAACAGCTGACTCAAAAACAAATGCACTATGTGGCAACTGAGTGCGTGTGCCAGTACTGGACTGAGTACCAGTACTAAACACAAATCAGGATACAGGTGCATTGTGAAATATTTGTAGAGGACTCAGTATGAATACACTAGTGTGTGATGCAAATTAGGACAGAAGTGATTTGTGAAAACTGCAGAGACCTCATTATTAATGCACTAACACATGGTGCAAATCAGGACAGAAGTGCATTGTGAAAATTCTGCAAAGGTCTCAGTGCTAATCAGTGGTGGAAGTGGGAGGTTCTGAGGGGCACAACGTTTCCATAATTTTTTTATTTTGAAAAACACTTCCCTTTGTTTTTTAGGTCGAGCCCGAGCCAGCGATCTGGGTAGGTACTGTCCGGAGGTGAAGCCCCGCCCACATTTTTCATTGGCTTGTGTCTTTACCCTTCGGAAATGCTTGCCTCTGATTGCTTAATAGGCTTGTCAGTCCCTCCTTAGTAGGGCCATGTCGTCATTTGTAGCCTCCCATGGCAACTGGACCCCTTACTTTTTACACAAGAGGAACTTTACGCATGTGACTGATTAATTCTACAGTAAGCGCTGTAAGATTTTAATTGAGTATTCCAGACAAGTGCCTCTCTTTGTTTAATCACAGGAATTCATAGAATTTCTGTGCACTAAATTCCTTTCAGCTGACGATCATTGAAAAAAAAACAACACCAAAGGCTAAGAGGCGGGGATGATGCACAGGATCAAAGTCTGGCAATGATAATAGTGCCACTATCAGAAACTTTCCTCACCCACAGTCCGAGCATGCAAGAATAAATAAATACACAAGAGAACTTTTGTTCTGGGAAAATGTTGCTGCAGGTTTATTCCATACAAAAGTATGCAATACGGTGGGTTATCTCACGGGCGATCCAAGGGCAGGCAGCTGTACCAGCCTATGCTGCCCCCGCCCGCCTGATGAGCCAGCACTATGGGAGGACACCAAGACTGTGCTACATCTTTGGTGATCCTGTCCTGGATCACTTGACACGTTGGTCTCTTACTACTCACGCCCTTTTCAGGGCAGAGCGTAGCAGGCCAAACCGCTGGTTGGTCAGGCCTCCAACCGCCCGAAGGACTAACGGGGCGCCATCGCGGTTTTCCAGGAACCTGCCCTGAGGCTCCTGGTCTTTGGCTCTGGCACCCTTACTGTGCCGCTCAGAGGTACCCTTACTGTACCTGTCTGCCGCAGAGGTACCCTCACTGTACCCGTCAGCTTCCAGATTGCCCTGTAACTCCGCCTGCAATGAAAAATGAAAACATTACAACTTTCTACGTACATTGCAGCGTGTCTGGCGCAAAGAGGACGCCAGAGAGGTGGGGGGAGGTATAAGTACCCTCCCCCGATCTCTGTTCGCTGGAAGTGATGCGCCTAGCGTGCCAAGGCGAAGGACTCCTTCTCCAGTCCAACCCTTAGCCAGTGGTTGGCGTTTGTGCCCAAATGGCACTAAAGTCTGCCCGTTGGAGTGGCCACTGAGAGGGCCACAGACAGCCGCAAATCTGTGACTGTACATGTGTCTTTCTGCAGTCTCGAGGTAGGCAGCAGGATGGATGCGTAAAAGCAGGGCAAACTAACTGCTAATTGTAAGCAAACATGCACATTAGGCAACCTCGAGGTTAAATCATCGTTTGTTGCAGGGCCTGAGGGCTAGTTTTTGTTTTGTTCCGCACTCGTATACCACCGACCTTTGTATGCGTTGAAATGCGCGTGAGGGTGTGCATGCAAATATGTGTGCGCGCACTGTTTGGTTGCCTCTGCATTAACACGTCAAGAAGCATCCCTTATATCTGTGAAGTGCAATTGGAATTAAGTCAGCAAGCTATTTTGTGCTATGTTGCTGGCACTTCTATGTTCCATATTTTACCACAAAGCATTGAATTCGTTCGCTCTTGTGTGGTAAAAGAGTGGTGTCACTGGCGCGAATCCTTCCGAGACACATCCACAGTGCCCATTTGATAAATCACAACAAAGGTTTCGCTTTACTAGAAATGTAAATAGAAACAGCTTCTTGCGTAGCGTATATACGTAAACACTTAAACACACGCATAGAGGTCACGGTGTAAAATGTCCCCGTGGGAAGTATTCTTCCTATCCTATAATCAGCTATCAATGTAGATGAAAACCTAAGGATTGTTTCCATTTTCTTACCATTGTTCTCAAAGTGTTCTGCTGTAAATGATTCCAACAAAATAAATTATAGTTCCTCTAAAAACTCAAGAGAAATGTTTTAGGCTGAAGATGCTCGTGTAAAGGAAAATAAACAATTAAATGCACAATGTGCAAAGAAACAGTGCTTGTATTTCTCAGAAAACACAAAACATGAAAAAAGATGCTGAGATGTCTGTGAATGCAACTATCTGGTAGCAGGGCCACTGAAATTATGTGCAAGTGAGATCCGAATCATGAGGCAAAGTTAACTAAACTGCGCAGCAAGAAAAGGCATATTATGCGGCATAACGTAGCATATTTTGTTACAGGTATTATTTCCTTATTTTGTCATTTTTAGGTTGAGCTTGGGCAGTGCATGCGCTGCTCTGCGAGGCACGCTGTATTGAGGTTAGGCATAGAAGCTCCGCCCACGTCACACCTATCTTTTCAATTGGCTCCTGTTACTGTCCTTGAGAAATTGTTGCTTTTCATTTGTAGGCTTAATAGTCCCTCCTCAGTACCGCCTTGTCTGCATTTGTAGCCTGCTAGAACGACTGGAATTTTTACTTGTGTGATTACACGGTCTGCTTTATAAGCTGGTGAGCACTATTTTCTTCAGTGACCTTCCCCTATTCCACCCAAGTCATCGCAGCGTACTTATTTAATTATTTATTGTACAGCGCGGCCCGTATTCACATTAGCGCTGCGCTACAGAACCTTTCTAAAATAATTAATTGCTTTTCACTTTGGGAAAAAGTGCCCCAAACGTGCTTTCACTTTAATGTGACAAAGCAGGCATTTATATGATACCAAATACATATGTTTTCAGGCCTATAGTCTTCTTTGAGCTACTAAAGAAAGACACCAGCAGAAATCCACAAAATGGTCGCACGCTCCATTTTGTGTGTCAAGTCAGTCTCAGTCAGCTGCAACGTGCAAAGCAACGCAAGGCTTCCGAGAACAAACACGCCAGCTTCCAGCCTTCAGCTTGCTATTGCCAAATATCACATTTTCAGTAAATGATGTCGACATGACCTGCAGGCCTGGCCGGTCAAGTACGTATGTGCCAAGTCCACGTATACTAGAGACACAGATTTCACCTTTAGGGGAAAACCCAAATCTGCTATTGTAGATGACACGTGGGCAACAACATTAGGGTATAGACATACTTCGAGCCTTAAAAGGGTATCACACCACATGTGCACTTCACTGATTGGTCCAGCAGGTCATAGCCTGATCCAGATTACGTATGCTATGATGCCCATCCTGTGGGGGCTTATACCTATAAAATGTCTCTGCACTGTCATACCAATTGGGCACTCAGTAAGCTTTGCTGAGGTCTCCGTGCTGCACGTATATTGCATTGTGATTGCATTCTGATAGGGTTCCCAATAAATCTTGCAAACAAATGTGCTGAGAGCGAATTGTTTATTTTACTCTTGTCATTGATCTTTTTATTTCTGCAGTTAAATACTGAGCTTCTACATTTGGTGGAGAGAATGCAGACCCATTACAACTGACTGGATACACCGACGGAGCGGACACTGGTGATCGGACCCTTTGGCACCCTTCTGAGGGCGGGGATTTGAGGTGATAACGTTCTGTTTGTTTATCTCTCCCCGGCCTGGTTGGTTGCTGGAGGGGGTCGGATCCGGTGGATGGTCTGTTTGTGGCCTCTCTGTTGTCTTTGGTGTTGTCCTGCTCTTTTCGCTCTCGGCACGCTTGTGTTGTGCTTCTGCCTCTCCTGACTCTTCTTATTCTTGACTCTCTATGTCTGACCAGGTGTGCCTGTGTCCTGGGGATATTTACACGGCTTGTTCAGACTCCATGTCTTTCGTGGTTCCTTTTCTGATCGCTTTCTTCATTCTGCTGTTCCTGGCTCTGATGGTTTATGTTTGTTTTTGCCACCACACTTCCCAGGAGGTAACTCCCGTCTAGCTCTCTCTCTCTCTCTCTCTCTCTTTGTCCCGCTCTCGGTGCTGTTGACCTTTCTTAGTTTCTGTGCCACCGGTGTGTGTTCGTCTCTGTCATTGCTACCTGAAGTCCGCTGCCTTTTCTCACATACATTTTTTTTATCCTATAGGGTCTGGCCTAAGCATGGGCGGAAAATCCGTTACGCTCGCGGATTTTGCGGATTTTCGGGAAATTCGCAATCCGCGAGATTTGCGAATTTCCCGCAAAATCCGCAAATTCGCACGCAGCGGATTTTTTTTGCGGCGCGCGGCGTTGGTGATACAATTTTTGCGGCGCGCGGCGTTTATCACCGTTTGCCGAGTTGTTTTTCTCGATAGTTTGCGAGTGCTGCGCCATTTTGGATCTTGCTGTGTGATCCCGCGGGAATTGGCGAGCGCGATTACGTCATCGCGGCTTGCCAGCGATAGTTTGTCAACGCGAGTACGGCGAGATCACGTCTCGCGATACTTCGCAATAGCGAGATTTGAGATGCGGCGAGCAGCAAGAATCTCGCACAAGCGAAAATATAAAATTTGCAATTCTGCACAAGAAATCCACCAGCAAGCAGCATAAACCTTCTTGAAATGATGATTTTTATCTGAATAACTCCTTAGGTTGACATTTGCCTGCACTTTTTTAGCGAGGAGTCCATTTTGGGGAGGGGGGTGGGAGGAAGGAAGTGCCCCACAGTCTTCAACTTCCTGTTCCTGTTCAGCAGGCTCCTCCCAGTGCTTTGTCCATCTCCTGGTCACTTTTCATATGGATCTGGAGCTGGAAGGATTACTTTTTGTGGATGCTGCTGGATCTTTGGATTTGAGGCCTTTTTGACCTTCTTTGGATCACTGTTGGATTAGAAATTTTACAAGTAAGTTTGTTTGGGGCATTACAGTTGCTGCAACTAAAATTTTGTAATTTTCGATTTTTGGGCTGTTTTGGGGCCTTTTGCCCAGGGGTAATCAGTGGTGGGTGGACTGAGTCTTTCTGTGGGTTGTCTTGAACTTAAACATCATGGAGGGCATGGATGGATTGGGATTGTGCTGATTTTTCAGTGATTTTCGTTTTTTGGGGCTGTACTTGTGGCCTTTTCACCAGGGGTATTTGAGTCTAGCATGGGCCTAGTCTTTCTGTGGGCTGTCTTGAACTTAAAAATCATGGAGGCCATGGATGGAATGGGATTGTGCTGATTTTTCAGTGATTTTCGTTTTTTGGGGCTGTACTTGTGGCCATTTCACCAGGGGTATTTGAGTCTAGCATGGGCCTAGTCTTTCTGTGGGCTGTCTTGAACTTAAACATCATGGAGGGCATGGATGGAATGGGATTGTGCTGATTTTGCAGTGTTTTTCGATTTTTGGGGGTGTTCATGGGGAGGGACAGGCCATGTGGCTGGTGGCCCTTTTGAGTGCTGCTACAGGCACTGGCCATGTGCTGGGAGAGGCAAGTGGCCATTTTGAATGCAGGCTTTGTTGTTAGGCCTGCAACCATTTTGCCTACTTTTCAACCTTTATGCCCAGGGGTAGTGAGTCTTGCATGGGCCTAGTCTTTCTGTGGGTTGTCTTGAATTTAAACATCATTGAGGGCATGGATGGATTGGGATTGTGCTGATTTTTCAGTGATTTTCGTTTTTTGGGGCTGTACTTGTGGCCTTTTCACCAGGGGTATTTGAGTCTAGCATGGGCCTAGTCTTTCTGTGGGCTGTCTTGAACTTAAACATCATGGAGGGCATGGATGGACTGGGATTGTGGTGATTTTGCAGTGTTTTTCGATTTTTGGGGGTGTTCATGGGGAGGGACAGGCCATGTGGCTGGTGGCCATTTTGAGTGCTGCTACAGGCACTGGCCATGTGCTGGGAGAGGCGAGTGGCCATTTTGAATGCAGGCTTTGTTGTTAGGCCTGCAACCATTTTGCCTACTTTTCAACCTTTATGCCCAGGGGTAGTGAGTCTTGCATGGGCCTAGTCTTTCTGTGGGTTGTCTTGAATTTAAACATCATGGAGGGCATGGATGGATTGGGATTGTGCTGATTTTTCAGTGATTTTCGTTTTTTGGGGCTGTACTTGTGGCCTTTTCACCAGGGGTATTTGAGTCTAGCATGGGCCTAGTCTTTCTGTGGGCTGTCTTGAACTTAAACATCATGGAGGGCATGGATGGACTGGGATTGTGGTGATTTTGCAGTGTTTTTCGATTTTTGGGGGTGTTCATGGGGAGGGACAGGCCATGTGGCTGGTGGCCATTTTGAGTGCTGCTACAGGCACTGGCCATGTGCTGGGAGAGGCAAGTGGCCATTTTGAATGCAGGCTTTGTTGTTAGGCCTGCAACCATTTTGCCTACTTTTCAACCTTCATGCCCAGGGGTAGTGAGTCTTGCATGGGCCTAGTCTTTCTGTGGGTTGTCTTGAATTTAAACATCATGGAGGGCATGGATGGATTGGGATTGTGCTGATTTTTCAGTGATTTTCGTTTTTTGGGGCTGTACTTGTCGCCTTTTCACCAGGGGTATTTGAGTCTAGCATGGGCCTAGTCTTTCTGTGGGCTGTCTTGAACTTAAACATCATGGAGGGCATGGATGGATTGGGATTGTGCTGATTTTTCAGTGATTTTCGTTTTTTGGGGCTGTACTTGTGGCCTTTTCACCAGGGGTATTTGAGTAGCATAGGCCTAGTCTTTCTGTGGGCTGTCTTGAACTTAAACATCATGGAGGCCATGGATGGAATGGGATTGTGCTGATTTTGCAGTGTTTTTCGATTTTTGGGGGTGTTCATGGGGAGGGACAGGCCATGTAGCTGGTGGCCATTTTGAGTGCTGCTACAGGCACTGGCCATGTGCTGGGAGAGGCAAGTGGCCATTTTGAATGCATGCTTTGTTGTTAGGCCTGCAACCATTTTGCCTACTTTTCAACCTTTATGCCCAGGGGTAGTGAGTCTTGCATGGGCCTAGTCTTTCTGTGGGTTGTCTTGAATTTAAACATCATGGAGGGCATGGATGGATTGGGATTGTGCTGATTTTTCAGTGATTTTCGTTTTTTGGGGCTGTACTTGTGGCCTTTTCACCAGGGGTATTTGAGTCTAGCATGGGCCTAGTCTTTCTGTGGGCTGTCTTGAACTTAAACATCATGGAGGGCATGGATGGACTGGGATTGTGGTGATTTTGCAGTGTTTTTCGATTTTCGGGGGTGTTCATGGGGAGGGACAGGCCATGTGGCTGGTGGCCATTTTGAGTGCTGCTACAGGCACTGGCCATGTGCTGGGAGAGGCAAGTGGCCATTTTGAATGCAGGCTTTGTTGTTAGGCCTGCAGCTATTTTGCCTACTTTTCAACCTTTATGCCCAGGGGTAGGGAGTCTTGCATGGGCCTAGTCTTTCTGTGGGTTGTCTTGAATTTAATCATCATGGAGGGCATGGATGGATTGGGATTGTGCTGATTTTTCAGTGATTTTCGTTTTTTGGGGCTGTACTTGTGGCCTTTTCACCAGGGGTATTTGAGTCTAGCATGGGCCTAGTCTTTCTGTGGGCTGTATTGAACTTAAACATCATGGAGGGCATGAATGGACTGGGATTGTGGTGATTTTGCAGTGTTTTTCGATTTTTGGGGGTGTTCATGGGGAGGGACAGGCCATGTGGCTGGTGGCCATTTTGAGTGCTGCTACAGGCACTGGCCATGTGCTGGGAGAGGCAAGTGGCCATTTTGAATGCAGGCTTTGTTGTTAGGCCTGCAACCATTTTGCCTACTTTTCAACCTTTATGCCCAGGGGTAGTGAGTCTTGCATGGGCCTAGTCTTTCTGTGGGTTGTCTTGAATTTAAACATCATGGAGGGCATGGATGGATTGGGATTGTGCTGATTTTTCAGTGATTTTCGTTTTTTGGGGCTGTACTTGTGGCCTTTTCACCAGGGGTATTTGAGTCTTGCATGGGCCTAGTCTTTCTGTGGGCTGTCTTGAACTTAAACATCATGGAGGCCATGGATGGAATGGGATTGTGCTGATTTTGCAGTGTTTTTCGATTTTTGGGGGTGTTCATGGGGAGGGACAGGCCATGTGGCTGGTGGCCATTTTGAGTGCTGCTACAGGCACTGGCCATGTGCTGGGAGAGGCAAGTGGCCATTTTGAATGCAGGCTTTGTTGTTAGGCCTGCAACCATTTTGCCTACTTTTCAACCTTTATGCCCAGGGGTAGTGAGTCTTGCATGGGCCTAGTCTTTCTGTGGGTTGTCTTGAATTTAAACATCATGGAGGGCATGGATGGATTGGGATTGTGCTGATTTTTCAGTGATTTTCGTTTTTTGGGGCTGTACTTGTCGCCTTTTCACCAGGGGTATTTGAGTCTAGCATGGGCCTAGTCTTTCTGTGGGCTGTCTTGAACTTAAACATCATGGAGGGCATGGATGGATTGGGATTGTGCTGATTTTTCAGTGATTTTCGTTTTTTGGGGCTGTACTTGTGGCCTTTTTACCAGGGGTATTTGAGTAGCATGGGCCTAGTCTTTCTGTGGGCTGTCTTGAACTTAAACATCATGGAGGCCATGGATGGAATGGGATTGTGCTGATTTTGCAGGGTTTTTCGATTTTTGGGGGTGTTCATGGGGAGGGACAGGCCATGTAGCTGGTGGCCATTTTGAGTGCTGCTACAGGCACTGGCCATGTGCTGGGAGAGGCAAGTGGCCATTTTGAATGCAGGCTTTGTTGTTAGGCCTGCAACCATTTTGCCTACTTTTCAACCTTTATGCCCAGGTGTAGTGAGTCTTGCATGGGACTAGTCTTTCTGTGGGTTGTCTTGAATTTAAACATCATGGAGGGAATGGATGGATTGGGATTGTGCAGATTTTTCAGTGATTTTCGTTTTTTGGGGCTGTACTTGTGGCCTTTTCACCAGGGGTATTTGAGTCTAGCATGGGCCTAGTCTTTCTGTGGGCTGTCTTGAACTTAAACATCATGGAGGGCATGGATGGACTGAGATTGTGGTGATTTTGCAGTGTTTTTCGATTTTTGGGGGTGTTCATGGGGAGGGACAGGCCATGTGGCTGGTGGCCATTTTGAGTGCTGCTACAGGCACTGGCCATGTGCTGGGAGAGGCGAGTGGCCATTTTGAATGCAGGCTTTGTTGTTAGGCCTGCAACCATTTTGCCTACTTTTCAACCTTTATGCCCAGGGGTAGTGAGTCTTGCATGGGCCTAGTCTTTCTGTGGGTTGTCTTGAATTTAATCATCATGGAGGGCATGGATGGATTGGGATTGTGCTGATTTTTCAGTGATTTTCGTTTTTTTGGGCTGTACTTGTGGCCTTTTCACCAGGGGTATTTGAGTCTAGCATGGGCCTAGTCTTTCTGTGGGCTGTCTTGAACTTAAACATCATGGAGGGCATGGATGGACTGGGATTGTGATGATTTTGCAGTGTTTTTCGATTTTTGGGGGTGTTCATGGGGAGGGACAGGCCATGTGGCTGGTGGCCATTTTGAGTGCTGCTACAGGCACTGGCCATGTGCTGGGAGAGGCAAGTGGCCATTTTGAATGCAGGCTTTGTTGTTAGGCCTGCAACCATTTTGCCTACTTTTCAACCTTTATGCCCAGGGGTGGTGAGTCTTGCATGGGCCTAGTCTTTCTGTGGGTTGTCTTGAATTTAAACATCATGGAGGGCATGGATGGATTGGGATTGTGCTGATTTTTCAGTGATTTTCGTTTTTTGGGGCTGTACTTGTGGCCTTTACACCAGGGGTATTTGAGTCTAGCATGGGCCTAGTCTTTCTGTGGGCTGCTTGAACTTAAAAATCATGGAGGCCATGGATGGAATGGGATTGTGCTGATTTTTCAGTGATTTTCGTTTTTTGGGGCTGTACTTGTGGCCTTTTCACCAGGGGTATTTGAGTCTAGCATGGGCCTAGTCTTTCTGTGGGCTGTCTTGAACTTAAACATCATGGAGGGCATGGATGGAATGGGATTGTGCTGATTTTGCAGTGTTTTTCGATTTTTGGGGGTGTTCATGGGGAGGGACAGGCCATGTGGCTGGTGGCCATTTTGAGTGCTGCTACAGGCACTGGCCATGTGCTGGGAGAGGCAAGTGGCCATTTTGAATGCAGGCTTTGTTGTTAGGCCTGCAACCATTTTGCCTACTTTTCAACCTTTATGCCCAGGGGTAGTGAGTCTTGCATGGGCCTAGTCTTTCTGTGGGTTGTCTTGAATTTAAACATCATGGAGGGCATGGATGGATTGGGATTGTGCTGATTTTTCAGTGATTTTCGTTTTTGGGGGCTGTACTTGTGGCCTTTTCACCAGGGGTATTTGAGTCTAGCATGGGCCTAGTCTTTCTGTGGGCTGTCTTGAACTTAAACATCATGGAGGGCATGGATGGACTGGGATTGTGGTGATTTTGCAGTGTTTTTCGATTTTTGGGGGTGTTCATGGGGAGGGACAGGCCATGTGGCTGGTGGCCATTTTGAGTGCTGCTACAGGCACTGGCCATGTGCTGGGAGAGGCAAGTGGCCATTTTGAATGCAGGCTTTGTTGTTAGGCCTGCAACCATTTTGCCTACTTTTCAACCTTTATGCCCAGGGGTAGTGAGTCTTGCATGAGCCTAGTCTTTCTGTGGGTTGTCTTGAATTTAAACATCATGGAGGGCATGGATGGATTGGGATTGTGCTGATTTTTCAGTGATTTTCGTTTTTTGGGGCTGTACTTGTCGCCTTTTCACCAGGGGTATTTGAGTCTAGCATGGGCCTAGTCTTTCTGTGGGCTGTCTTGAACTTAAACATCATGGAGGGCATGGATGGATTGGGATTGTGCTGATTTTTCAGTGATTTTCGTTTTTTGGGGCTGTACTTGTGGCCTTTTCACCAGGGGTATTTGAGTAGCATGGGCCTAGTCTTTCTGTGGGCTGTCTTGAACTTAAACATCATGGAGGCCATGGATGGAATGGGATTGTGCTGATTTTGCAGTGTTTTTCGATTTTTGGGGGTGTTCATGGGGAGGGACAGGCCATGTAGCTGGTGGCCATTTTGAGTGCTGCTACAGGCACTGGCCATGTGCTGGGAGAGGCAAGTGGCCATTTTGAATGCATGCTTTGTTGTTAGGCCTGCAACCATTTTGCCTACTTTTCAACCTTTATGCCCAGGGGTAGTGAGTCTTGCATGGGCCTAGTCTTTCTGTGGGTTGTCTTGAATTTAAACATCATGGAGGGCATGGATGGATTGGGATTGTGCTGATTTTTCAGTGATTTTCGTTTTTTGGGGCTGTACTTGTGGCCTTTTCACCAGGGGTATTTGAGTCTAGCATGGGCCTAGTCTTTCTGTGGGCTGTCTTGAACTTAAACATCATGGAGGGCATGGATGGACTGGGATTGTGGTGATTTTGCAGTGTTTTTCGATTTTTGGGGGTGTTCATGGGGAGGGACAGGCCATGTGGCTGGTGGCCATTTTGAGTGCTGCTACAGGCACTGGCCATGTGCTGGGAGAGGCAAGTGGCCATTTTGAATGCAGGCTTTGTTGTTAGGCCTGCAACCATTTTGCCTACTTTTCAACCTTTATGCCCAGGGGTAGTGAGTCTTGCATGGGCCTAGTCTTTCTGTGGGTTGTCTTGAATTTAATCATCATGGAGGGCATGGATGGATTGGGATTGTGCTGATTTTTCAGTGATTTTCGTTTTTTGGGGCTGTACTTGTCGCCTTTTCACCAGGGGTATTTGAGTCTAGCATGGGCCTAGTCTTTCTGTGGGCTGTCTTGAACTTAAACATCATGGAGGGCATGGATGGACTGGGATTGTGGTGATTTTGCAGTGTTTTTCGATTTTTGGGGGTGTTCATGGGGAGGGACAGACCATGTGGCTGGTGGCCATTTTGAGTGCTGCTACAGGCACTGGCCATGTGCTGGGAGAGGCGAGTGGCCATTTTGAATGCAGGCTTTGTTGTTAGGCCTGCAACCATTTTGACTACTTTTCAACCTTTATGCCCAGGGGTAGTGAGTCTTGCATGGGCCTAGTCTTTCTGTGGGTTGTCTTGAATTTAAACATCATGGAGGGCATGGATGGATTGGGATTGTGCTGATTTTTCAGTGATTTTCGTTTTTTGGAGCTGTACTTGTGGCCTTTTCACCAGGGGTATTTGAGTCTAGCATGGGCCTAGTCTTTCTGTGGGCTGTCTTGAACTTAAACATCATGGAGGCCATGGATGGAATGGGATTGTGCTGATTTTGCAGTGTTTTTCGATTTTTGGGGGTGTTCATGGGGAGGGACAGGCCATGTGGCTGGTGGCCATTTTGAGTGCTGCTACAGGCACTGGCCATGTGCTGGGAGAGGCAAGTGGCCATTTTGAATGCAGGCTTTGTTGTTAGGCCTGCAACCATTTTGCCTACTTTTCAACCTTTATGCCCAGGGGTAGTGAGTCTTGCATGGGCCTAGTCTTTCTGTGGGTTGTCTTGAATTTAAACATCATGGAGGGCATGGATGGACTGGGATTGTGGTGATTTTGCAGTGTTTTTCGATTTTTGGGGGTGTTCATGGGGAGGGACAGACCATGTGGCTGGTGGCCATTTTGAGTGCTGCTACAGGCACTGGCCATGTGCTGGGAGAGGCGAGTGGCCATTTTGAATGCAGGCTTTGTTGTTAGGCCTGCAACCATTTTGCCTACTTTTCAACCTTTATGCCCAGGGGTAGTGAGTCTTGCATGGGCCTAGTCTTTCTGTGGGTTGTCTTGAATTTAAACATCATGGAGGGCATGGATGGATTGGGATTGTGCTGATTTTTCAGTGATTTTCGTTTTTTGGGGCTGTACTTGTGGCCTTTTCACCAGGGGTATTTGAGTCTAGCATGGGCCTAGTCTTTCTGTGGGCTGTCTTGAACTTAAACATCGTGGAGGGCATGGATGGACTGGGATTGTGGTGATTTTGCAGTGTTTTTCGATTTTCGGGGGTGTTCATGGGGAGGGACAGGCCATGTGGCTGGTGGCCATTTTGAGTGCTGCTACAGGCACTGGCCATGTGCTGGGAGAGGCAAGTGGCCATTTTGAATGCAGGCTTTGTTGTTAGGCCTGCAGCTATTTTGCCTACTTTTCAACCTTTATGCCCAGGGGTAGGGAGTCTTGCATGGGCCTAGTCTTTCTGTGGGTTGTCTTGAATTTAATCATCATGGAGGGCATGGATGGATTGGGATTGTGCTGATTTTTCAGTGATTTTCGTTTTTTGGGGCTGTACTTGTGGCCTTTTCACCAGGGGTATTAGAGTCTAGCATGGGCCTAGTCTTTCTGTGGGCTGTATTGAACTTAAACATCATGGAGGGCATGAATGGACTGGGATTGTGGTGATTTTGCAGTGTTTTTCGATTTTTGGGGGTGTTCATGGGGAGGGACAGGCCATGTGGCTGGTGGCCATTTTGAGTGCTGCTACAGGCACTGGCCATGTGCTGGGAGAGGCAAGTGGCCATTTTGAATGCAGGCTTTGTTGTTAGGCCTGCAACCATTTTGCCTACTTTTCAACCTTTATGCCCAGGGGTAGTGAGTCTTGCATGGGCCTAGTCTTTCTGTGGGTTGTCTTGAATTTAAACATCATGGAGGGCATGGATGGATTGGGATTGTGCTGATTTTTCAGTGATTTTCGTTTTTTGGGGCTGTACTTGTCGCCTTTTCACCAGGGGTATTTGAGTCTAGCATGGGCCTAGTCTTTCTGTGGGCTGTCTTGAACTTAAACATCATGGAGGGCATGGATGGATTGGGATTGTGCTGATTTTTCAGTGATTTTCGTTTTTTGGGGCTGTACTTGTGGCCTTTTTACCAGGGGTATTTGAGTAGCATGGGCCTAGTCTTTCTGTGGGCTGTCTTGAACTTAAACATCATGGAGGGCATGGATGGACTGAGATTGTGGTGATTTTGCAGTGTTTTTCGATTTTTGGGGGTGTTCATGGGGAGGGACAGGCCATGTGGCTGGTGGCCATTTTGAGTGCTGCTACAGGCACTGGCCATGTGCTGGGAGAGGCGAGTGGCCATTTTGAATGCAGGCTTTGTTGTTAGGCCTGCAACCATTTTGCCTACTTTTCAACCTTTATGCCCAGGGGTAGTGAGTCTTGCATGGGCCTAGTCTTTCTGTGGGTTGTCTTGAATTTAATCATCATGGAGGGCATGGATGGATTGGGATTGTGCTGATTTTTCAGTGATTTTCGTTTTTTGGGGCTGTACTTGTGGCCTTTTCACCAGGGGTATTTGAGTCTAGCATGGGCCTAGTCTTTCTGTGGGCTGTCTTGAACTTAAACATCATGGAGGGCATGGATGGACTGGGATTGTGATGATTTTGCAGTGTTTTTCGATTTTTGGGGGTGTTCATGGGGAGGGACAGGCCATGTGGCTGGTGGCCATTTTGAGTGCTGCTACAGGCACTGGCCATGTGCTGGGAGAGGCAAGTGGCCATTTTGAATGCAGGCTTTGTTGTTAGGCCTGCAACCATTTTGCCTACTTTTCAACCTTTATGCCCAGGGGTAGTGAGTCTTGCATGGGCCTAGTCTTTCTGTGGGTTGTCTTGAATTTAATCATCATGGAGGGCATGGATGGATTGGGATTGTGCTGATTTTTCAGTGATTTTCGTTTTTTGGGGCTGTACTTGTCGCCTTTTCACCAGGGGTATTTGAGTCTAGCATGGGCCTAGTCTTTCTGTGGGCTGTCTTGAACTTAAACATCATGGAGGGCATGGATGGACTGGGATTGTGGTGATTTTGCAGTGTTTTTCGATTTTTGGGGGTGTTCATGGGGAGGGACAGACCATGTGGCTGGTGGCCATTTTGAGTGCTGCTACAGGCACTGGCCATGTGCTGGGAGAGGCGAGTGGCCATTTTGAATGCAGGCTTTGTTGTTAGGCCTGCAACCATTTTGCCTACTTTTCAACCTTTATGCCCAGGGGTAGTGAGTCTTGCATGGGCCTAGTCTTTCTGTGGGTTGTCTTGAATTTAAACATCATGGAGGGCATGGATGGATTGGGATTGTGCTGATTTTTCAGTGATTTTCGTTTTTTGGGGCTGTACTTGTGGCCTTTTCACCAGGGGTATTTGAGTCTAGCATGGGCCTAGTCTTTCTGTGGGCTGTCTTGAACTTAAACATCATGGAGGCCATGGATGGAATGGGATTGTGCTGATTTTGCAGTGTTTTTCGATTTTTGGGGGTGTTCATGGGGAGAGACAGGCCATGTGGCTGGTGGCCATTTTGAGTGCTGCTACAGGCACTGGCCATGTGCTGGGAGAGGCAAGTGGCCATTTTGAATGCAGGCTTTGTTGTTAGGCCTGCAACCATTTTGCCTACTTTTCAACCTTTATGCCCAGGGGTAGTGAGTCTTGCATGGGCCTAGTCTTTCTGTGGGTTGTCTTGAATTTAAACATCATGGAGGGCATGGATGGACTGGGATTGTGGTGATTTTGCAGTGTTTTTCGATTTTTGGGGGTGTTCATGGGGAGGGACAGACCATGTGGCTGGTGGCCATTTTGAGTGCTGCTACAGGCACTGGCCATGTGCTGGGAGAGGCGAGTGGCCATTTTGAATGCAGGCTTTGTTGTTAGGCCTGCAACCATTTTGCCTACTTTTCAACCTTTATGCCCAGGGGTAGTGAGTCTTGCATGGGCCTAGTCTTTCTGTGGGTTGTCTTGAATTTAAACATCATGGAGGGCATGGATGGATTGGGATTGTGCTGATTTTTCAGTGATTTTCGTTTTTTGGGGCTGTACTTGTGGCCTTTTCACCAGGGGTATTTGAGTCTAGCATGGGCCTAGTCTTTCTGTGGGCTGTCTTGAACTTAAACATCATGGAGGCCATGGATGGAATGGGATTGTGCTGATTTTGCAGTGTTTTTCGATTTTTGGGGGTGTTCATGGGGAGGGACAGGCCATGTGGCTGGTGGCCATTTTGAGTGCTGCTACAGGCACTGGCCATGTGCTGGGAGAGGCAAGTGGCCATTTTGAATGCAGGCTTTGTTGTTAGGCCTGCAACCATTTTGCCTACTTTTCAACCTTTATGCCCAGGGGTAGTGAGTCTTGCATGGGCCTAGTCTTTCTGTGGGTTGTCTTGAATTTAAACATCATGGAGGGCATGGATGGATTGGGATTGTGCTGATTTTTCAGTGATTTTCGTTTTTTGGGGCTGTACTTGTCGCCTTTTCACCAGGGGTATTTGAGTCTAGCATGGGCCTAGTCTTTCTGTGGGCTGTCTTGAACTTAAACATCATGGAGGGCATGGATGGATTGGGATTGTGCTGATTTTTCAGTGATTTTCGTTTTTTGGGGCTGTACTTGTGGCCTTTTCACCAGGGGTATTTGAGTAGCATGGGCCTAGTCTTTCTGTGGGCTGTCTTGAACTTAAACATCATGGAGGCCATGGATGGAATGGGATTGTGCTGATTTTGCAGGGTTTTTCGATTTTTGGGGGTGTTCATGGGGAGGGACAGGCCATGTAGCTGGTGGCCATTTTGAGTGCTGCTACAGGCACTGGCCATGTGCTGGGAGAGGCAAGTGGCCATTTTGAATGCAGGCTTTGATGTTAGGCCTGCAACCATTTTGCCTACTTTTCAACCTTTATGCCCAGGTGTAGTGAGTCTTGCATGGGCCTAGTCTTTCTGTGGGTTGTCTTGAATTTAAACATCATGGAGGGAATGGATGGATTGGGATTGTGCAGATTTTTCAGTGATTTTCGTTTTTTGGGGCTGTACTTGTGGCCTTTTCACCAGGGGTATTTGAGTCTAGCATGGGCCTAGTCTTTCTGTGGGCTGTCTTGAACTTAAACATCATGGAGGGCATGGATGGACTGAGATTGTGGTGATTTTGCAGTGTTTTTCGATTTTTGGGGGTGTTCATGGGGAGGGACAGGCCATGTGGCTGGTGGCCATTTTGAGTGCTGCTACAGGCACTGGCCATGTGCTGGGAGAGGCAAGTGGCCATTTTGAATGCAGGCTTTGTTGTTAGGCCTGCAACCATTTTGCCTACTTTTCAACCTTTATGCCCAGGGGTAGTGAGTCTTGCATGGGCCTAGTCTTTCTGTGGGTTGTCTTGAATTTAATCATTATGGAGGGCATGGATGGATTGGGATTGTGCTGATTTTTCAGTGATTTTCGTTTTTTGGGGCTGTACTTGTGGCCTTTTCACCAGGGGTATTTGAGTCTAGCATGGGCCTAGTCTTTCTGTGGGCTGTCTTGAACTTAAACATCATGGAGGGCATGGATGGACTGGGATTGTGGTGATTTTGCAGTGTTTTTCGATTTTTGGGGGTGTTCATGGGGAGGGACAGGCCATGTGGCTGGTGGCCATTTTGAGTGCTGCTACAGGCACTGGCCATGTGCTGGGAGAGGCAAGTGGCCATTTTGAATGCAGGCTTTGTTGTTAGGCCTGCAACCATTTTGCCTACTTTTCAACCTTTATGCCCAGGGGTGGTGAGTCTTGCATGGGCCTAGTCTTTCTGTGGGTTGTCTTGAATTTAAACATCATGGAGGGCATGGATGGATTGGGATTGTGCTGATTTTTCAGTGATTTTCGTTTTTTGGGGCTGTACTTGTGGCCTTTACACCAGGGGTATTTGAGTCTAGCATGGGCCTAGTCTTTCTGTGGGCTGCTTGAACTTAAAAATCATGGAGGCCATGGATGGAATGGGATTGTGCTGATTTTTCAGTGATTTTCGTTTTTTGGGGCTGTACTTGTGGCCTTTTCACCAGGGGTATTTGAGTCTAGCATGGGCCTAGTCTTTCTGTGGGCTGTCTTGAACTTAAACATCATGGAGGGCATGGATGGAATGGGATTGTGCTGATTTTGCAGTGTTTTTCGATTTTTGGGGGTGTTCATGGGGAGGGACAGGCCATGTGGCTGGTGGCCATTTTGAGTGCTGCTACAGGCACTGGCCATGTGCTGGGAGAGGCAAGTGGCCATTTTGAATGCATGCTTTGTTGTTAGGCCTGCAACCATTTTGCCTACTTTTCAACCTTTATGCCCAGGGGTAGTGAGTCTTGCATGGGCCTAGTCTTTCTGTGGGTTGTCTTGAATTTAAACATCATGGAGGGCATGGATGGATTGGGATTGTGCTGATTTTTCAGTGATTTTCGTTTTTTGGGGCTGTACTTGTGGCCTTTTCACCAGGGGTATTTGAGTCTAGCATGGGCCTAGTCTTTCTGTGGGCTGTCTTGAACTTAAACATCATGGAGGGCATGGATGGACTGGGATTGTGGTGATTTTGCAGTGTTTTTCGATTTTTGGGGGTGTTCATGGGGAGGGACAGGCCATGTGGCTGGTGGCCATTTTGAGTGCTGCTACAGGCACTGGCCATGTGCTGGGAGAGGCAAGTGGCCATTTTGAATGCAGGCTTTGTTGTTAGGCCTGCAACCATTTTGCCTACTTTTCAACCTTTATTCCCAGGGGTAGTGAGTCTTGCATGGGCCTAGTCTTTCTGTGGGTTGTCTTGAATGTAATCATCATGGAGGGCATGGATGGATTGGGATTGTGCTGATTTTTCAGTGATTTTCGTTTTTTGGGGCTGTACTTGTCGCCTTTTCACCAGGGGTATTTGAGTCTAGCATGGGCCCAGTCTTTCTGTGGGCTGTCTTGAACTTAAACATCATGGAGGGCATGGATGGACTGGGATTGTGGTGATTTTGCAGTGTTTTTCGATTTTTGGGGGTGTTCATGGGGAGGGACAGACCATGTGGCTGGTGGCCATTTTGAGTGCTGCTACAGGCACTGGCCATGTGCTGGGAGAGTCGAGTGGCCATTTTGAATGCAGGCTTTGTTGTTAGGCCTGCAACCATTTTGCCTACTTTTCAACCTTTATGCCCAGGGGTAGTGAGTCTTGCATGGGCCTAGTCTTTCTGTGGGTTGTCTTGAATTTAAACACCATGGAGGGCATGGATGGATTGGGATTGTGCTGATTTTTCAGTTATTTTCGTTTTTTGGGGCTGTACTTGTGGCCTTTTCACCAGGGGTATTTGAGTCTAGCATGGGCCTAGTCTTTCTGTGGGCTGTCTTGAACTTAAACATCATGGAGGCCATGGATGGAATGGGATTGTGCTGATTTTGCAGTGTTTTTCGATTTTGGGGGGTGTTCATGGGGAGGGACAGGCCATGTGGCTGGTGGCCATTTTGAGTGCTGCTACAGGCACTGGCCATGTGCTGGGAGAGGCAAGTGGCCATTTTGAATGCAGGCTTTGTTGTTAGGCCTGCAACCATTTTGCCTACTTTTCAACCTTTATGCCCAGGGGTAGTGAGTCTTGCATGGGCCTAGTCTTTCTGTGGGTTGTCTTGAATTTAAACATCATGGAGGGCATGGATGGATTGGGATTGTGCTGATTTTTCAGTGATTTTCGTTTTTTGGGGCTGTACTTGTCGCCTTTTCACCAGGGGTATTTGAGTCTAGCATGGGCCTAGTCTTTCTGTGGGCTGTCTTGAACTTAAACATCATGGAGGGCATGGATGGCTTGGGATTGTGCTGATTTTTCAGTGATTTTCGTTTTTTGGGGCTGTACTTGTGGCCTTTCACCAGGGGTATTTGAGTAGCATGGGCCTAGTCTTTCTGTGGGCTGTCTTGAACTTAAAAATCACGGAGGCCATGGATGGAATGGGATTGTGCTGATTTTGCAGTGTTTTTCGATTTTTGGGGGTGTTCATGGGGAGGGACAGGCCATGTAGATGGTGGCCATTTTGAGTGCTGCTACAGGCACTGGCCATGTGCTGGGAGAGGCAAGTGGCCATTTTGAATGCAGGCTTTGTTGTTAGGCCTACAACCATTTTGCCTACTTTTCAACCTTTATGCCCAGGGGTAGTGAGTCTTGCATGGGCCTAGTCTTTCTGTGGGTTGTCTTGAATTTAAACATCGTGGAGGGCATGGATGGATTGGGATTGTGCTGATTTTTCAGTGATTTTCGTTTTTTGGGGCTGTACTTGTGGCCTTTTCACCAGGGGTATTTGAGTCTAGCATGGGCCTAGTCTTTCTGTGGGCTGTCTTGAACTTAAACATCATGGAGGGCATGGATGGACTGGGATTGTGGTGATTTTGCAGTGTTTTTCGATTTTTGGGGGTGTTCATGGGGAGGGACAGGCCATGTGGCTGGTGGCCATTTTGAGTGCTGCTACAGGCACTGGCCATGTGCTGGGAGAGGCAAGTGGCCATTTTGAATGCAGGCTTTGTTGTTAGGCCTGCAACCATTTTGCCTACTTTTCAACCTTTATGCCCGGGGGTAGTGAGTCTTGCATGGGCCTAGTCTTTCTGTGGGTTGTCTTGAATTTAATCATCATGGAGGGCATGGATGGATTGGGATTGTGCTGATTTTTCAGTGATTTTCGTTTTTTGGGGCTGTACTTGTGGCCTTTTAACCAGGGGTATTTGAGTCTAGCATGGGCCTAGTCTTTCTGTGGGCTGTCTTGAACTTAAACATCATGGAGGGCATGGATGGACTGGGATTGTGGTGATTTTGCAGTGTTTTTCGATTTTTGGGGGTGTTCATGGGGAGGGACAGGCCATGTGGCTGGTGGCCATTTTAAGTGCTGCTACAGGCACTGGCCATGTGCTGGGAGAGGCAAGTGGCCATTTTGAATGCAGGCTTTGTTGTTAGGCCTGCAACCATTTTGCCTACTTTTCAACCTTTATGCCCAGGGGTAGTGAGTCTTGCATGGGCTAGTCTTTCTGTGGGTTGTCTTGAATTTAAACATCATGGAGGGCATGGATGGATTGGGATTGTGCTGATTTTTCAGTGATTTTCGTTTTTTGGGGCTGTACTTGTGGCCTTTTCACCAGGGGTATTTGAGTCTAGCATGGGCCTAGTCTTTCTGTGGGCTGTCTTGAACTTAAACATCATGGAGGCCATGGATGGAATGGGATTGTGCTGATTTTGAAGTGTTTTTCGTTTTTTGGGGGTGTTCATGGGGAGGGACAGGCCATGTGGCTGGTGGCCATTTTGAGTGCTGCTACAGGCACTGGCCATGTGCTGGGAGAGGCAAGTGGCCATTTTGAATGCAGGCTTTGTTGTTAGGCCTGCAACCATTTTGCCTACTTTTCAACCTTTATGCCCAGGGGTAGTGAGTCTTGCATGGGCCTAGTCTTTCTGTGGGTTGTCTTGAATTTAAACATCATGGAGGGCATGGATGGATTGGGATTGTGCTGATTTTTCAGTGATTTTCGTTTTTTGGGGCTGTACTTGTGGCCTTTTCACCAGGGGTATTTGAGTCTAGCATGGGCCTAGTCTTTCTGTGGGCTGTCTTGAACTTAAACATCATGGAGGGCATGGATGGACTGGGATTGTGGTGATTTTGCAGTGTTTTTCGATTTTTGGGGGTGTTCATGGGGAGGGACAGGCCATGTGGCTGGTGGCCATTTTGAGTGCTGCTACAGGCACTGGCCATGTGCTGGGAGAGGCGAGTGGCCATTTTGAATGCAGGCTTTGTTGTTAGGCCTGCAACCATTTTGCCTACTTTTCAACCTTTATGCCCAGGGGTAGTGAGTCTTGCATGGGCCTAGTCTTTCTGTGGGTTGTCTTGAATTTAAACATCATGGAGGGCATGGATGGATTGGGATTGTGCTGATTTTTCAGTGATTTTCGTTTTTTGGGGCTGTACTTGTGGCCTTTTCACCTGGGGTATTTGAGTCTAGCATGGGCCTAGTCTTTCTGTGGGCTGTCTTGAACTTAAACATCATGGAGGGCATGGATGGACTGGGATTGTGGTGATTTTGCAGTGTTTTTCGATTTTTGGGGGTGTTCATGGGGAGGGACAGGCCATGTGGCTGGTGGCCATTTTGAGTGCTGCTACAGGCACTGGCCATGTGCTGGGAGAGGCAAGTGGCCATTTTGAATGCAGGCTTTGTTGTTAGGCCTGCAACCATTTTGCCTACTTTTCAACCTTTATGCCCAGGGGTAGTGAGTCTTGCATGGGCCTAGTCTTTCTGTGGGTTGTCTTGAATTTAAACATTATGGAGGGCATGGATGGATTGGGATTGTGCTGATTTTTCAGTGATTTTCGTTTTTTGGGGCTGTACTTGTGGCCTTTTCACCCGGGGTATTTGAGTCTAGCATGGGCCTAGTCTTTCTGTGGGCTGTCTTGAACTTAAACATCATGGAGGGCATGGATGGACTGGGATTGTGGTGATTTTGCAGTGTTTTTCGATTTTTGGGGGTGTTCATGGGGAGGGACAGGCCATGTGGCTGGTGGCCATTTTGAGTGCTGCTACAGGCACTGGCCATGTGCTGGGAGAGGCAAGTGGCCATTTTGAATGCAGGCTTTGTTGTTAGGCCTGCAACCATTTTGCCTACTTTTCAACCTTTATGCCCAGGGGTAGTGAGTCTTGCATGGGCCTAGTCTTTCTGTGGGATGTCTTGAATTTAAACATCATGGAGGGCATGGATGGATTGGGATTGTGCTGATTTTTCAGTGATTTTCGTTTTTTGGGGCTGTACTTGTGGCCTTTTCACCAGGGGTATTTGAGTCTAGCATGGGCCTAGTCTTTCTGTGGGCTGTCTTGAACTTAAACATCATGGAGGCCATGGATGGAATGGGATTGTGCTGATTTTTCAGTGATTTTCGTTTTTTGGGGCTGTACTCGTGGTCTTTTCACCAGGGGTATTTGAGACTAGCATGGGCCTAGTCTTTCTGTGGGCTGTCTTGAACTTAAACATCATGGAGGGCATGGATGGAATGGGATTGTGCTGATTTTGCAGTGTTTTTCGATTTTTGGGGGTGTTCATGGGGAGGGACAGGCCATGTGGCTGGTAGCCATTTTGAGTGCTGCTACAGGCACTGGCCATGTGCTGGGAGAGGCAAGTGGCCATTTTGAATGCAGGCTTTGTTGTTAGGCCTGCAACCATTTTGCCTACTTTTCAACCTTTATGCCCAGGGGTAGTGAGTCTTGCATGGGCTAGTCTTTCTGTGGGTTGTCTTGAATTTAAACATCATGGAGGGCATGGATGGATTGGGATTGTGCTGATTTTTCAGTGATTTTCGTTTTTTGGGGCTGTACTTGTGGCCTTTTCACCAGGGGTATTTGAGTCTAGCATGGGCCTAGTCTTTCTGTGGGCTGTCTTGAACTTAAACATCATGGAGGGCATGGATGGACTGGGATTGTGGTGATTTTGCAGTGTTTTTCGATTTTTGGGGGTGTTCATGGGCAGTGACAGGCCATGTGGCTGGTGGCCATTTTGAGTGCTGCTACAGGCACTGGCCATGTGCTGGGAGAGGCAAGTGGCCATTTTGAATGCAGGCTTTGTTGTTAGGCCTGCAACCATTTTGCCTACTTTTCAACCTTTATGCCCAGGGGTAGTGAGTCTTGCATGGGCCTAGTCTTTCTGTGGGTTGTCTTGAATTTAATCATCATGGAGGGCATGGATGGATTGGGATTGTGCTGATTTTTCAGTGATTTTCGTTTTTTGGGGCTGTACTTGTGGCCTTTTCACCAGGGGTATTTGTGTCTAGCATGGGTCTAGTCTTTCTGTGGGCTGTCTTGAACTTAAACATCATGGAGGGCATGGATGGACTGGGATGGTGGTGATTTTGCAGTGTTTTTCGATTTTTGGGGGTGTTCATGGGGAGGGACAGGCCATGTGGCTGGTGGCCATTTTGAGTGCTGATACAGGCACTGGCCATGTGCTGGGAGAGGCGAGTGGCCATTTTGAATGCAGGCTTTGTTGTTAGGCCTGCAACCATTTTGCCTACTTTTCAACCTTTATGCCCAGGGGTAGTGAGTCTTGCATGGGCCTAGTCTTTCTGTGGGTTGTCTTGAATTTAAACATCATGGAGGGCATGGATGGATTGGGATTGTGCTGATTTTTCAGTGATTTTCGTTTTTTGGGGCTGTACTTGTGGCCTTTTCACCAGGGGTATTTGAGTCTAGCATGGGCCTAGTCTTTCTGTGGGCTGTCTTGAACTTAAACATCATGGAGGCCATGGATGGAATGGGATTGTGCTGATTTTGAAGTGTTTTTCGTTTTTTGGGGGTGTTCATGGGGAGGGACAGGCCATGTGGCTGGTGGCCATTTTGAGTGCTGCTACAGGCACTGGCCATGTGCTGGGAGAGGCAAGTGGCCATTTTGAATGCAGGCTTTGTTGTTAGGCCTGCAACCATTTTGCCTACTTTTCAACCTTTATGCCCAGGGGTAGTGAGTCTTGCATGGGCCTAGTCTTTCTGTGGGTTGTCTTGAATTTAAACATCATGGAGGGCATGGATGGATTGGGATTGTGCTGATTTTTCAGTGATTTTCGTTTTTTGGGGCTGTACTTGTGGCCTTTTCACCAGGGGTATTTGAGTCTAGCATGGGCCTAGTCTTTCTGTGGGCTGTCTTGAACTTAAACATCATGGAGGGCATGGATGGATTGGGATTGTGCTTATTTTTTAGTGATTTTCGTTTTTTGGGGCTGTACTTGTGGCCTTTTCACCAGGGGTATTTGAGTAGCATGGGCCTAGTCTTTCTGTGGGCTGTCTTGAACTTAAACATCATGGAGGCCATGGATGGAATGGGATTGTGCTGATTTTGCAGTGTTTTTCGATTTTTGGGGGTGTTCATGGGAAGGGACAGGCCATGTAGCTGGTGGCCATTTTGAGTGCTGCTACAGGCATTGGCCATGTGCTGGGAGAGGCAAGTGGCCATTTTGAATGCAGGCTTTGTTGTTAGTCCTGCAACCATTTTGCCTACTTTTCAACCTTTATGCCCAGGGGTAGTGAGTCTTGCATCGGCCAGTCTTTCTGTGGGTTGTCTTGAATTTAAACATGATGGAGGGCATGGATGGATTGGGATTGTGCTGATTTTTCAGTGATTTTCGTTTTTTGGGGCTGTACTTGTGGCCTTTTCACCAGGGGTATTTGAGTCTAGCATGGGCCTAGTCTTTCTGTGGGCTGTCTTGAACTTAAACATCATGGAGGGCATGGATGGACTGGGATTGTGGTGATTTTGCAGTGTTTTTCGATTTTTGGGGGTGTTCATGGGGAGGGACAGGCCATGTGGCTGGTGGCCATTTTGAGTGCTGCTACAGGCACTGGCCATGTGCTGGGAGAGGCAAGTGGCCATTTTGAAAGCAGGCTTTGTTGTTAGGCCTGCAACCATTTTGCCTACTTTTCAACCTTTATGCCCAGGGGTAGTGAGTCTTGCATGGGCCTAGTCTTTCTGTGGGTTGTCTTGAATTTAAACATCATGGAGGGCATGGATGGATTGGGATTGTGCTGATTTTTCAGTGATTTTCGTTTTTTGGGGCTGTACTTGTGGCCTTTTCACCAGGGGTATTTGAGTCTAGCATGGGCCTAGTCTTTCTGTGGGCTGTCTTGAACTTAAACATCATGGAGGGCATGGATGGACTGAGATTGTGGTGATTTTGCAGTGTTTTTCGATTTTTGGGGGTGTTCATGGGGAGGGACAGGCCATGTGGCTGGTGGCCATTTTGAGTGCTGCTACAGGCACTGGCCATGTGCTGGGAGAGGCAAGTGGCCATTTTGAATGCAGGCTTTGTTGTTAGGCCTGCAACCATTTTGCCTACTTTTCAACCTTTATGCCCAGGGGTAGTGAGTCTTGCATGGGCCTAGTCTTTCTGTGGGTTGTCTTGAATTTAAACATCATGTAGGGCATGGATGGATTGGGATTGTGCTGATTTTTCAGTGATTTTCGTTTTTTGGGGCTGTACTTGTGGCCTTTTCACCAGGGGTATTTGAGTCTAGCATGGGCCTAGTCTTTCTGTGGGCTGTCTTGAACTTAAACATCATGGAGGCCATGGATGGAATGGGATTGTGCTGATTTCTCAGTGATTTTCGTTTTTCGGGGCTATACTTGTGGCCTTTTCACCAGGGGTATTTGAGACTAGCATGGGCCTAGTCTTTCTGTGGGCTGTCTTGAACTTAAACATCATGGAGGGCATGGATGGAATGGGATTGTGCTGATTTTGCAGTGTTTTTCGATTTTTGGGGGTGTTCATGGGGAGGGACAGGCCATGTGGCTGGTGGCCATTTTGAGTGCTGCTACAGGCACTGGCCATGTGCTGGGAGAGGCAAGTGGCCATTTTGAATGCAGGCTTTGTTGTTAGGCCTGCAACCATTTTGCCTACTTTTCAACCTTCATGCCTAGGGGTAGCGAGTCTTGCATGGGCCTAGTCTTTCTGTGGGTTGTCTTGAATTTAAACATCATGGAGGGCATGGATGGATTGGGATTGTGCTGATTTTTCAGTGATTTTCGTTTTTTGGGGCTGTACTTGTGGCCTTTTCACCAGGGGTATTTGAGTCTAGCATGGGCCTATTCTTTCTGTGGGCTGTCTTGAACTTAAACATCATGGAGGGCACGGATTGACTGGGATTGTGGTGATTTTGCAGTGTTTTTCTATTTTTGGGGGTGTTAATGGGGAGGGACAGGCCATGTGGCTGGTGGCCATTTTGAGTGCTGCTACAGGCACTGGCCATGTGCTGGGAGAGGCAAGTGGCCATTTTGAATGCAGGCTTTGTTGTTAGTCCTGCAACCATTTTGCCTACTTTTCAACCTTTATGCCCAGGGGTAGTGAGTCTTGCATGGGCCAGTCTTTCTGTGGGTTGTCTTGAATTTAAACATGATGGAGGGCATGGATGGATTGGGATTGTGCTGATTTTTCAGTGATTTTCGTTTTTTGGGGCTGTACTTGTGGCCTTTTCACCAGGGGTATTTGAGTCTAGCATGGGCCTAGTCTTTCTGTGGGCTGTCTTGAACTTAAACATCATGGAGGGCATGGATGGACTGGGATTGTGGTGATTTTGCAGTGTTTTTCGATTTTTGGGGGTGTTCATGGGGAGGGACAGGCCATGTGGCTGGTGGCCATTTTGAGTGCTGCTACAGGCACTGGCCATGTGCTGGGAGAGGCAAGTGGCCATTTTGAAAGCAGGCTTTGTTGTTAGGCCTGCAACCATTTTGCCTACTTTTCAACCTTTATGCCCAGGGGTAGTGAGTCTTGCATGGGCCTAGTCTTTCTGTGGGTTGTCTTGAATTTAAACATCATGGAGGGCATGGATGGATTGGGATTGTGCTGATTTTTCAGTGATTTTCGTTTTTTGGGGCTGTACTTGTGGCCTTTTCACCAGGGGTATTTGAGTCTAGCATGGGCCTAGTCTTTCTGTGGGCTGTCTTGAACTTAAACATCATGGAGGGCATGGATGGACTGAGATTGTGGTGATTTTGCAGTGTTTTTCGATTTTTGGGGGTGTTCATGGGGAGGGACAGGCCATGTGGCTGGTGGCCATTTTGAGTGCTGCTACAGGCACTGGCCATGTGCTGGGAGAGGCAAGTGGCCATTTTGAATGCAGGCTTTGTTGTTAGGCCTGCAACCATTTTGCCTACTTTTCAACCTTTATGCCCAGGGGTAGTGAGTCTTGCATGGGCCTAGTCTTTCTGTGGGTTGTCTTGAATTTAAACATCATGGAGGGCATGGATGGATTGGGATTGTGCTGATTTTTCAGTGATTTTCGTTTTTTGGGGCTGTACTTGTGGCCTTTTCACCAGGGGTATTTGAGTCTAGCATGGGCCTAGTCTTTCTGTGGGCTGTCTTGAACTTAAACATCATGGAGGCCATGGATGGAATGGGATTGTGCTGATTTTTCAGTGATTTTCGTTTTTCGGGGCTGTACTTGTGGCCTTTTCACCAGGGGTATTTGAGACTAGCATGGGCCTAGTCTTTCTGTGGGCTGTCTTGAACTTAAACATCATGGAGGGCATGGATGGAATGGGATTGTGCTGATTTTGCAGTGTTTTTCGATTTTTGGGGGTGTTCATGGGGAGGGACAGGCCATGTGGCTGGTGGCCATTTTGAGTGCTGCTACAGGCACTGGCCATGTGCTGGGAGAGGCAAGTGGCCATTTTGAATGCAGGCTTTGTTGTTAGGCCTGCAACCATTTTGCCTACTTTTCAACCTTCATGCCTAGGGGTAGCGAGTCTTGCATGGGCCTAGTCTTTCTGTGGGTTGTCTTGAATTTAAACATCATGGAGGGCATGGATGGATTGGGATTGTGCTGATTTTTCAGTGATTTTCGTTTTTTGGGGCTGTACTTGTGGCCTTTTCACCAGGGGTATTTGAGTCTAGCATGGGCCTATTCTTTCTGTGGGCTGTCTTGAACTTAAACATCATGGAGGGCATGGATTGACTGGGATTGTGGTGATTTTGCAGTGTTTTTCTATTTTTGGGGGTGTTAATGGGGAGGGACAGGCCATGTGGCTGGTGGCCATTTTGAGTGCTGCTACAGGCACTGGCCATGTGCTGGGAGAGGCAAGTGGCCATTTTGAATGCAGGCTTTGTTGTTAGGCCTGCAACCATTTTGCCTACTTTTCAACCTTTATGCCCAGGGGTAGTGAGTCTTGCATGGGCCTAGTCTTTCTGTGGGTTGTCTTGAATTTAATCATCATGGAAGGCATGGATGGATTGGGATTGTGCTGATTTTTCAGTGATTTTCGTTTTTTGGGGCTGTACTTGTGGCCTTTTCACCAGGGGTATTTGAGTCTAGCATGGGCCTAGTCTTTCTGTGGGCTGTCTTGAACTTAAACATCATGGAGGGCATGGATGGACTGGGATTGTGGTGATTTTGCAGTGTTTTTCGATTTTTGGGGGTGTTCATGGGGAGGGACAGGCCATGTGGCTGGTGGCCATTTTGAGTGCTGCTACAGGCACTGGCCATGTGCTGGGAGAGGCAAGTGGCCATTTTGAATGCAGGCTTTGTTGTTAGGCCTGCAACCATTTTGCCTACTTTTCAACCTTTATGCCCAGGGGTAGTGAGTCTTGCATGGGCCTAGTCTTTCTGTGGGTTGTCTTGAATTTAAACATCATGGAGGGCATGGATGGATTGGGATTGTGCTGATTTTTCAGTGATTTTCGTTTTTTGGGGCTGTACTTGTGGCCTTTTCACCAGGGGTATTTGAGTCTAGCATGGGCCTAGTCTTTCTGTGGGCTGTCTTGAACTTAAACATCATGGAGGCCATGGATGGAATGGGATTGTGCTGATTTTGCAGTGTTTTTCGATTTTTGGGGGTGTTCATGGGGAGGGACAGGCCATGTGGCTGGTGGCCATTTTGAGTGCTGCTACAGGCACTGGCCATGTGCTGGGAGAGGCAAGTTGCCATTTTGAATGCAGGCTTTGTTGTTAGGCCTGCAACCATTTTGCCTACTTTTCAACCTTTATGCCCAGGGGTAGTGAGTCTTGCATGGGCCTAGTCTTTCTGTGGGTTGTCTTGAATTTAAACATCATGGAGGGCATGGATGGATTGGGATTGTGCTGATTTTTCAGTGATTTTCGTTTTTTGGGGCTGTACTTGTGGCCTTTTCACCAGGGGTATTTGAGTCTAGCATGGGCCTAGTCTTTCTGTGGGCTGTCTTGAACTTAAACATCATGGAGGCCATGGATGGAATGGGATTGTGCTGATTTTTCAGTGATTTTCGTTTTTCGGGGCTGTACTTGTGGCCTTTTCACCAGGGGTATTTGAGACTAGCATGGGCCTAGTCTTTCTGTGGGCTGTCTTGAACTTAAACATCATGGAGGGCATGGATGGAATGGGATTGTGCTGATTTTGCAGTGTTTTTCGATTTTTGGGGGTGTTCATAGGGAGGGACAGGCCATGTGGCTGGTGGCCATTTTGAGTGCTGCTACAGGCACTGGCCATGTGCTGGGAGAGGCAAGTGGCCATTTTGAATGCAGGCTTTGTTGTTCGGCCTGCAACCATTTTGCCTACTTTTCAACCTTCATGCCTAGGGGTAGCGAGTCTTGCATGGGCCTAGTCTTTCTATGGGTTGTCTTGAATTTAAACATCATGGAGGACATGGATGGATTGGGATTGTGCTGATTTTTCAGTGATTTTCGTTTTTTGGGGCTGTACTTGTGGCCTTTTCACCAGGGGTATTTGAGTCTAGCATGGGCCTATTCTTTCTGTGGGCTGTCTTGAACTTAAACATCATGGAGGGCATGGATTGACTGGGATTGTGGTGATTTTGCAGTGTTTTTCTATTTTTGGGGGTGTTAATGGGGAGGGACAGGCCATGTGGCTGGTGGCCATTTTGAGTGCTGCTACAGGCACTGGCCATGTGCTGGGAGAGGCAAGTGGCCATTTTGAATGCAGGCTTTGTTGTTAGGCCTGCAACCATTTTGCCTACTTTTCAACCTTTATGCCCAGGGGTAGTGAGTCTTGCATGGGCCTAGTCTTTCTGTGGGTTGTCTTGAATTTAATCATCATGGAGGGCATGGATGGATTGGGATTGTGCTGATTTTTCAGTGATTTTCGTTTTTTGGGGCTGTACTTGTGGCCTTTTCACCAGGGGTATTTGAGTCTAGCATGGGCCTAGTCTTTCTGTGGGCTGTCTTGAACTTAAACATCATGGAGGGCATGGATGGACTGGGATTGTGGTGATTTTGCAGTGTTTTTCGATTTTTGGGGGTGTTCATGGGGAGGGACAGGCCATGTGGCTGGTGGCCATTTTGAGTGCTGCTACAGGCACTGGCCATGTGCTGGGAGAGGCAAGTGGCCATTTTGAATGCAGGCTTTGTTGTTAGGCCTGCAACCATTTTGCCTACTTTTCAACCTTTATGCCCAGGGGTAGTGAGTCTTGCATGGGCCTAGTCTTTCTGTGGGTTGTCTTGAATTTAAACATCATGGAGGGCATGGATGGATTGGGATTGTGCTGATTTTTCAGTGATTTTCGTTTTTGGGGGCTGTACTTGTGGCCTTTTCACCAGGGGTATTTGAGTCTAGCATGGGCCTAGTCTTTCTGTTGGCTGTCTTGAACTTAAACATCATGGAGGCCATGGATGGAATGGGATTGTGCTGATTTTGCAGTGTTTTTCGATTTTTGGGGGTGTTCATGGGGAGGGACAGGCCATGTGGCTGGTGGCCATTTTGAGTGCTGCTACAGGCACTGGCCATGTGCTGGGAGAGGCAAGTGGCCATTTTGAATGCAGGCTTTGTTGTTAGGCCTGCAACCATTTTGCCTACTTTTCAACCTTTATGCCCAGGGGTAGTGAGTCTTGCATGGGCCTAGTCTTTCTGTGGGTTGTCTTGAATTTAAACATCATGGAGGGCATGGATGGATTGGGATTGTGCTGATTTTTCAGTGATTTTCGTTTTTTGGGGCTGTACTTGTGGCCTTTTCACCAGGGGTATTTGAGTCCAGCATGGGCCTAGTCTTTCTGTGGGCTGTCTTGAACTTAAACATCATGGAGGGCATGGATGGATTGGGATTGTGCTGATTTTTCAGTGATGTTCGTTTTTTGGGGCTGTACTTGTGGCCTTTTCACCAGGGGTATTTGAGTCTAGCATGGGCCTAGACTTTATGTGGGCTGTCTTGAACTTAAACATCATGGAGGGCATGGATGGATTGGGATTGTGCTGATTTTTCAGTGATTTTCGTTTTTTGGGGCTGTACTTGTGGCCTTTTCACCAGGGGTATTTGAGTCTAGCATGGGCCTAGTCTTTCTGTGGGCTGTCTTGAACTTAAACATCATGGAGGGCATGGATGGATTGGGATTGTGCTGATTTTTCAGTGATTTTCGTTTTTTGGGGCTGTACTTGTGGCCTTTTCACCAGGGGTATTTGAGTCTAGCATGGGCCCAGTCTTTCTGTGGGCTGTCTTGAACTTAAACATCATGGAGGGCATGGATGGAATGGGATTGTGCTGATTTTTCTGTTTTTTTTCCAATTTTTTTTGTGGTGTATAACTGAACTGATGTTCCTCTGTCTTTCATTGTTTTTAGGTGCACAAGACTCAAGAGAACCACCAGTGCCAGGAAGAAGTCCTGCAGCGGTGTGTGTGTGCAGCATAACGTTACGCGACGTCACGTCTGGCCTCAGACAACTCTACAATTCGTGCAACTGCGGCCTGCTGTCTGACCTGCTCTGAAGAAGATGGCCCCAAAAAAAGTTCTCCGTAGCTCCTCTAGCAAGAAAGTTGCTAGTAAGGAGCAGAAGAAGCAAGTTACCAAGGAGGCTAGTGTGCCAACCGCCACGTTTTTTGGGAGAAAAAAAAAAGTACGCCTGCAGCAGCAGCAGGATCTGCTGGGGACCAAGCTGGGAGCAGCACCCCTGCTCCATCGGGTTCAGTGCCTCCACCACCACGCCAACTTAAGTCAAAGCCCTTGAGTGCTTCAGAGGCAGTCAGTGTACTTCTCCAATCACCATCGACCAGTGATGTTGGCTCATTGCAAGAAAGTAGCAGCAATGTCCCTGAATCAACACAGGTTGTTGTAACTCATCTGACAAGTGTTGAACAACCACAGCCGCAACAACAACATGTGCAAGTAGTACAAGCCCAAGTACATGTGGAAGGAGAGGCAGCGCAAGGAGATGCGCAAGCAGAGGTGCATGGAGGGTCACAAGTGCCCACAATAGTTGTTCCTCCCGAAGTAGGGGCACATCAGGTAATTGACAATCAAACCAAGGTATCATTTGAGGAAGCCACTCCTCCTGATGATCATTCATTGTCTTCCACATCCCTAGCAAGGAAAAGATCAAGGGGGGGTGTCTACATCTTCTTCAAGCTCACCTCCTACTGATGATCTGGATGACGAATGGGTACCACAACGGCAGCCTGAGAGTGAGGCACACCATGATCTGACAAAGATACCTAAGCGTAAAAGGAAGGTCGTCGAAAAACTCATACCTATGGAGTGTGATGAGGCTCAACAAGAAGTGACAGATACTGCTGGTGATGAAGCCTCTCACGATGACGACGAGCCAGTCATCACAAAGGTCACTGCAGCCCCACCGGGCATGCAGGAAAGAGACATTTTGACCCTATCCCGAGAAGCTGCTGAGCGTGATGATGATGTCGACGAGGAGGCAATGGAAATGGAATCATTAGATTTGGAGTTAAGTAGTACACCAAAACCTACCGCTTCCATATTTCTTCCTTGCAAGAAGGTACCCACCTCGACCTCAATTCGTGGTGGTGAAAGTGCAAAACGTACTGAAGTTCGGCAATCCACATCCTCCACTTCATCTGGCATTAGCAGCAGGACCACCACCACCAGTATCGCCGCCTCCTCCAGCCCCCAAAGACATTTCAAGTCCGCAGTTTGGGACTTCTTTAGTGTTTCCACAAAAAAGGAAAACCTCGCCATTTGTAGCATTTGTAAGTTGGCAGTTAGTTGTGGTAAGTTTGGTTCCAACTATGGTACCGGAGGCCAGAGAGGTCATCTTGAAAGAAAGCACGCTGTCCAATGGTTTGCGCACCTACAGGTGATCAAGGAAGCCCGAATTGCATGTAATGAAAACGTTGATTTTTCATCTGATGATGACGAGGAGGAAGAAGACGTGTCAAACACTTCACTTACACCCAGTACCCCTGTCAGCAGCACACCCCATGTGAGGCACACTAAGAGTGTGGGAGAGAGTGAGACATCAATGCGGAAAAGTTCATCAGTGAGCGTAACTGGGTCGAAGATATCATCATCATCCCGCAAATCCTTGGTCCAGGGCAACATTAAAAAGATGTTGTTTACAGAAGCGCAATATGAACGCAACCACCCACTGACGCGTCTGTATAACACTAAGCTGGCTAAAATGCTAGCTCTGGACCTTCTCCCTTTTTCTTTTGTAGAAGGGGTTGGTTTTCTAGAATTAGTGGCAGCGCTCTGCCCTAAATGGAAGGTTCCTAGCCGGTTCTATTTTGCCCGAGTTGCGGTTCCAGCACTACATGAAGATGTTCTGAAGGTAAGCATGGGCGGAAAATCCGTTTCGCTCGCGGATTTTGCGGATTTTCGGTAAATTCGCAATCCGCGAGATTCGCGAATCTCCCGCAAAATCCGCAAATCCGCGAGCAGCGGATTTTGCTCGCACTGCTCGCACTGTTCGCGTGAGTTCGCGGCTTCCCAGTACAACTTCGCGCCCCGCGAATAAGTGCAAAATTGCAGAAATACGATCTTAGCAAAACTGAAACTACTTACCAGGTTCAAAAGTTCAGGCTCATCATTAGTAGCCATTTCCTGTAGTGCTTCCTGAGGGGCCCCTCCAGAGTTCAGTTGCCAGTTGCAACTATTATGTGACCCTGCTCTGAACCTCAGAATAGTTACACATATGCCACAAAGGTCCTGAATTACAGCTAAGGGAGACAAGCAGGAGCCAGGCTGGAGGTTCAAATCCATTAATCAGCCCCTAATTCATTATTGTCAGTTGGGGCAGGGCAGGTGTTGTAACTAATTTTGCAACAATGAAAGCACTTAGCAAGTTCAAAAGATCACTAATCAGGAAGCACTAAGGAAGCAGGTGCCAGCTAAAAAAATATTCTGTGACACATTAATCAGCCCCAAATTAATTCAGGTCACTTGAGGCAGGGAAGGTGTGCTTGCGTTGCCACAATAATGTACACTGACTGGACAACCAGAGGGTGCTGTGAGGAAACAGAGGGTGGCATGGGTGGGCCAGAGGGTGGCATGAGTAGTCAGAGAGTGGCAGTGGTGACAGAGAGTGGCAGTGATGAAGAAGAGTGTCCCAAACAGGCTGGACACGTAGAAACAACAAGTTCGCGAAACTTGCGACCCGACAGGTAAGTTCGCAATTTGCGACATTGTACAAAACCCTCGCGAACTGGCAGAAACGCGCGCAAACACACCAAAAAAAAAATCAGCAAATTCGCGAGAATTCGCGGATTTTGCGGATTGCGAGTTCGCAAATCTGCAAAATTCGCGAACGCGAGATTCGCAAAATTCGCCCATGCTTATCTGAAGGTGATTGGGGCAGCTTTGCAGAAGAGTGCTGTTCACACTATACATCTGACAACAGACATGTGGACCAGTGACGCAGGCGCTGATTACATGTGCATCACTGCACACTGGGTCTCTTTTTCAGGGGCTGAAGCAAAGCTAAACGCAGGTGTTGACGCGGACATTGTTTTTAAAGCTGCTCGGAAACATGCAACACTAGCCATGTTTGGTTTGGAGAAACGTCACACAGCATGATAACATTTTGGATGTCTTTAACACAAAGGTACTTAACTGTCTGTCCCCACTAAAACGCCAGGTTGGTTATGTTTCCACGGACAATGGCTCCAATATAGTTAAGGCCATGAGGGACGGTGACTATTTCAGAGTGCCGTGTTTGGCGCACTGTATAAACCTGGTTGTCCAAAAATTCTTGGGTAATAAAGGCAGTGCAGCGTACAGTGTATTGGACACCTGCCGAAAAATGTGCAAGCATTTCAGCCATTCTTTTAAGGCCCGGAAGCAGCTGAGGAGCCTGCTATATCAACGTCAAATGCCAGTGAAAGCACTCATCCAGGAGGTGGTAACACATTGGAACTCAACCTTCTACATGCTTGAGCGTCTGTATGAGCAGTATACGGAACTCGATCAATATTTCTTAACAGAGGGTACAGAGGAGCTGAGGATGGGTGCGGCGCAATGGAACATAGTTCAAAGCCTGACACGCATGCTTCGTCCTTTTGAGTTCTTCACGCGTGCAGTCAGCAAGGAGGACTCTAATTTGGGAAAAGCTATCCCATTGTTGTACATGCTGGAGGACCAACTGAAGGAGGTGTGTTCTGTGTTTGAAAAAGATGACAAAAACCAAGACTCTTTGCTTCTGGCTGAGAAATTATTAGAGCTCCTACAAGGTGATGAACGTCTTAAAAAGATCCACTCAGAAGAGCATTACATTTGTGCTACTATTCTGGATCCACGCTACAAAAAGGCGCTGGCAGGCCAAGCATTCTTTCCTTTTGATGATGAACATGTTCCAAAGTACAAACGTTGGCTAGCCTTGTCAGCCAAGAGGTTTGAAAGAGAGCGGCTGAAAATTGAAGGAAATGGCAGTACATCAGCAGGCCATCCCCAGTCAAAACAATCCACTTCTGCACCTGTGGCTGTGGCACAAGTGACCTCTCAGCGGTTAAAGACACCGGCAACCGGATCATCTGCACGAGACACAACAGAAACATTGGAGGCTGAAGAGGATTGGCTAGCTCTGCGTGGGTTTGGTTCTCAAAAGGTCAGAGGCACAGCAAGAGCTAAGCAAAGTGGAGGAACCTTTGATGAGGACCTTGAGTCGATGGTGAAGGACTATCTGAATGACTCAACAGAGGTCTATGTTAATTCTGACCCATTGGCGTATTGGCATGGGAAAAAAGAATTGTGGCCACAGCTCACCAACCTGGCTTTAAACTACTTGTCTTGCCCACTAGCAAGTGTGTCTTCTGAACGGGTTTTCAGTGCTGCTGGTGGCATTGTAACTCCCAAACGGAGCCGCCTCTCGCCCAAAAATGTGGAGAGGTTAACAATGATCAAGATGAATCAGCACCTCATACCACCAGAGTACGAGAAAGCGTGCCGGATGAAGAGGAGGTGGCCAGCAACATAGATGAGGGAATTTATACTCTGTCAGGTGACACTGAGCTCACCCTGCCTGAATTCGCAGAGTATGATGACGAAGCCTTATTCTTATTCCTGGACCGTGATACCGAGCCCTGAAAATGAGACAACGAATCAAGAACTTTCTTTTTCATCCTTATTCACTTTTATTCCTGTGTGTCTGTCTTTCTTTGTTGTGCACAGTTAATATATTTCAAACTTTAATCAGATAATCACAAAATCAAGCCCATCAGCAGAACTGTCTTCACTGGTTTGCTAATTGATTTGAAGTTGCCGCAGTCTGCATTCCTCAGGTTCACAAGTTCAGAAGAACATGCTTCTCTATCCTCCTCCTCCAGACTCCTATTTCCATCAAACCAGAGGGCTGGTTTACGCCCAATGAAGAAAGACTCAGCACTTGTGGGGGTGTTGTTGTACCTCTTTGCAGGTGAGTTGACGGCTCTGGGGCCATTGCTGGGAAGCTCTAATACCGGATAAAAGTGTTTTGGACCAAATCCCAGGCGGAAATTTTTTTGTGTTTTTGATGACTTGCTTGCCTTTGAGGTGCTCTTAGGGGGGGTTCCGTCTGTTTGTGGGTGAGTTTCGTGGTCTGGGAGCACTGCTGGGACACTCGAATCTTGATTGCATTTGCTTTTTAGGAAATCCGTCGTGGCAACCCCGACTTATGGCCTAGCTACGCAGCGCGTTTGGACCGAAGGCCGAGAAATATTGCAAGTATGAGATTTTGCTTTTGGCCTTTTTGGGGGTGTTATGCTTCTTGGCGGGTGGGTTGGCGGGTCTTGGGGCATTCCTGGGAAGGTCTAATACCGGGTAGAAGTGGTTGGGACAAAATCCAGGCCGATTTTTTTTTGGCTATTTCTGACATTTTGCTCAATGTAGCGTTTTCGGGGGCCTGTTTGGGGGGCTTCCTGGTGTTTGTGGGTGAGTTTCGTGGTCTGGGAGCACTGCTGGGACACTCTAATCTTGATTGCATTTGCTTTTCAGGAAATCCGTCGTGGCAACCCCGACTTATGGCCTAGCTACGCAGCGCGTTTGGACCGAAGGCCGAGAAATATTGCAAGTATGAGATTTTGCTTTTGGCCTGTTTGGGGGTGTTATGCTTCTTGGCGGGTGGGTTGGCGGGTCTTGGGGCATTCCTGGGAAGGTCTAATACCGGGTAGAAGTGGTTGGGACAAAATCCTCGCGGAAAAGCCTTTTGGCACTTTTTGTAACTTAGGGTTCGTTAGGGTTAGCCCTAGCAGCAGGATTGCATGTGTTTCGGGGTGTTATAGATTTTTGCAACTGAGTTCTGGGGTCTTAGAGCACTCGTGAGAATGTGTAATTTTGGTTGCAAGTCATTTGAAGAAAATCCATGGTGGGAAAGGGGGGATTTGGCATAGTTAAAGAAAGCCTTTGCCACTATTCTTAACTAAGGGTTCGTTAGGGTTAGCAGTATTTCTATTGCATGTGTTTGAGTGGGGGGGGGTTCAAGTCTTGGAGCGATGCTGGCTATGGCTACTTTTGCTTGGTTGCTTGCAAGTGGTTTGAAATGAATGCAATCCACGGTGGGTAAGGGGTAATTAGGAAGGGGGTACTTCGGCCTACTTTTACTTTCAAAGTAAGTGTTGTCACCAGTTTTCTGCTAGGCCTCGTTTTTTGAGATTTGATTGGGAGTCTTCTACATTTTTGCGACTGGCTTTAGTAAGGGTCTGGGTGGGAGTACTGCTAGGAAGATCTAATTTTGTTCTAAAACACAGTTTACAGTACACCTAGCTTGAGGGGAAAGATCCGCTACATTAATTTGCCCCTACTTATTTATCCTTCAAAAGGTGACTCAGACAGAGTACGCACTTTCAAAAATATTGTACTGTCTAGTAGGAAAATCAAATTGTGACTTTTTGCACTCCACAGCCTACATACCTTATATTTATTTATCAGTGGTGTTGTAATATTATATCACTTCCTGTTTTTCGTTGAATAATTACAGGCCGGGTTTCAGTCTCTGCAATGGGGAAAAAAGGATGGAGTCAGGCTTCACATTAGCGAGCCACAATTCAGCATCAGGCAGGCAGTGGACAGGGTGTCTTCTGGTGATCAACATCGATGGACGAAGCGTCGGCTGCAATGGAGGAGTGCCGCTAATAAGAGGATTTTTTTTCTGCAGGCAACTTACTTACCACTTCCAACAGGACAACTACAACAACATAGATACAGTATCCCTTGCCTTTTTCTCTGACTGTGACTGCAATTCTTGGATCTCTCTCTGCTTCTAAATTGATCCCTTAACACATCACTTAGTCCACTCCACTATCACATCTGCACCACACATAGTCATTTGTAAGTGCTCCTACGTAATTCGCAAGTCGCAGCACGCCCCATCCCGTAGAGGACTGGGATGGCCCCAATGATGAAGCATGTCACCAAGGGGCAACCCTGGTGAGTGAGGGGACACCTAGAAAAAAAGCAATTTCTCCTTTTCTATCTACTATACCTTCCAGACCAACCCCATTGAGTGTTGTTGTGAATGGATTTATAGTGACCAGCAAGGCTCTCAGGTATCTGGCTACAGAGACCTTATGTTGAATATCGTTATGAATAATTCCACACACGCCCTGTACTGTCGCATTCTTTCTTCCACAGTTGTCAAAAGTACTACTTACTTTTCACTGACATGCATGCAGTAGTGTATGCACTTTCAAAGATTGATGGATAGGTTTGTACCCAAAGAATTGTTTATGTTCAATTGCTTGTCTATGCTGTGCTTTTTTTACAGGGTGTCTTCTGGTGACCCACATCGATGGACGAAGCGTCGGCTGCAATGGAGGAGTGCCGCTAATAAGAGGATTTTTTTTCTGCAGGCAACTTACTTACCACTTCCAACAGGAGAACTACAACAACATAGATACAGTATCCCTTGCTTTTTTCTCTGACTGTGACTGCATTTCTTGGATCTCTCTCGGCTTCTAAAGTGATCCCTTAACACATCACTTAGTCCACTCCACTATCACATCTGCACCACACATAGTTATTTGTAAGTGCTCCTACGTAATTCGCAAGTCGCAGCATGCCCCAGCCCGTACAGGACTGGGATGGCCCCAATGATGAAGCATGTCACCAAGGGGCAACCCTGGTGAGTGAGGGGACACCTAGAAAAAAAGCAATTTCTCCTTTTCTATCTACTATACCTTCCAGACCAACCCCATTGAGTGTTGTTGTGAATGGATTTATAGTGACCAGCAAGGCTCTCGGGTATCTGGCTACAGAGACCTTATGTTGAATATCGTTATCAATAATTCCACACAGGCCCTGTACTGTCGCATTCTTTCTTCCACAGTTGTCGAAAGTACTACTTACTTTTCACTGACATGCATGCACTTTCAAAGATTGATGGATAGGTTTGTTCCCAAAGATTTGTTTATGTTCACAATTGTTTGTCCATGCTGTGCTATTTTTTCTTGTCTCCCAAAACCTTTCCCAAAAACCCCCGTACCCATCCATTTTTCAAACCCTAACCCTCTTCCCCCGGGCTGTGTGGTTTTGATTGATGTGTGACTAAATTACAGCAATAAATCCACACACTTGCTGGGGAGGATAAGGTGATAGCAACAGGCTGGTGAAGAAATCCGAGGATATATTCTTACTCTGCTTGACAAAGACCCATGGCTAATGTCAAAGAACTTCAACCGAATTAGTAGTTATACTTTACCATTTGTTAGGCTACAATGTGGCACTGTTCTAGTGTACTTCTGTCACCTGCTATATTCTCAGTTGTACCGTTGAATTGCTCAGGAGGACAAACCAGATTTAATTTTCTTTTTTTTCATAGGCATGCAACTGCCACTGTGTCACACCACTAGTACCACCGCTGTGAGGAAATTTTATCCGACCAAGATTGCCAACCTTATTCGCTGTTTGCCGTGGAGCCAGCCCTGGGTCTAGCCCTACTTTCAAACACAAATTACAGGTAAGATAAGCGTTTGGTGGTTTGGGGGTATAATGGAGTATTAGTAGGAGAGACGAGAGACTGACGGTAGTACTACTAAAGTCCTAGGACTCTTGGATTCACTTCACTTACTCTGTGAGAGGCACTTAGTGTTGAAAACATTTGGGCATTTACACTTAAAGGAAGAAAATGGAACTAAACTTTCAGGAAAACAAAGTCACTGTTAAACCCCCACCCACCAGGCAAGCAGTAAGAAACGGGTATGCTCAGATAAAGTTTGAAAAAGTATATTTACATCCATAACAAAATAATCTCCCGCAAGACCCTCCCTAACCCCAACGATTGTCCTTCAAAAGTCCCCAAAAACCCAACTCCCAATTCCCACCCCCCAAAAGTCTCTAAAAAAGGGGCAAGGGACACTATGGGTGGATGCTGTCTACTTTTTGGGCCAGGGCATCATGCTCCTGGCGGAGCAAGGCGTGCTCTACGCGGAGCCCCTCCAACTCGTTTGAAAAGTGGTGGAGCTCCTGCTGGAGGCGGGACACCATCAGGGTACTGCGGCGCAGGCGTGCCTTCAATGCCTTGCAGGTGCAACGGCTGTGAGAGGAAGCTGTTGTCCTTGCTACTCGGCGGTGGCTTTTGGCTTTGGCAGCCCGGCTCAGTCTGGGTTGACCACTGTGCTGGGTGGCAGCCCGTGGGGGCACGGAGGCCGATGCAGACGACGTAGTTGTTGTGGTCGACTGCACACTTTCTTCGTCCTCCAGGGCCACCAGCCGCCGATATTCGGCCACAGTGGCATCGATCCTCCGTTGCCGGGCCGCTCTAGCCAGCTCCTTCCTCCTTGTTCGTTTGGAAGGAGAACCTATATGAAGAAAGAAAGACATAGTCTGTAACCAATGCTCTTTAAGATTAACTCAATCATTCAGCAGAAATTTGTGTTGCACTACAACTAGCAACTTGCAAGCGCATTACATAACTATTGAGGCCAGTATCTATCTAACCTCACACTTCTTCATCCTTGCTCTAACATTAGTGGGAGTTTAAGGAACAAATTCTACGAGCACTATGGACTTCCATTGGAGTCGACTATGAAAGTACACCAGTCTTATTCTTCTTCTTGTCTCTTGTTTAGGAAAATTGGTACGTTATCTTCTGCAAGCCGGCATAATGCCAGCGCAGTAAACTTGCACCCGAGAAAAAGAGACGCACGCCATGAGGAGTGACCTAGACTTGCGTTGCGTTACTGTACCCGTCCAGTACATGCAGGTGGTGAAGCTCTTACTTTTCTATTACGGGTGGCACTGAGAATACTCTGTTACAACTCAAGGGCTACTGCTTAATTAATTTAACTTTCACCCTACAGTGGAAATGAGTACTAGAAATGGAAAATTGAAGAAGATAAATAATCGGATTATCTATCACTTCACATGCGATGTTTTTGCTTATATATGGGATGACTTTAGGTGCTTTGCTTTTTATTGAGTGACCAGTGATACATCCACACATGAATGACTGAGTACTACTAAACTTATTAAGAGAGGTAGGGAGTGGCCACCCTAATAACCGGATCTATGCTGTGCTTGCAATACAAACTACTGCTACTATTGATGGTAGTATTTGGACAAAATTAAAACTTCTTTTCCTTGCCTTTCCTACACTGGAACGGACATGCGGGTGCAGTGTTACATGCTCTTCAAAGTTACACTTAGTTCATCCACTGACCGTCTACTCTCTCTAGATCATGGGTACTCACAAACTTTCTCTCAGGGGCTAAATTTACAGTGTAGTTTGTGGCCGAGGGCTGCACTGGTGGGGGTGGAGTCAGAGGGGGCGGGGCTAAAGCAAAACGAAAACTTGTGACCATGAGGTTGCACACAGGTCCCTGCAGCAGATGCCTTCATCCACTGAGCCACCAGACCCAGCATTTACATACATCTCTCTCACTCATGCTCGCCCTCCTGCCCTCCCTCTCCATCTCTCTCTCCCTCCTGCCCTCCCTCTCCCTCCCCCTCTGTCATCTCACTGTGTGTGTGTCTGTCTGTGTCAGCCTTCAGCCCGGGCTGAGACAGCTTCCTCAACGCGCACACACAGACAGCCACACCAAAGTACTTAACAGGTCTTTAAAAGACCATTAACATATTATTGAGGCTTTGTTTGTTGTAGCGCCCCTGCATCTCCACCCTGACAATCACTGCTTGCCCGGCCCCACAGAGCAGAGGCTTTGTTCTATTTCACCTCTTTGTGGCCCTGCATCTCCACTCTGCTCTCTGGGGGCCGGGGGAGCAGTGATTGTCTGCAAGGTCTGCACACCGCCAAGGAAGGCTTGCCGTGCCGCCACCGGTCCGCGGGCCGTACTATGAGTACCCCTGCTCTAGATACACATATGCTATCTAAGAGTCAGATAGTAGCATGATCCAGGTATATGGACACATACAGTTTCTGTGTCACCCACCCAGGCTGTTGTCCTTCCACCAATCATTACTACATCATTCACCCAGCCATGCATCTCATATTCTTTCCTTCCCAGCCACGTCTTCAATCTCAATAAGTAAGGAATATATAAGAGCTTACCTCTGCCCGCCACCACCACCGTCTGAACTCTCACAGCCGGCACTGGAACCGCCGCATCCTCCCCTGAGGAATTGCCCTCCGCCTCCGTGTCGAGCACCACCACCACCTCCGCGTTGGCCCCGCCACCTGATGTTCCACCTACAAAGTACATTTAAGAATGTTAGAATAAACCACTCACTAGTATTTGGCCAAGGAATGAAGACATGTGAAAACAATGTAATGCAGCACTTTTTGGCACAACTGATGAAGGCTGGCTTTTTAACACACACCATTTTTTTCCACACAGACAGAAGATGGACTTCTAACAACAAGATCAAGTTGAAACAAGGTGAGAGCTCGGCTCGACCACAAGAAATGTCTTCAATTAATCGTCAGCACTAACCACTTTTACATTCTCAGTTAAACGTTTCATTTTTAAATTATGACTTCATTTTAATAAATGTGTTTACTTTTAATAAAGCTTTTAAACTTAGAGAGACTCTGTGTTTTTTGGTCCAGAGTGACTAGAGTGACTGAGCGAAAGGTTTTGCAATTTTTGCAAGCATGAGTCCGTGCCTCTGACACTTCTTGACTCTGACTCCGTACTCTGCAGCTACGTTGGATAATATTCATCATTGGGGATCAATGATCGATGAATTCGGGAGGTAAATGACTGTGCCACACTATGTAGTAGTCAGTCAGTAAGGACATTGGGGGTTCAAAGTCTGTTATCACAGAGGTATGTGGAAACTCTAACAGCGCCTATTATAGTTCATAAGCAGTGCACTATTTATTGTCCATAGTTCTGTTTCTGCAGAAGAATTGTCCGCGCCACTGTAGTGGTATGGATTGTTATCCTATCCAAACCAAAAGGTAGTATCTTATTATTTCTTGGTGGTCATTCACATTTTATAGTTGGGAATTTTCAAAGCAGATAGAACATTTGAAAATACATTATGGACAATCCCAGAGGACTGCACTAAGTTGATAGAGCTATTGCTGACTAGAATGGGAGTTTCGCCAACCGTGCAATCTTAGTTAGCTACACAGACAGACTAATAAGAATAATCTAGCAATACCACAGGGAGTCATAGTAGAGGCAGGATAAGAATTTAGATACAGTCTACAAGAAGATCAAAGACGATTTTGAAAAAATCAAATGAGGAACGCTAGGAAAAATAGGTACTAGTCTAAAATGAAAACTTACTGGGGCCAGCAAAGGAGCCCTCGCCTGCCCGATCCTGGCCCTGTTGAACAGCATCCGCCGCCTGCTGCTCCTGTGTCCTCCCCTCGCCCCTGGGGGGAGCTGACGTACAACATGAAAGAAAGAACAGAAAACATGGATGATTGTTGCTTGTCAATTTCAACCAAATCAAACATTTCAAAAGAACAATAACAAAATATTTCCGCGAAATTATATTGATTAGGGTTACTTTTCATTTATTTGCGGACCTGTGACTTCAAAAGTCACGTAACTCACTAAACAAAGTACTGAAAGGTTCACCTAGGACTGGCAGGCAGCAGTCCGCAGGCAAGACGCAAAGTGACAGACAAACTCCATTGTGATTTCAGTCAGATCAGTGACAACACTAACAGTTGCCTGCTACATTACCAGTCATTTAAATAGTCAAACTATCAATCCACCGCCACTATTTTTCTTATTGTCAGGGGTACAAAGGAAGGGGCAGATTTAAGCCCCTTGCGGCTCTTTTGCTCCGTTCTTGCGTGACTTTTGTGACGCAGCAGCTAAACAAAAAAGGGCGCCATGGTGCGGCGTATAATATTATAACAACGTGACGCATTTGGGAGATGCATCCCGTTATAAAGCCCTGCGCCATCAGGGGGCGTTCCGGCGCAAGGGAGGGCATTCCTGCGCTGGAACACATCCTAAAAGTGGCTGAGGGAAATCTACAAAATTTCAATCAGTCACCTTTAGGATAATGATGCGTCACCCAAACCCTGCACCTGTTTGAAGCAGACGTACGGCTTGACCCAGCATTGGGGAGATAGGGTAACCCAGAGCATTGCTGGAGCTGCGCCATCGTTGCGACGCAACTCCAGCAGTAAAGCTTTGGTGACGTTTTGGGCCCATGGTGCGCCGCATTGCAAATACGGCGCACCATGTTTGGTGGTGGTAGCGGGCCGCACAATTAATGGCGCATCCCTGCTACTTTGCAGGGATGCGACGGTAATTGCAATTCTGCCCCTTAGGGGCATACTTACTTACGCGTTCTGGCGCATCTCCAGAGATGCGCCAGATCAAATGCGTCACGCAAAACTACCCTTGCGACACGGCAGATGCGCCTCATTTACAATGCGGCGCGCCCTGGCGCAAGGGTAGGCACTTGCGTGACGCATCTCGTCACGTAAGAGCGGCGTATTGCTGGAGTCACGTCGCCAACGCAATGCAACTCCAGTAATGCTCAGGGCCACCCAATACTTAACATGCTGTGTCAGTCCTTTTGCCTGCTTCAAGCAGGCATACGGAATTGAATTGACGTAGCAGCGTCGCAGATGTGCCTGGGTTAAATCTTGTAGATTTCACGCAGGCAATTTTGCGAGGCGCACAGCCGCCGGACCGCCCACCCTGCGTACTAGGAACGCACCCATTGTGGTGCAGGCCCATGGCTTTATAACGTGACGTATCTCCCTAGATGCGTCATGCTGTAAATGACTCGCAGGGATGCGGCACGTTTACGCCGCTGTTGCGTCACGCAAGGCAACGTAAACGTGGCGCAAGGGGCTTGTAAATGTAATCTGCCCCCTAGTGTCTAGCATTACGCAGTTCTGTAAAGTACACTCATACATAATAGTTACTCAGGCCAATGAGACCACAAAATAGAAAACAAATAAGCATAGTAGCAACGCCACTGAGAAGGAGAGCAGTGCACCTGAAATGCACAGAAGATTTTGAAATATAATTTAACTACAATGTAATCGTCATCAGCGGCATTATTGGCTTGCTCCATGTAAAAAACAAATATTTGCAATACAACAACACAGAGCAGGAGAAAACATCATAGTAGTGAGTGATGAAATGGCTACTACTACTCACCAAGCCCGGGGATCTCCAAGCCGAGCTGGTCCAGCAGGTCGCGCTCCCGGTCCAGGAGGTCCGTCCAGCGATGGGTGACCTGGCTGTAGGTGCGCTGGACCCCGTAGAGGTGGGATATGGCCCAGCACACCTTCTCCCACCGCTTCCGGCGCTCCCGCATGTTGTAGCCGCCGGCCGCGATCCTGCCGCCTCCCGCGATGGTCCTGGGCAGGCGGCGCTGGACGAAGTAGACCAGCGCGCCCACTTCCTCCGGGCTGAAGATCTCCCGTCGCATCACCTGCTCCCCCCTCAATCGACCGCATGGTGTCCTGGCACGGGGTCCAGGACTCCTCCTCCCCGCCGCCGCTGCCGCCCTCAAGTGCCTGGGCAGCTTCACGGCGCCTGGCTTCACCATGGTCTGGGCAGGTAAGGTAGGAAGTAGAAAATTAGGAAGGAATAGGATAGGGAAGAAGAAAAGAAAAGAGTTTAAAAAAGTAGTTTAAAAGTAAAGAAAAATAGCAGAAAAGACAAAAATATACAGCTAGGAAAAGAGAGGGATAGATAAGAAGCAAAATCGTAAAAAAAAAAACTGAAAACAAGCAAAGGATGGCAAAGATAGCAAGAGGATTAAACACCATGCCCAGACACAGGAAATGAATGAAAAACAAGATGGCCGGCGCCCGTTCACGAGCGCGAAAGTAAGTTCGCGCGAGATTTTCCTCGCGATCTCGTGCGAACCTCTACTCGCAATGCGCTTACTGCGCAAGATTATACATAGCGGGCGGAAACGGAAATACGTCACGCAAACAAAATGGCTGCGCCCGTACTTGACCTTGGGGTAAATTCGCGTGTTGCGCTGCAAGCGGCTCGCGAATACTGCAAAAAAACTCGCGAAAAAACAAGCTGCAAAAAAATAAAAAGCTCATTCGCACAAATTGGCGGCATCCGCAGTCGGTTTCGTACGACGCCCCGCCCCGCGAATAGCGCGAAAAAAACGAAAAACGATTTTTGCAAAAGCAAAAGCAATGAGCAGGTGCAAAAGGTCAACCTCATGATTTGTAACGATTCCCTGTAGTGCTTCCTGAGGGGGCCCTCCAGAATTCGGTTGCCTGCTTGCAACTATTGTGTGACCCTGCTCTGACCTTAACTGTATGCCACAAAGGTCCTGATTTACAGCTAAAGGAGCAGACAAGCAGGTGCCAGGCTGGAACTTCAAATTCTTTCAGTGACACATTAATTAGCCCCTAATTCATTATTGTCAGTTGGGGCAGGGCAGGTGTTGTTAATAAACTAACCCCAAATTAATTCATGTCAGTTCAAGCAGGGCAGGTGGGCTTGCTTTTCCCCCCCATCTTCTACAGTCAGTGATGATGAACCAGAGGGTGGCATTGATGTAACAGAGGGTGGCATGGGTCAAAGAGAGGGTGCCAGTGGTGAAACAGAGGGTGCTGGGAGGCTGTGATGATGAACCAGACGTAGAAACAACATAGTCGCGACCGTTGCGAGCCGACAAGTAAGTTCGCAATTGCGAACTAGTACCAAATCCTCGCGAACTGGCAGAAACACTTGCGAACACAAAAAAAAAAAAATCCGCAAATTCGCGAGAATTCGCGGATTTTGCGGATTGCGAATTCGCAAATCCGCAAAATTCGCGAACGCGAGATTCGCAAAATTCGCCCATGCTTAGTCTGGCCTTGGTCCCCTGCGTTCCCTGGCTGGCTGGTGACGGCAAGCTTCTGCAGGATTCCTGGCCGGCAGTAACTCTTTTTTTGATTTCGGTATCAGTAGGCCCTTGGCCAGCCATTTAGGGCGAAGGTCTGCACCCCTCCCCCCGCCGCAGAGAGTCACCGGCCGCTGGGATGCGAGATACCCTCGCCAGACCATTCCCATTGGGTGCAGTGGACGTCGGTATGCTCTAACAGACTGGACAAAGCCCGGTGAGTACACTTGGGGGGGATTTTAACCCACCGGTACTGGATTGTAGCAGTTGGCCCCTCATTGTTGAGCTGTGGCAGTTTTTGCTCCCCTGTGGGTGGTAGCAGGTAGCTCGCCGTTTTAAGGCGTGGCAGTTTCGCTCCCCAGATTGGCACGTAGTGTTTATGCCTGTTAGGTATCGCAATACAAGTGGCCAGGTTGGCTACTAGATTTTGTTTCTACTGTGTATTTGTTGATCATGATTTTATTTGTTCTAATGAGCTCTGACTTGGGTCCAGCACCATCGCCTATGCGCCGCTGGCCTAATATTTTGGCATTTATGAGGAACGCCCCGGGCGCTCCTGGCTCTTTGGCTGATGCCCGTCGCCCTATCTGGGTTCCGCCTCCACCCTCCCCCTGGAGACGTCCACCTAGGGGCCAAAGAGGTTCTAGGTTCGTGCCTAGGGGATCGCCTCGGCACGAAGAGGGGGGTGTGATGCCTGGTACACCAGTGTTTCTTTTCTCAATCATCATAGGTTTCATTGCATTTTTTTATTGCGTACTTGTGATGTGCTTGGCCTATGTAGTGGCAAATTATTGCTAGGCAGGTGGAGTATTTTTTGCCTAGTGCTAAGTTCTAGGTTACCTTTGCCAGCTTATTCATTCAATCTGGATACTAGAACGTTACTTAAAGAGATCTGGTAGAAAACCTCCACCTCACAAACCCAGTTACCAACGTTGCCAAATAAGTACTCCCGCCCCTAATACCCTCTGGCCTCTGGAAGGGACTGGCTGGAAAGACCGATTAAAGTGCACCTCTCTAAAATTGAAAATGTAATAGAATTTCTGATATTCCCCTCACTCCTTTGGGGTTAGGTATAGCAGACCCATACACATTCTCTGCACAGAAGGGTTTTTTCTACAGCGCTGCCGCGTAGGATCCCCAATATCTGTCCTAGATGTTTTATGTGATTGACTGAACTGCACGAAGCAATTCACCACTATTGCTCTATTGTTGAATGTCAGCACCCTGTGGCACAGCCACAACAAGGGTCTGTTTTCCTATCTTACCTGTTTCACAGACCGTCAAGGCTCAAACAAACAAACTAGGATCTGGCTTCTTTCTCCCTTGTGAAAATGCTTTGGTGAATTGGCACTACATGACCTGTTGGGGTGATTGATGTATGGCTTTCTTGTTGCCCTCTTGCAAATACTGTGCGGCTGAAATATATGTGAAGTATTTCTGTCAACCTATTGTGAATGATGCACTCTTTCCTCAAAAAAAGTGTCTCCCCAGAGCACTCTAAAGCAACTTTTTCAAAACAATGTTCACAAGTTTGATAATAGGTTCATAATGTCTTTTAATTTTCTTTTAACACGTAGTTCATTTTATCTTGACATGATTCATCTCATGTGTTAGCATTTCAACTCGTTGGCCCAATGCATTTCGGGCATAGCCCTTCTTCGGGGGCCCTATGTACAAAATGATATGAATACAGTATCACAAAGCAAGTTCATCAACATGTCCTTTACATTTTACCTTAGTACGCATGCAAGGGAAGAGAATTCTCAGTGTTTGTTAATATCACTAATTTTCTGTGATTGCACTGGTGTAGACGCGGTAAGTGTATTAAAATTGCTGGAGTAGTGATGTAATATGCATGCCACAAAAGTAAAGGTGGAAAGATGTGTGGTGAGCGGAATTTTAAAACGAACGCGTGCTCAAAAAGTGCATAAAATCTGCGTTTAAATCTGACCTGTATAGGGACAAAGAATGCCCCGTCGTTCTTAGTAGATAGCGTGAATCTGAAAAAAGTGATAATACGATCAAAATGCCGTTCTCCGCATAAAACGGAAAAAGTAATTCTCGGTATATGCTGTGACTTGAAAGCTTACCGGGTGGTTTGTGCCCGTCGTAGAGATGAGAGGAATTCGGCCGGTAGGTAGCGTTCGATTGTCGAACAAAAGTTCGAAGACTCTGAATCTATATGCTCTGTGCTGATTGGTTCAGCTCACGCAGAACGTGTCCTTAGATGTTAGGACGAGTGTGATAGGCTACGGCGGCAACACGTGTGTAAACAACCGAAAAGTCAAAAAACCTCATGTGTTGAAAACTATTCACGGTGATAATAAAGTAAAAAAGAGTGAATACCTATGTGTTCCGTTGTCGTAGGTGTGATATCAAGGAGATAGATGATCAGTACGTATAGCTAGTGTATACGGAACTTGGTAAACGAGATGAGGATGTGGTGGCATGTAAAAGCATTCGCTTAAATACACATTTATCTACATTTTTTAGAAAGTAAACTTCAATCTAATATGTTTGACAAAATCAGTAATATAAAGCAAAAACAATTTTTTACATTGTTCATTTCATGTAAATCTCCACATTATTATCCTGTGTTATACCTAAAACATTTTAAAACTGATAATAGTTATTCTCTATACACTGTGTTAATTGTATTGAGCTAAAGGTAACAGCTGTATTCTAAACGTTCATTGAGTCCTCTCGGCGCTGTCGAAGATAATCTATTAATCCAGTAAAGTTCGCGCCTTAGTAAATGTTGGTCATTATCTCTTCCTGGAAGTTGCGGTACCATCTCTAAAATACAAAACTTCAATTGACTTGGGTTATGTTGATGGTCATTGAAATGTGTGGCCACAGTAGATTTGGTGGATTTAAGTCTAATGTTACTTCGGTGTTCCGTTAACCTGGTCTTAATTTTCCTCGAAGTTTTGCCCACGTATGGAAGTCCACATGGGCACTTAAGCATGTAAATTAGGTTGGTACTATCACAAGTGCCGTTGACTTTTAATTTAATTTTGCTACCACTCGATGGGTGGTTTATTTCATTCCCTTTTATTATCGAATTGCAGCTACCGCAATTGTAACAAGGCAGTGTTCCTTTGTACGATTTTGTGGACTCTGTGCGTTTGGGTTTCAAAAGTTCCTTTAAATTTTTTGTTCTTTCGTATGCAAATCTGGGGTTTGCAGAGAAAATTCCCTTGAAATCTTCCTCTAGGGCCAGTAACGGCCAATGTTTCAGGATTGTTTTTTTGACATTGTAGCTTCTTGTGGAGTATTTAGAGATAAACACTGATCTCTGCTCTTCCTTTGGACTGGATGGTGTCAACAGTTGTTGTCTATTCATTTGTTTTATCCTATCCACTGCTAGTTCCAGTGTGGCTTCCGGATATCCTCGATCCTTGAATTTCTTAATCATTTGGTCTTTTTGATCTTCATACAGTTCCTGAGAGGAGGCAATTCGTTTTACACGCAATAGTTGGGAAAACGGAAGATGCTTTTTTAAAGACGCCTGGTGGAAACTTTGGTAGTGCAATAAATTGTTTTTATCCGTTGATTTCTGGAATACTGTAGTCAGTAATTTGTCTTGTTCCTTGATGATGAGTACATCTAAAAATGACAACTGTTTGTTGTTGATATTGTGAGTGAATTGTATTCGGTCATTCACATTGTTTAGTTGTTCGATGGCTGACAACAGTTGATTTGTTGATCCTCTCCATAGTAGGAAAATATCGTCTATGTACCTTTTGTACAGTATGAGGTTTTCTTTCCAAATCTGTTTAGTTAAAATGTGCTCTGATTCAAAATGATACATGAAGATGTTGGCATATGCCGGAGCGGCACAATTTCCCATTGAGGTGCCGTTGCTCTGTGCAAAAAATTCATTCTTCCATTCAAAATAACTGTGAAATAATGTAAAATGCATCAGTTCCATTATTAGCAGTTTCAAATCTTCATCTAGTTCACTGTTGAGTAAAATGTTCTCTAGTGCTGTTAATCCTAGCTCATGGGGTATCGAAGTATATAATGATTTGACATCAATACTGGTAAGAATCATCTCCGTAGTGAATGAAGTCTTGTGTGCTTCCAGGGTATTCAAAAAATGAGTGGTATCTTTGAGATACGTTGGAATCTGTTGCACTAGTGGTTGTAAGTGTCTGTCAATGAATTTGCCTACAGGTTCATGAATGGAATTGATGGTGAAGACAATGGGCCGGAAAGGTGGTACTGTCGGGTGCTTATGTATCTTAGGAATCATGTAAATGTAGGGTATTGCTGGATTTTGTTTAATTAAATATTGTTTTTCTTTATTGCCAATGGTTCCTTGATCAATTGCTTTCTCAATGATTGTCATCAACACTTTCTTGTATTCATTCGTGGGGTCTGCTCTCAATTTCGTGTAAGTATTGGCGTCATTGACGTGTTCGTTCACGTTTTTTTCATAGAAGTCAGTGTCCATGATTATAAGGGCTCCGCCCTTGTCTGCCTGTTTTATGGTTAAGTTTTTATTTTCCGCCAAAGTTTGTATGGCCTGCCTCTCTTTTTGCGTGATGTTTGTTCTTTTAGATCTTGGAGTTTTGAAGATTTTTACTAGATCTTGATTAACAATTTTCTCAAAAGCATCCAGCACCTTGCGGCTTACTGGTGCTACAAAGCGACTGGGGTTCCTTAGACCCATCAACTTATTTGGTTCTGTATCGGTGATTGGTCTCTCTACTACGTTTGAGAAGAAATGTCGAAGTCGTAGATTTCTTAGAAATTTATATACACAAATTTGTATTTCCAATAGGTTGGAATGGTAGGTGGGTACAAATGAAGTACCTTTTTGTAAAGTTTTCAATTGAAACTTATCTATGTTGTAGCTGGAGATATTTATAACTAGCTCCTTTGACTCCTGGTGTTCCGTGCTACGCTCTCTGATTGTTGTCCTTTTGTGGTTCCTGCTTCTGCCCCTCCTGGTTCTCTTGGGCGTGCCTGGCCTTTCTCTAAAAAAGGATCCGATGTAGTTGACGAAGATGCTGTTGACGAAGATGCTGTTTGTTGTTCCCTAGAGTCTAGTGTTTGATTTTCGTCTCTTGATCTAGGAGCATTCCTTGCAGGTGGATGATCTCTCCTGTTTGAATGTGAATCATCCGATGCTGTTTCATCTGAAGATTTGTATTGAGGTTTTTGTTGGCGCCTTCGGGCGTATATCTCTGCCCAATTGTAAACTTCGCCTGTTCTATAATCAGTAGTGTCCCTTTTAAATTTTCGAATTTTACGGTCATTTATCTCCTTTGTGTAGGCCTCCAATTGATTGTTTATATCTACTAATACTTCATCCCATTCCTCCTTGGATAACATGGTGTTTAATTCGTCTTTCAGTAGAGCTGTTTCTTTATTTAAGTCTTCAATTAGTTTTGCTAGTTCTTCTATTATGAGTAAAATGAGGTCTAAGGAACATTTATTGAGTATTGCGAACCATTTCTCTGTAAAACGTACATTGTTTTTGCACAAGGTAGATTTTAAGGATATTCGTAGGCCTCGTGGAATTCGCTGAGCCTTATGGTATTTTATTAAGGTACTGGCGTGAAGACGTTGGTTGACTATTCGTTTGGACATGTATAATAGTTGTTTAATGTTTGCTTGTGTTGAGCCTGTACTAGTACTGGGGCTTTCATCCTCCTGAATTAAAGCATAAATGCGTTTGGAATCTTCTGTCGTGAATGCCAAAGTTTCTGCTCTTTGATCCATTGGATGTGTCATATCGTCAAATTGCATTTTTAATGTGGGTGCAGTATCCGCTGTATTTGTACAGGGGGTTAATGAACGTCAAATCCAAACTCGGGGGTTGGGATACGCACTCCGTTTTTCTTCAAAGTTCTTAGCAAGTGGGTGGTGCCCGTGGGGTGCGTATCCCAACCCCCGAGTTTGGATTTGACGTTCATTAGGAGATAAATGACCGTAAAATTCGAAAATTTAAAAGGGACACTACTGATTATAGAACAGGCGAAGTTTACAATTGGGCAGAGATATACGCCCGAAGGCGCCAACAAAAACCTCAATACAAATCTTCAGATGAAACAGCATCGGATGATTCACATTCAAACAGGAGAGATCATCCACCTGCAAGGAATGCTCCTAGATCAAGAGACGAAAATCAAACACTAGACTCTAGGGAACAACAAACAGCATCTTCGTCAACAGCATCTTCGTCAACTACATCGGATCCTTTTTTAGAGAAAGGCCAGGCACGCCCAAGAGAACCAGGAGGGGCAGAAGCAGGAACCACAAAAGGACAACAATCAGAGAGCGTAGCACGGAACACCAGGAGTCAAAGGAGCTAGTTATAAATATCTCCAGCTACAACATAGATAAGTTTCAATTGAAAACTTTACAAAAAGGTACTTCATTTGTACCCACCTACCATTCCAACCTATTGGAAATACAAATTTGTGTATATAAATTTCTAAGAAATCTACGACTTCGACATTTCTTCTCAAACGTAGTAGAGAGACCAATCACCGATACAGAACCAAATAAGTTGATGGGTCTAAGGAACCCCAGTCGCTTTGTAGCACCAGTAAGCCACAAGGTGCTGGATGCTTTTGAGAAAATTGTTAATCAAGATCTAGTAAAAATCTTCAAAACTCCAAGATCTAAAAGAACAAACATCACGCAAAAAGAGAGGCAGGCCATACAAACTTTGGCGGAAAATAAAAACTTAACCATAAAACAGGCAGACAAGGGCGGAGCCCTTATAATCATGGACACTGACTTCTATGAAAAAAACGTGAACGAACACGTCAATGACGCCAATACTTACACGAAATTGAGAGCAGACCCCACGAATGAATACAAGAAAGTGTTGATGACAATCATTGAGAAAGCAATTGATCAAGGAACCATTGGCAATAAAGAAAAACAATATTTAATTAAACAAAATCCAGCAATACCCTACATTTACATGATTCCTAAGATACATAAGCACCCGACAGTACCACCTTTCCGGCCCATTGTCTCCACCATCAATTCCATTCATGAACCTGTAGGCAAATTCATTGACAGACACTTACAACCACTAGTGCAACAGATTCCAACGTATCTCAAAGATACCACTCATTTTTTGAATACCCTGGAAGCACACAAGACTTCATTCACTACGGAGATGATTCTTACCAGTATTGATGTCAAATCATTATATACTTCGATACCCCATGAGCTAGGATTAACAGCACTAGAGAACATTTTACTCAACAGTGAACTAGATGAAGATTTGAAACTGCTAATAATGGAACTGATGCATTTTACATTATTTCACAGTTATTTTGAATGGAAGAATGAATTTTTTGCACAGAGCAACGGCACCTCAATGGGAAATTGTGCCGCTCCGGCATATGCCAACATCTTCATGTATCATTTTGAATCAGAGCACATTTTAACTAAACAGATTTGGAAAGAAAACCTCATACTGTACAAAAGGTACATAGACGATATTTTCCTACTATGGAGAGGATCAACAAATCAACTGTTGTCAGCCATCGAACAACTAAACAATGTGAATGACCGAATACAATTCACTCACAATATCAACAACAAACAGTTGTCATTTTTAGATGTACTCATCATCAAGGAACAAGACAAATTACTGACTACAGTATTCCAGAAATCAACGGATAAAAACAATTTATTGCACTACCAAAGTTTCCACCAGGCGTCTTTAAAAAAGCATCTTCCGTTTTCCCAACTATTGCGTGTAAAACGAATTGCCTCCTCTCAGGAACTGTATGAAGATCAAAAAGACCAAATGATTAAGAAATTCAAGGATCGAGGATATCCGGAAGCCACACTGGAACTAGCAGTGGATAGGATAAAACAAATGAATAGACAACAACTGTTGACACCATCCAGTCCAAAGGAAGAGCAGAGATCAGTGTTTATCTCTAAATACTCCACAAGAAGCTACAATGTCAAAAAAACAATCCTGAAACATTGGCCGTTACTGGCCCTAGAGGAAGATTTCAAGGGAATTTTCTCTGCAAACCCCAGATTTGCATACGAAAGAACAAAAAATTTAAAGGAACTTTTGAAACCCAAACGCACAGAGTCCACAAAATCGTACAAAGGAACACTGCCTTGTTACAATTGCGGTAGCTGCAATTCGATAATAAAAGGGAATGAAATAAACCACCCATCGAGTGGTAGCAAAATTTAATTAAAAGTCAACGGCACTTGTGATAGTACCAACCTAATTTACATGCTTAAGTGCCCATGTGGACTTCCATACGTGGGCAAAACTTCGAGGAAAATTAAGACCAGGTTAACGGAACACCGAAGTAACATTAGACTTAAATCCACCAAATCTACTGTGGCCACACATTTCAATGACCATCAACATAACCCAAGTCAATTGAAGTTTTGTATTTTAGAGATGGTACCGCAACTTCCAGGAAGAGATAATGACCAACATTTACTAAGGCGCGAACTTTACTGGATTAATAGATTATCTTCGACAGCGCCGAGAGGACTCAATGAACGTTTAGAATACAGCTGTTACCTTTAGCTCAATACAATTAACACAGTGTATAGAGAATAACTATTATCAGTTTTAAAATGTTTTAGGTATAACACAGGATAATAATGTGGAGATTTACATGAAATGAACAATGTAAAAAATTGTTTTTGCTTTATATTACTGATTTTGTCAAACATATTAGATTGAAGTTTACTTTCTAAAAAATGTAGATAAATGTGTATTTAAGCGAATGCTTTTACATGCCACCACATCCTCATCTCGTTTACCAAGTTCCGTATACACTAGCTATACGTACTGATCATCTATCGCCTTGATATCACACCTACGACAACGGAACACATAGGTATTCACTCTTTTTTACTTTATTATCACCGTGAATAGTTTTCAACACATGAGGTTTTTTGACTTTTCGGTTGTTTACACACGTGTTGCCGCCGTAGCCTATCACACTCGTCCTAACATCTAAGGACACGTTCTGCGTGAGCTGAACCAATCAGCACAGAGCATATAGATTCAGAGTCTTCGAACTTTTGTTCGACAATCGAACGCTACCTACCGGCCGAATTCCTCTCATCTCTACGACGGGCACAAACCACCCGGTAAGCTTTCAAGTCACAGCATATACCGTGAATTACTTTTTCCGTTTTATGCGGAGAACGGCATTTTGATCGTATTATCACTTTTTTCAGATTCACGCTATCTACTAAGAACGACGGGGCATTCTTTGTCCCTATACAGGTCAGATTTAAACGCAGATTTTATGCACTTTTTGAGCACGCGTTCGTTTTAAAATTCCGCTCACCACACATCTTTCCACCTTTACTTTTGTGGCATGCATATTACATCACTACTCCAGCAATTTTAATACACTTACCGCGTCTACACCAGTGCAATCACAGAAAATTAGTGATATTAACAAACACTGAGAATTCTCTTCCCTTGCATGCGTACTAAGGTAAAATGTAAAGGACATGTTGATGAACTTGCTTTGTGATACTGTATTCATATCATTTTGTACATAGGGCCCCCGAAGAAGGGCTATGCCCGAAATGCATTGGGCCAACGAGTTGAAATGCTAACACATGAGATGAATCATGTCAAGATAAAATGAACTACGTGTTAAAAGAAAATTAAAAGACATTATGAACCTATTATCAAACTTGTGAACATTGTTTTGAAAAAGTTGCTTTAGAGTGCTCTGGGGAGACACTTTTTTTGAGGAAAGAGTGCATCATTCTCAGTATTCTCCAACCCTTGTACAGAGGGTTCCACCCCACGGGCACCACCCACTTGCTAAGAACTTTGAAGAAAAACGGAGTGCGTATCCCAACCCCCGAGTTTGGATTTGACGTTTGTCAACCTATTGTGTCACATGTTACCGTATTGAAGTCTACCCTGCAACCCAATTGTCTGGTATACTTGAACAGTTATTTGTAAGGCGTTTAGGACTAGCTGCTACACACGACTCAACCATGGGAAATATCAATAGTAAAAAGAATTTATATACGGCTCAGCCAGCCCCACCCAAGAACTCACCTGCATATAATGTGGCTATAAAGAGAGGCTTAAGCTCAATTATGTACACACATAAGTGGCATGATCTCACATCTAAAAACAAGGATCTCCAGTTCCCATGTAATGGCACATATGACATGGCCAAACTATCATACTTGCGCCATATGTTAAATATAAAGGGAAAGAAGATTAGAGGTTTGGAGTGGGAGGCGTTCCATAATTGGGACTTTTTGTTAAGCAATATGCGTTCAACAAGCGCAGTCAAATCAAAGGTCGACAGTGAACTTATGGAAATTAAAAAGAAAATATTACAGGCAAAACTGGAGGGCAGATGGAGAAAAGACCAATTAGACACAGTAGGCGCATTCCCATGCGTCCAAGTTAAAGAAGAAGAGAAGGTAGAAGGTGGGGCAGGGGCAGAAGACCAACTCTTAGAAGATATTCTCTTGGGATGCCTGGGTGGTGATTCACCGCTGCATGCACTTGAGCCAGAACACACTGAGCTAACTCCCGGGGAACGAAAGGCAGCCATAACCTTTGTAAACAGAGCATTGAAAGATAAGGTTGCGAGACCGGAATTGGAGTCTATCCAAGACCTGGGTACACTGGAACTAATGAGAGAAACAGCGGTCAAAGCCGCTTCATACTACAACGAGAAGAAACACAGTATTCTCAAAGAATGTGTTAAGAAACAGGTTAAAATACCTAAACTAATAGACAGACTGTGGCAGCAATTATTTGAGGATGAATCACAGGATGACTCATTCAGCAAGCAACAATGGCACTCGCTAATATGGGATGCATTTACATATTTCCATCACACAGAACACGACATTTCAACACTAGAGCAGTGTTTGACAGAAACAGAGTCAGTTCCAGAGAGCAAAAGAAGAGGCAGTTTGGGGGGAATGGTGGGAGGAGCTTCTGCGTCAAATCCAAATTCACCAAAACTGATGTTAAAAAGTGATTCTTTAAATTGTCAAGGGCTACTACAGCGGCTCGTGGAGGGCTCACTAACTGTGGACTCCTTTATACAATCACAGAATAGGAGGTACTTAGAGAAAACACTGTCCTTAGCACGAGCAGAGTTAATGAACAAAGCACCCCAGGCCCACTTAGCATATGCTGAGCAAGCCGATGCCCAGACGACCACAGGTAGTCGTGCCCAACTTCCAGAAAAGTATGATTGGGAGGTAGGGAAGTTCGGATTCACAGACCCAGATTTAAAAACATGGGAGGAGTTTACGTTGCAGGACACGCTTAAATATGCTATAGATAAATTACAACAATGGAAGCAGCTAATACACACATGTGCAGTAATTGACGTAGCTCACTCTCTGGCCCACTCCATCACCACAGCCAACACAACAGGCAACTCTACGACAACAGAGGTCCCATCACTTATCATGCCCCTACGAGAGATACCGCCACCACCTGGCAACGCGCCAAATGATTTAGCATATGTTTATGTCCCATGGTCAAGGCAGGACATTAGCACTTTCAGCAAAGACTTTCCCCGGCTAAGAGACGAACCAAGGAGATGGTATGAAGAGCTTAGTAGAATGACAGCATTAGGAGGTTTATTGTGGAGAGACCTCGACACGCTATTTAATATTATCATCCCAAAAGACCTTTGGGAAGATTGTAAAAGAAAGGTTGAGTGGCCAGATGTTGAACCAAAGCGGGGGAACGGAGGAACGCCAGGCCCAGAAGTAGGGGAGTTATACAAAAAAGTAGTGGAACACTTGAAGGAGAAGGTACCTGAAGATAAGGTTGATTGGAGCAAAATTACAAGTACCAAACAGGAGAAAGATGAAAGTGTGAATGCATACTTTGACCGCCTCCTGCAAGTATATAGGCAGAACAGTGGATTGAAAGATCCTATGGGAGATACCATGCCAGCTCTGGTAACTACATTTGTACAAGGCCTCACACCACCCATCAGAACACACTTGCAGACTTCTTTTGTCTGCTGGCAACAAGAGCCAATAGAGAAGGTTCTTTCGGCGGCCAAGTACTGCTCAGATTTCCAGTCTAGTGCGCAGGCGATGGAGACAGAAAAATTAAAGAAAGAAAAAGTGAGGTTAATGGTAGCATAAGAACGGTTTCATAGCAATAACAGAGGTAGGGAAAGGAGCAGAGGGGGGGGGGGGCACGAGGCATAGGAAGACAGCAGGCCGGTAGGACACCTTCCTTACCCCGCAGATCAACCTCCCTGCCACCACAAGGAACAGCATGCTTCTATTGCAAGGATCCTAATCATTGGAAAGCAGATGGTCCAATATTAAAGAAAAGAAATGAGGACAGTAGGTACAAACAGAACAGCAGGCAGGAGGGCAGACACCAGCACGCCACCTATACTCGGCACACAGGGTACCGAGACAACCCGCAACATGAAAATGAGTCCCAGCAGCAATGGGCAGGGGGGGGAAGGATGGACTCCAGTGATGAATGACTGGCTCCCACCCCCATCCCCAGCATCGTTCTAGGGATGCCTGAAAGTGGGAAACTGCGTAATAGCACCAGCAATAGCAGTAGATCAATCCGGACCATATGTAGAGGGAGAGATATTGGGCAGGGTTGTTCCATCTCTAATTGACACAGGGGCTCAAAGATCAATGCTGAAGGCACTAACAACGCCTGAAGCTCCACTTTCTAGGACTACGATAACCGCAGTAGGCATGACTGGCCAACCTATTACAGAATACCTTACTGAGCCACTACAGTTTGTAGTAGGCGCGATAACAGTGCACCAACAATTTATTCTTAGCAGGTTCTGCCCCGTGAATTTGCTGGGGAGAGATCTGTTATGCAAATTACAATGCACCATACACTGCTCACCAACAGGGGTCTTTTTAGAGAGCAAGGCAAACGGTCTAATGATACAAGCCTTTATGACATGCACCGACCTCCAAATGCCACTAGAATTATGCCATTGTGTGCCGCCTGAGGTCTGGGCAACAAGTGCCAATGACGTAGGGCGAGTATTGAAATACCCACCGGTACGGATAAAACTGAAGCCAGGGGCAGTTCTCCCAAGAGTGCCACAATACAAGATCTCCAAAGAGGGGGAGGAGGGCATCGCACCAGTGATACAAGACCTCCTGGAGCAAGGCATTTTAAGAGAGATTCAATACAGTCAATGTAAAAACCCTAATCTCCCTGTGAAGAAGGCCTCCAAGGGCCCGAACAGGGTCCCTGTCTACAGATTCACTCAAGACCTGAGAGAATTGAAAAAAATAGTCTTGCCATCTTTCCCAGTGGTCCCAAAAGCAGCAACAATATTACCTAATATACCCGTGTCGGCTACCACTTTCACCATGATGTATCTTAGCTCCGCCTTCTTCACCATCCCCTTGCACCCTGACAGCCAACATTTCTTCTCCTTTAGTTTTAGACAAAAGAGGTTTTGTTGGACAAGGCTGGTGCAGGGCTATACAGAGTCACCATCCATTTTCACACATGCCTTAAAAACAGATTTAGACTCCCTGGTACTAAAGGAGGGGTCTACACTTATCCAGTATATTGACAATTTGCTATTGGCCTCGCCTTCAAAGGAGGCTTGTGTAAAGGACACCATCGCTGTCCTATGCCACTTAGCATTAAAGGGATGCAAAGTTTCCCCAAAGAAATTACAGTTTTACCTCATCGCTGTGAAATACTTAGGCCATGAGTTAACAGAAGGATCAAGAAAACTGTTGCCAGACAGAATCTCGACAATAACACATTTTCCCAGACCCCGCACTCAGAAGGAAGTTAGGGTGTTCCTAGGAGTTGCAGGATATTGTCGTCACTGGATACCAAATTTCTCTCTCATTGCAAAACCCCTGCAGGCACTGACACACAAAGGCATACCTGACACTGTACCCTGGTCACAAGAATGCGAGACAGCCTTCAATGCCCTAAAAAGAGGTTTCGAGGAAGCACCAGCGCTAGCCATACCAGATTATGGAAAAGATTTTTAATTGTTTTGCCTCGAGAAGGGGGGATGTTCAATGGGGGTCTTGGCTCAGAAACATGGAGCTTTCTACCGCCCCGTGGCATATTATTCTGCCACGCTAGACCCAGTGGCTGCAGGGCTCCCACCGTGTCTGAAAGCGGTAGCAGCCGCAGCACTTGCTGTGGAACAGTCAGACAACTTAGTGTTAGGACATACACTAGTGCTACATGTGCCACACGCCGTGGACACACATCTGACATCCACTAAGACACAGCACCTCACCAATGCACGCCTCACCAGGTATGAGTTGGTACTCCTGACACCACACATTATCATCAAGAGGTGTACCACTTTGAACCCTGCATGCTTGCTACCAACAGAACATGAGCTGGAGGATTTTGATTCAGATGATTCCTTTCATGATTGTGCCTTGTCCATAGACAGGCATACTAAGATATGCCCAGACCTTAAAGACACACCACTCCCAGATGCTCAAGGAGATTTATTTGTAGATGGGTCATGCTTAAGGGATGACACAGGAGTATTACAAGCATCCTATGCGGTGGGCACAGCTACTAAATTATTGGAAGGAGGGAGACTGCCAGCAGCAAAAAGTGCACAGGCAGCCAAACTCATGGCACTTACCAGAGCATGTGCATGGGCTAAAGGAAAGAAAGTAAATATATACACGGACAGCCAGTACGCCTTCAGGGTGGTCCATGATTTTGGCCAGTTATAGTCAATGAGGGGGTTCCTTACATCAGCAGGCCAGCAGATACAGCATGCACAATTGATTTGTAACCTCCTCCAAGCGCTGCTACTACCTTTCAAAGTGGCCATAATAAAATGTGAAGCCCACACTTCATCAAAAGATCCCATCTCCAGAGGCAATGCTTTCATTGACCAAGAAGCGAAGAGAATAGTGCTTACAGTCTGCGAGCGAGCCATGGTACAATTAGTAGACAACAGGACAGACACAAAAGAGGATAATGGTTCACTACAATTTGATCCAATATGTATTCAGAGGAATGCAGCTGACAATGAAAAAGAGGAGTGGGAGCAACAGGGATGCATACAAACTAAAGAGGGATTATGGGTAGGACCTAATGGCAGGATATGCTTGCCTTCCACCATGCTCCCTTCAATGAGCAGATTGTTCCATGGACCCTCACACGTAGGACCTGATAGCATGATCAGATTGTTTTCCCTGTGTTGGTATAACTCAAAATTCCGCCAGACAGCAGAAAGGCTGTGCAATCAGTGTTCTGTCTGTGCCCAGTACAACACTGGAAAAGGTACCCCAACTGCGCCTGGCCACTTCCCACCTCCCCAAGGACCATTTGAAAGCCTTCAGCTTGATTTTATAGACATGCCCCCCACCCAGTCCTATAAATTTGTTTTGGTCATCGTCTGTATGTTTAGCAAATGGACAGAGGCCTACCCCACCAAACATTGTGATGCACAGAGCGTGGCCAAGTGTCTACTTAAGGAGCTATTGCCAAGATTTGGGGTACCCTCCCTCCTGGCGTCCGACAATGGGGCTGCATTCATTTCCAACGTCATAAAGGGACTGTGCAAGGGATTGGCCATAAAACAAAGGCTACATTGTGCTTATCACCCACCGGCAGCAGGGGCTGTCGAGCGGAGAAATGGAGTTCTGAAAAATAAATTAGCGAAGATTTGCGCGTCAACTGACCTCTCATGGGTAGATGCGCTGCCTTTACCACTTCTAGCAATGAGATGTACACCAGACAGAGTAACAAAGTTAAGCCCACATGACATAGTATTTGGCAGACCAATGCAAATACCAGGGCATATGTCAACAGCCCCCCTGTCAGTAACGGACGACTTATTATTGTGTTACTGTAAAAAGTTAATCGATGTTTTACGTTACCTCCATTGTCAGGTGCTGAACTCCCTTCCAGAGGCCGCGACACCACCAGCCCACGGTCTGAAACCTGGGGACTGGATTTGGGTCAAGGCCCACACACGGAGGAATTGCTTGCAGCCAAGATGGAGGGGGTCAAGACAGGTCATTCTGACAACGGCTACAGCTGTCAAGTGTGACGGTATAACTTTGTGGATCCACGCGTCCCACACGAAAAAAGTAACACCCGGGGACGGAGAAAGGACACCACCGATTCAGATACTAGCAGCAGAGCCCAGCCGAGGATATAACCTTCGCTCGCACAGCAAACAGAAACATGAACAAATTGATTAATGGTTAACAGACTGCTGGCTAAATGCAAATGCTCCGGACAGACAGACTTCGATCTGTGGCAATACAAGCCTGCGGACAACGGTCCAGGATACAATTAACCATTTTGTGCCCAGGTGGAGACATAACTGCAATTCTGACATTGCTTGTACCGAGGCCACTATTGCTCAGTGAGCTAATAAGATTAACTTTTAATGACATTGCCTTTCCAACTGGCCCAGAGCAAGTCCCAGAGCAAGAATTAACAGATCTACGTTTTGACATTCTCAATAGTTCTATTTTTGCGATAGAGAGTACTGGTTCTGGCATTATTCAAAACCTTGAACATCATCCATTGTGCCGCTTTTGCAACAGAAGTCACTGATCCTAGACCTGTTCGAGACATTAAAAAAATAAGGGAAGAGCAGTGGTTAAATGCTTGACTCTAAGGGTCAGCTAGCATAGCGCCAAGAGGAAGAAGATCAAAATTAGGGCCTATTCACAAGCCCGAGTGGACCAAGAATAAACTTAGGGTCGATTCACAAGAAGATTGCATAGCATAGGGAAGGGAAAGGTTTGTACAGAGTAATGCAGTCCACTGAAAGACACACATGTAACTGGAGAGCGGTGATTCTTGCAATATTGTTACCAGTACCAGCACTAATAGTAACAGCAATAATAATAATGTATTCTGCTGAGCTTGAAATACCACATCTTAATGGAAGGGTGGGGGATGGTAGTGATGGAACTGAGCCAACAAAAACCCCAAAAGACTATGAACAGAATATGACAATTAACATTACTGATGTGGGGGTGGATGTGAATAAAGGGGACCAAGAAGGATTGTGGGATACATACAAAGGGAACCAGTACATAGAAATGCTGAAACTGTATGTGACAATTTTGAATATATCTGACTGCTATGTTTGCACACACCTGCCCACAGACGCCACACATAGTTTGAAGTACAACGTACTGCCAGTATCCAAATGTGTAGGCTGTGTCCTGTTGAGAGACATGTTACAAAGTCAACACAGCATGTCTGTGTCAGTATCGATAGGTACACCCTCATCTGAAATACTGACTGTTGATCCCAGCGGTAGCATTGGCTATAGCTATAGCAGAAGGACAACAGACCCCCCTCCCAGACCTAAGAGGATCCCTTGTATGAATATGCAGCCAACTAAGGGAGACTTAGAGATGCTGAAAGGGATTTGACAGGGCTTCTAGAAATAAGGAATAGAGGGGCAGGGCAGGTTGGGATGACATAGAAACAGGTCACTTGAAAATACCAAGGTTCAGGTTGGGGGAATTTCCAGCTCCCTCCTGCATCTTCAAGGATGAAGTAGTAACACCCAAAAGAGTGCCGGTTTTTCCGAAAGGAGCTTCCAGAACATGCACTTTTTCTGAACTGCTGTCCAAAGAGAACTGGAAGGAGTGCATTTCATTTGGATGCACCTTCGAGGAAGTGGCTCAAGGAGAGCAGGGTTTATTTGATTGTGAGGACAGGATAAACAAGATAAAAGGCATACCACCCATAAAGGCAGTTCCCCAGATTTACATGGGAATGAGCAGCTGTAACCACACAACCAGACTAACTCCAGTTAGGAGTCGTGACGAGCCGTCACCAGGTCTGGTAGGTTACACGGGCCTTTTCTTTGTCTGTGGTCCATGGGCATACTTCTACCTGCCCCCAGGATGGTATGGAAGTTGGTACCTAGCATCCATCATCCCACAGATGACCCACTTCACGAAATTAGTGCCAGCAGAAAAGACAGAATTGACACTGGTTAGGGCCAAGAGAACGGCCGCTTGGGTAGACCACGTGTTAACAGGTGTTGGGGCAATGATCCCAGTACTAGGCAATATCTATACCTCAGAACGGATACACCAGTTATCCAGGATGATTGAGGATCTAGTGGACTCTACCACTGACGCCTTAGGAAATATAACAGAAGAGCTCACCTCCATGAGGGCTGTCGTAATACAAAACAGGATTGCTCTCGATATGATTCTGGCCAAGGAGGAAGGAGTCTGTTCCGTCCTCCATGAGGCATCTTCCCCAGCATCTTCCCTGGCTCAGAATCAATGCTGTGTATTCATTCCGGATAACAGTGTGAATATAATAAAAGCCATAAAAAAGATTAAAGACATTAGAGATGAGGCCCACGGGATACACACAGGTAGCCTATGGGAAGATGTGATGAACTGGTTCACAGGCTGGGGCTCATGGATACTTGAGGCAGTTATAATAGTGGTAGCAGCTCTTTTGACACTGTGCCTCCTGATAAAAATATGCCCATCTTGTTGTGCTGCAATTTCCAGCTCCTGTGCCAACTGCATATTCAGGAAAGGTGGTTCACCACACCACACTCATAAGGATGAGGATGAGGGACAGGAGATGATAAAGATGGATGACTTCTGATTAACATATGATTTAGTATCAGATTTGGGGATGACGAAGCAGACATTTATATGATACCAAATACATATGTTTTCAGGCCTATAGTCTTCTTTGAGCTACTAAAGAAAGACACCAGCAGAAATCCACAAAATGGTCGCACGCCCCATTTTGTGTGTCAAGTCAGTCTCAGTCAGCTGCAACGTGCAAAGCAACGCAAGGCTTCCGAGAACAAACACGCCAGCTTCCAGCTTTCAGCTTGCTATTGCCAAATACCACATTTTCAGTAAATGATGTCGACATGACCTGCAGGCCTGGCCGGTCAAATACGTACGTGCCAAGTCCACGTATACTAGAGACCCTGATTTCACCTTTAGGGGAAAACCCAAATCTGCTCTTGTAGATGACACGTGGGCAGCAACATTAAGGTATAGACATTCTTCGAGCCTTAAAAGGGTATCACACCACATGTGCACTTCACTGATTGGTCCAGCAGGTCATAGCTTGATCCAGATTACGTATGCTATGATGCCCATCCTGTGGGGGCTTATACCTATAAAATGTCTCTGCACTGTCATACCAATTGGGCACTCAGTAAGCTTTGCTGAGGTCTCCGTGCTGCACGTATATTGCATTGTGATTGCATTCTGATTGGGTTCCCAATAAATCTTGCAAACAAATGTGCTGAGAGCGAATTGTTTATTTTACTCTTGTCATTGATCTTTTTATTTCCGCAGTTAAATACTGAGCTTCTACAATGTTAGCATCCCCCCTTTCTCTAGACGCTACTTACTGTAAACTTAATAAGGGAGAAGCGTCTCAAGAAAGGGGCGCAGTCACCATTAAAGTGGTCCTGCATTTGCTAGAGTTTGACCTATTGGCATTAAAATAACAATGTGTTAACAAAGGAGAGAGTAAGGGATTTATTCACTGTATGTGAAGGGAGTATACTCAAAGTGCCCTGGGCTAGGTATCTGAGTAACAAAAAGAGGAGTATCACCAAAGAGAATCATAGATTCTGAATGGGATGCGTATTTGAGAAAAGGAACATTTTTCCTTTAATAAAAAAAACCCTCACTCACCAGCCTTGTGGTGACATGCTTCATCATTGGGGTCCACCCTGATGACCGAGTGCCATCAGGGTGTGCTGCGACACCTGAACTACAGTGGAGCGGGTTATTGTGAGTGATAGGTGCAAAGAAAATGTTAAAAATTGCCTGGTATAACTTGGTAGAAAAAACGTTATTCGCAAGCTACTGGACAATGTTAAAAAATGGTGTTGAGATACTAGTAGGCGATTATGACCATGAGTATCTATGTGAGTGGTCCACATGTTTCAACCTATGTGTGGTAAATTCCAGGTTTTCATCAGGACCGAAGGGCAAGAAAATAACCGGTCTACACTCTCTAACGTGTATCCAATCCTAGATTCTTGGTACCAGAATTGCTAAAATCTGCAATCGGCATGTGCTCAAACCTGACTAGGCGAGAGAAAAGAGGGAAAAAAAGACTCCTAATCAGTGTCTTTATGACATCGTGGGGGCAGAGGGAAGGCTTATCTCAGCAGTAAACATAATAGTTTAGCTGAGGTAAATACGGCAGATTACCTAAGTTCCTCCCTGCTCTCCCTGCTCTCCCCGTCAGCGGGGAGAGCAGGGAGGAATTTAGGTAATCTGCCGTATTTACCTCAGCAAAACTATTATGTCCCCTGTGCTGTAAAAACAAGGGAGGAGCAAACAGCTAAACAAGCCTTCTTGACAGGGTGCCTGCTCGCCTGAAAGAAATGTAAATGTGAACAGCTGGTTAATCTGCAAATGTAAAGGGACCTTGGAAGCCAGTACTGGCTCTAATTGATGGAATCACTTGAAACTTCCTGATAACACGGACTGAATATTTTTGAGAGGTATTGTAATGGAGCTACCAGTAAAGCTGTGATATGTGTGCGTTTTATGACAGTTATAAAGAAAATAATAAAACTGCACGAGATCAAGCTTTCAGAAAATATATATACTTTGGGAACGCTTTTTATCTTAAACCTTTTTGCGCATTCTGTACCCGAATAGCTTATACTATCTGTAAAGCAAGTTAAAAATAAGGACTTGCATTGTCACAGTGCTTTCTGTCACAGACTGGGACTTTGTAGTACTAAACATACACAAATAACTATTCTCCACTGCATCAACAGGATGTGGCGCAGTGCATTAGCTAATAAAGCTTTCTTAATGTACGATAGTGAATTTCCCACAGATTAGCATAACTTATATTTCACCCCTTCCCTGCTGCCGTCGGCCAATGGCCGTCGTGAGCAATACCTTCATAGGCCGACGCGGCCCCGCCCGCGCAAGGAAACGCCCCTACCCTGGCGGAATTACCGCTGCAGAACGGGTTAATCTTCATTTAATCTGTGTGTTATTTTTTATGTTGGTACTGGAAGGTGGAATGGTATCAGGTTGAATGGAATCACTGCACCAATGGGTAAGTTCCATCTACCCATACTGCAGCCGGCATCCACTAATGGTATCGGGTGGCATGACGTTGTACACCGATGGGTAGGGTTCACCTACATACATTGCACCTATCTCCACTAATAGTATCAGGTTGCATGATTTTGTACACCGATGGGTAGGGTCCAGCTATACACACTGCCGCCTACATTCAGTAATAGTATTAGCTACGTGCACCCTGTTTGCTACACCCACTGATGGCATCAGGTTTGCACAACATTGCTACACCGATGGGTAGGGTCCAGGTACACACACTACAGCCTACATCCACTACTGTGTCAGGTTGCACGACATCCATGCTCCAATAGGTAGAGTCCAGCTACCAGCACTGCAGCCTAAATTCAGTAATGGTATCAGGTTGTACGACATTACTACACCAAGAGTAGAATCCAGGTACACACACTGCCGCCTATATCCATTAATGGTGTCACATTGCATCACATTGGTAAACAGATAGGTAGTTAAGTTTACAGCTATACACAGTGCAGACAACATCCACAAATGGTAATCGGTTGCATGACTGTGCTACACCAAGGGGTAGGGTCCAGTTACACACACTGCAGCCTACATCCACTAATGGTAATCAGTTGCATGACATTGCCACACCAAGGGGTAGGGTCCAGCTACACAGACTGCGGCCTACATCCACTAAATATATAAGGTTGTATGACATTGCTACACCGAGGGTAGGGTCCTGGTACACACACTGCAGCCTACATCCACTAATGGTATCAGGTGGCATGGCATAGCTACACTGATAGGTAGGGGCCACCTACACACAAACTGCAGCCTACATCTACTAATGGTATCAGGTCATTGAAACAATCAATCATTTGTAGAGCGGACTACTCACCCGTGAGGGTCTCAAGGTGCTGAGGGGGGTGGGGGGGAGGAGCTGCTACTGTTTGAACAACCAGGTCTTGAGAAGTCTCCTGAGGGTCAGCAGGTCCTGGGTCTGTCATAGGTGGATGGGGAGGGTGGTCCATTTTTTGGCTGCGAGGTGGGAGAAGGATCTACCGCAGGTGGTCGTTTGGTGGAACAGTGGCAAGGACGAGGTCAGCAGAGCGAAGCTGGTGGTTGGTGGTGTAGAAGGTGAGTCGGTTGTTGAGGTATGCCGGTCCAGCGTCGTGGAGTGCTTTGTGAGTGTGGGTGAAGAGCTTAAAGGGGATCCTCTTGTTGACGGGGAGCCAGTGCAGGTCCCTCAGGTGGGCAGTGATGTGGCTGTGGCGGGGGATGTCGAGGACGAGGAGGCGTTCTGTATGCGTTGAAGTCTCTTCTTGAGTTTACCCGTGGTTCCCGCATAGAGGGCGTTGCAGTGGTCCAGCCTGCTGTTGACGAGGGCCTGGGTGACCGTCCTTTTGGTTCTGGTTGGGATCCATCTGTAGATTTTGCGGAGCAAATGGAGGGTGTTGAAGCAGGAGGAGGAGATGGCGTTGACTTGCTGGTCATTAACAGTGATGAGTCCAGGATGAACCCCAGGTTGCGTGCGCGGTTGGTGGTTGTTGGCACAGTTCCCAGTGAGGCCGGCCACGAGGAGTCGTCCCAGGCGGAGGGGGTGGTGCCGAGGATTATACCTCCATCTTGTCCGAGTTCAGTTTCAGGTGACTGTTCTTCATTCATTCAGCGACAGCCTTCATACCTTTATGGAAGTTGGTTTGGGCAGTGGCGGGGTCTTTGGTGAGGGAGAGGATCAGCTGGCTGTCATCAGTTTATGAGATGATGTTGAGGTTGTCCGATCGAACGAGGGTCGGGCTGAGTGATGATCCTTGGGGTTTGCCGCAGCTGATCTTGGTGGCTTCGGATCGAAATGGAGGGAGGCGTACTCTCTGGGTTCTGTCAGCGAGGAAGGAGGTGATCCAGTCCAGGGCTTTGTCGCCGATCCCTGCAGTGTGGAGGGATGTACGTAGGGTGTGGTGGCAGACGGTGTCGAAGGCGGCCTAGAGGTCTAGGAGGATGAGGGCCGCAGTTTCGCCATTGTCCAGCAGGGTCCTGATGTCATCGGTGACGGCGATGAGGGTGGTTTTGGTGCTGTGGTTGGTGCAGAATCCCGACTGGGATGAGTCCAAGGTGTTGTTCTCTTCGAGGAAGCAGGTCAGTTGACGATCTTCTCGATGATTTTCGCCAGGAACAGGAGCAGGGAGATGGGCCGGAAGTTCTTGAGGTCCTTTGGGTCTGCCTTGGGTTTCTTGGGTAGGGCGTTGATCTCAGCGTGTTTCCAGCTTTCCAGGAAGGTGGTGTTCTTGCATCAGCTGTTGAAGACCTTTCAGAGTTGGGTGCGATGATGGAGCTTGCTTTGTTAAAGATGTGGTGAGGGCAGGGGTCTGACGTGAACGGGAGTGGATGGTGTTCATGGTTTTGATGGTGTCTTCATCATTGACATGGTTCCAGGAGAGCAGGAGGCCGGTGTGACTGGGGGGCGATGAGTCTAAGGTGTTGGCGGCTGTCGGGGGTCTGAGTGTTGAAGCAGTCATGGATGTCTATGATCTTACAGTGGAAGAAGGTCACAGAGGTCTTGTGACAGCGGGATGTTGTTGGGGCTGGAGCTTGGGTTGGCGAGTTCCTTAATGATGTTGAAAAGCTCTTTGCTGTTGTGTGCATTGTTTTTGATACGTTCCTTGAAGGAAGTCCTTTTTGCGGCTCGAATGAGCTGGTGGTGCCTGCGGCTGGCGTTCTTGGGGGCTGTGGGGTTGACCGGTGTCTGTTCGTGGCGCCATTTCTTCTCGAGTCTTCTGCAGGTCTGCTTGGATGCCTGGAGGTCGACAGTGAACCAGATGGTCCTTCTGTTGAGGTCTCTGTTTGAGGGTTTTATGATCGGGGCAAGAGTATTGGCGAAGTCATCAATACATTGCCTGAGTTTGCAGGCGGCTGTGTTGGTGTCGGTATGGTCAGTTGGTGGGTCTCGGGCAAGGGTGGTGATTAGCTGGTCTTCGTGACATTGTTCCAGCTGCGGTGGGGAATTTGTTGCGGGTGATTGTGTGTGGTGTTTTTCTCGAAGGAGAAGTGGATGCAGCGGTGGTGCGTCCGGTGGAGTTTGGTCGTGTGGTTGAAGGTAATGTGGCTGCTGGCAGAAAAGATGGGGTTGAGCGTGTATCCGGCGGTGTGGGTGGGTGACGTCATGAGCTGTTTGAGACCGAGGTTGGCAAGGTTGTCCAGCAGTGTGGTGGAGTTGCTGTCGTTGGCATTCTCAAAGTGGCAGTTCAGGTCTCAGAGGAGGATGTAGTCTGTGGAGGCCAAGCCTTGCGAGCTGACGACGTCTGTGATGGAAACACTGAACTTTATCTGTGGTCCGGGGCGGGTCTGTATAAGAGGATTCCTCTGAGGGTGCTTTTGGGTTCAATGTGGATCTGGAAGTGCAGGTGATCGGCGGTGCTGATCGTGTCATCGGTGTTGGTCGAGATTCCGAGGGTATTTCTGTGGAGGATGGCCATTCCTCCACCCGGTCTGTTGGTACGGTCCCTGTGGGTGATCTTGTAGCCATCCGGGATGACTATGGCAACGTCGGGTGCTGATGAGGGGTTCATCCAGGTCTACGTCAGGAAGGCAATGTCCGGGGAGGATGAGTTGAGCAGGTCCCAGAGTTCGATGGCATGCCTGTGGATGGAGTGGGTGTTGAACAGTATGCATCTGAGATGGTTGTGGCCTGCCCTGGTGGGAGGGGTAGGACATGCAGGTGTTCGTTGGCTGGTGAAGCTGCAGTTTCGGCAGGTGAAGGGACCGCGGGTGCGCTTCAGGGTGGCCTGGAAGCAGGTAGATGTACGACCGGCTTTGAGTGCATAGAGGAGGTTGGCATTGTACCGGCGTTGTGCGTCATGGCTCTCATGGGAGCCAGGGGGTCTGGCCCTGGCACGATCCAGGCACTGACGGGTGCAGATGGGCTTGCCTTAGGCGCAGCTATGTTGTGCCACCGGCACACCCCCTGCGCGCGGCCCACTGCAGCCGCCTTTAAGAAGGGGAGGTGGGAGGGAGGAGCAGCTGGGAAGTGGTTGGGAGGGCAAATGGGCGAGCGAGTAGGGTGAGCCGCAGGGGATGCAGCGGCAGGAAAGCGGAACCAGGGATCTACGGGGAGAGGAGGGCGGGAAGACAAAGCAACACAGTAGCCCAGGAGAGCAGGGAAATAAAAATGAAACAAAAAGACAAAAGCAACACAGTAGCCCAGAAGAGTGGGCCAAATACAACGAAAAAAATGGGAGTGTGCCCAGGGTCGGCTACATGAGGCACAAACTTGCGGCAGCAGCAGGGGAAAATTCATGGGCACAGACGGGTGGAGCTAGTTGTGCGATGTGGGGAGGGACCTGCCTGAACACAGGGTCTAGGGTCGCTATCAGGTAGCATGGCATTGCACACCCATGGGTAGGGTTCAGCTGGACCCACACTGCAGCCTACATCCACTAATGGTATCAGCTTCCACAACATTGCTACACTGATGGGTAGGGTCCAGCTACACAGACTGCAGCCTTCATCCACTAATGGTATCAGGTTGTACGACATTACTACACCAAGTGTAGAGTCCAGGTACACACACTGCCACCTATATCCATTAATGGTGTCACGTTGCATGCAACAGATAGGTAGTTAAATTTACAGCTACACACAGTGCAGACAACATCCACTTTTGGTATCAGGGTTGTATGTCATTGCACACTGATGGGAAGGGTTCACCTGTACTCACTGCAGCCTACATCCACAATGATGCCAGGTTGAACAACATTGCTTCACCGAGGGGTAGAGTCCAGGTACACACACTGCACCTACAATCTCTACTGATATCCGTTTGCATGGAATTGCTACACTGATGATTAGGGTCCAGCTACACAGACTGCAGCCTACAACCATTAATGATGTCAGGTTGCATGACATTGCTCCCCTGAGGGGCAGGATTCAACTACACACACGGCACCTACATCCACTAATGATATCAGCTTCTACAACATTGCTACGCCGATGGGTAGGGTCCAGCTACACACACTGCCTACATACACTAGTAATATCAGTAGCATGACATTGCCAAAACTGATACGTAGGGTCCAGCTATACGCCATGCAGCCTACATCCACTAATGGGATCAGATTGCACGACATGGCTGCACTGATGGGTAACATCCAGCTACACACACTTTGAATACATCCACAAATGATATCGGGTTGCACAACATTGTTACACCGACGGGTAGTGTGCAGCAACACACACAGCACCTACACCCACTAATGATATCGAGATGCACAATACTGCTACATTGATGTGTAGGGTCCAGCTACATACACTGCACCTTCATCCACTAATGAGGTCTGGGTGAAAGACATTGCTACACCGAGGTAAAGGGTCCTGCAACATTCTTGCAGCCTACATACACTAATGGTGTCAGGTTGCGTAACATTGCTGCACTGACGGGTAACATCCAGCCACACACACTGTAGCCTACATTCACTACTGAAATCAGGATGCAAGTCATTGCTACATGGATAGATAGGGCCCAGCTACAAAGTCACTGCTGCCTACATGCCCTAACGGCATCAGATTACACGACGTTCCAACACCGAGGGGTAGGGTCCAGTTACACACACTGCAGCCGACATCCTTTATTGGTATCAGGTTACACAACATTGCTTCACTGAGGGTAGTGTTCAGCTGCATACACTGCAGCCTCCATCCGCTAACCATATTCGGTTGCATGACATCACAACACTGATCTGGGTCTAGCTACAGACATTGCTACACGGAGAGCAAGGGTCCAGCTACACACACACCACTGCCTACATCCACTAATCATCCTTGCTTGTATGACATAGCTACTCCAAGGGAAGGGACCAGCTACAAATGTCCACTAATGATATCAGATTTCAAGACAGTGGTACCCTGATGTGTAAGGTCCAGCTATAAAGACTAGAAAAATGGTTAGGGGTTCTGCCCACCTCACCCTCCCGTACCTGAGCAGGAGACATCCACGGATGAAAAAAGTAGAAAAAAATGGTACTGAAGGGATCAATCCACTTTTAATTCTCAAACAAGAAACAATTAATTTTCTTGTGATTAGCAAATTAAATCAAGGAAGCATATCTATAAGTTCATATATACATATATGGGCGGACAGCCAGAGAGGCACAACAAAAAACAATTTATATACAACACATCACATGTACATTCTATACAAATATACAACATATATGATATCAAAAACACTTCTATGTACCCTAAAGACAAAAATTATGTACAAATATATATATACACACCAATTTACATATGTATCTCCTCTTAAGGTATAGTGGAGTATACAATAAAAAAGGTAGTCCCAACAGACAAGCACCAGGGGGTTAACACATATACCCAGCCTATATTTGTGTAGATGCATCAATGGACAAATCAAATCTTTCTTGCATTAAACTAAGGGACTCCGTTCAAAGCCAAAGGTGTCGACCAGTCGCGGTCGCGTTTCAGCCAGATGATATAGGCTTCATCAGGACATGAGTACTCTAGTTTGCACGGCCCTGGCCAAATCTAGGGCAAATTTAATCGGTCAACCCACACACCCACCCAAGAAGGTCGGGTAGGTGTCACCGTCTCGGCTCAAGTCTCGAGAAATCTTAATATCTTCACTGTGTCCGCCCAACAAAATATATAGAATGAAAATAGTATGGTTCTCAGGGGTGGCTCAAGTCACACGATCTTCCTTCAATCTCCAACCACTTCAATGGCGCGAGGAACCGGTGTTTGCTGCAACGTCTTCCTCGGGGAATGCACCCGCGGCAGGTCCAGCTATACACATTGGTTCCTACATCCACTAATGGCATCACGTTGCATGACTTTTCTACACCAGGAGTAGGGTCCATCTACACACATTTACTAATAGTATCAGGTTGCACAACATTGCTACACTGACAGGCATACTACAGCCACACACACACACCTTCTAGCCTACATCTATTAATAGTTTTAGGTTGCACAACATTGCTACACTGACAGGTATAATCGAGCCACACACACACACACACACACATTCTAGCTTACATCTATTAATATTATCAGGTTGCACAACATTGCTACACTGACAGGTATAATCTAGCCACACACAATCACATTCTAGCCTACACTTATTAATAATATCAGGTTGCACAACATTGCTACAATGACAGGCATAATCCAGCCACACACACACATTCTATCCTACATCTATTCATAGTATCAGGTTGCACAACATTGCTACACTGACAGGCATACTACAGCCACACACACACACATTCTAGCCTACACGTATTAATAGTAACAGGTTGCACAACATTGCTTCACTGACAGGCATAATCCAGCCACACACACATTCTATCCTACATCTATTAATAGTTTCAGGTTGCACAACATTGCTACACTGACAGGTATAATCCAGCCACACACAAACAAACATTCTAAGTTCTAACCTACATCTATTAATAGTATCAGGTTGCACAATATTGCTACACCGAGTGGTAGGGTCCAGCCACACACACTGCAGCATTGTTCACTAATAGTATCAGGTTGTATGACATTACACACCGATAGGTAGGATTCAGGTACACACACTGCACCAACATCCACTATTGTTATCAGGTTACACGACATTGCTACACCGAATGGTAGGGTCCACCTACACACAGCAGATCCTGTTGCCTGCTTTCAGCAGGACCTTGTGAGCCCTTAGGGTGTTCCACTCGCTGTCCATTCGGTTGTTTTTAGGTCTTGCCTGAACCAGCACATGCGCTGTCTGTCAAGACATTTAGTCAGTGGTATTTAAAAAGCCAACCACAGCTTTTTGTCTGACCTCGAGTGGGCAGGGCTGCCCCGGGCCCACGCAGGGGGCCCTCCTAAGAGGGCAGCCACACTTAGTGCCACAGGATGGCACACGACGGGTCAGCCTCCCAGTGTTCGGGATCCTCGAGGGTCTTCTAGGCCGACGTCATTTCCGGGCAGGGGAGTGCGGGGGGAGGAGTACTTATACCTTCTCCCGCCCTCGAAGCATCCTCTTTCTCTGCTGCACTGACGCTGTTTGGTCACCTTCTGGAGCTGTTCTGAGTTGCGCGGTGAGTGTTTCCTCTCCACCCCCTCTGGAACTTGGATGCAAGCCCTGCCATTGTCGTTGGGTGCGGCCGCTGGTGGGGCAGGACTGCTCCAGGGGCTTAGGGCTCTCCTTCGTGTGGTCGGATTTGGGAGCCTTAGTTGTGGGGAGTGCCTTTCACGCACCGCCGTCCCCACGCTTGGCCACGGTGAATTCTGAACCGAGTTGGCCGCCTCCGCCATTGCCTGGTTGGGGCTGGTGGGGAGGGGTCAAGGCGCCCGGTGTGTGGCTACCCCGTGGGGCATGGGTTGAGCTGCCGGGCTAGGTTTGATTAGGTTCGGCGCACAGGAGTCCCCCGATATGGAGGCTAGGTTTTTTGTCTCCATTTTGTCCATGTCGGGGGTCAGTGCTGTGATGGGCAGCATGCAGGAGCACTGTTTGTCGGTGGCACCGTCTGTTCACACACACTGGGTCACGCCAGCTTGAGTGAAGTATCGAGGGGGAGTCTGGGTGTTTGTTGTCGCGGGCTGAGGCGGAGCTCAGTCAGGCTGGCGCGAGTCTCCTGCACGCATTCAGCCCAGTGTTGCGGTGCGGCACGGGGGCTGTGTCCAGCATAGTCTAGGGACTGCCCGCTGTGGTGGAGGGCCTCCGCTTCTTTTAGTATCCGGTGTCCCGGGGGTGGGGGCCATCTGGGGCCATGTGCAAAGCCACCAGCCCCGCTTCAGTGTGGGTACTGTTGTGCAGGTCTGCCCCCCCCGTTGTTGTGCTGCACCTCTTGCTTAGTACACGCCCCACTCCCCCTCTGCCCTATGTTTTCAACTTAGCCACCGCCCCATCTTGCCTGGGTTGGTGTCCGCCAGGGAGAAGTTGGAGCTCTTCGGTCCTTTATTCAAGTGTTTCGCTGAGGCAGCAGTCGGAATGTGTTGGCGGGTTTCTGCCCGCATGTCCCCACCGCAGACTGCAGCGCGTTTCGGAGCTGGTTCTGGTTTCGTTACGGAGCTGCGAGTGCCCATCACCCATGCCTTTCAGCTGTTTTCCACTGCAGCAGGAGGTCCCCAGTGGTGCCCCCCCCTTTCCTTCCCCCTGAGATGATATGTGGACATTCCTAGGAGAGGCAGGGGCGGGCTGTTAGACATCGACATAGATGCCAAGGTTTCAGATTGTTTCTGTGTAACATTTTCATCATTTAGGTGTAATTACGAGTGACATTCAATGAGTATGAGTGACATTGGCTTGTGAGTAAAATCAAGCAACCAAGATGAGGGAACATATAAATATCTGAAATTACTCCTATTTTGATCAATCAGACACTCTAAAAATATTCTAAAGGCCTGGGAGCAAGAAGAGGGTCTGCTCGCTAAGTGGCATTCCGAGCTGGGCGATTTGGCAGACCATTGGCAATGAAATAAGGTGGAGAATGGCATGGTGACAGTAAAGAAAGAGGGCGTAGAGTGCCGTAATTTTTTCATGAATTGACATGCTGCACTCGGTCAAGTTTGGACATTACCTAACATTCCACTTACAGTGTTTCGTCGACATATCCATCTTTTGTCCACCAATGGGCCATTTGAGAAATCATTGGTAAGCACACTCATTCATAGAGGCTGCGAATGGTGGAGCACATAGTTATAGCAATCAAAAACAAGGAAGGTATTGTTTCTGTTTGCCAAAACGTAAATTAGCAGCAGACTACATAGGAGACTGTGACGTGTGTGTTTTTAATTCATTGCAGAACTTCAGCAACAGGACAGCAGGCAGCTGATTGACCACGAGCTAAGCACTATTTATACAATAAAGCATATTTTGGAACTATGAAGAGTAACTTGAGGCCAGATGTAGGTAAGTCTCATTTACCGACTCTAGAATACCGAATTTTACTGATTTGGTATTCTAGATTCAGTAAATGAGGTGTAGGTAATAATTCTGTAATTTTTACCGAATCGCTATGATTCGGTAATTAACGAATCGGTTTTTACTGATTCGGTAATTGCCATTGATTCCTATGGGCCTTGAGGCCGATTCGCTAAAATTACCGAATTGTCAACGGGGACAGGGTGTCACTTTGACACCCTGTTGCACCCCTGATTCTGGCTTGTGTGCCATGTGACACACATACATGCCCTTAGGGCATGTATGTGTGCCACATGGCACAGGTGTACATGCACAGATGTGCATGTAGACAGTAATTCGTTATTTACCATGAACTAGTATTTCATGGTAAATAACGAATTCTTAAGGACCTGTGGCACTGTTTTTAGTTCCACCTACATCTAGATTTACCGATTCAGTAAATATTAGGCCCCCTACATTTCAATCTCCAGATACCGGTTGGTAACGGCCGAAATCGGCCGTTACCGCCAGGTATTTGGCAACCTACATCTGGCCCTTACTTCGGAGCTGAGCCACAGTAAAACGGTTTATGGCTACCCGCCCCCCCCATACCCCCCCCCCCCAGAGTGCGCCTGGCTGCAACAAATGACTTCCTAGGGAAATGCGCTTCCAGGGTCATTCAGGCTCAGCAAGCACCCGCTGTGCTATGGGCTCCGGAGGCCGCTACAAAAAATGCATGGGAATTCTCATCTGAAGGGAAACGGTTACCAAGGGCAACGCGTGACATGTTTTAAATGCCTTGACTTCGCCTTTCAATGACGTCCTTCACTGCAATAGTTTAACCACAGGAGGAAGACAGCCCATCTACTCTTTATAAACAGGCTAGTCCAGTTTTGTGTTGGGTCTGTGTCTACAACCAGAAACGGGCCATTGTGTAATGCCGACACCTCTTTAACTTTCATTTTTTACGGTAATTTAGAGGTACTTCTCCTTACATTCTTTGCACTGCATTTTTGTCTGACAAAAGTCAGGCTTCGGGATTCCTTGTGCATGTGAAGAAAATAGTAAACTATAAACAGCTAATTAAAATGGTAGAATACGTGAAAGAACGTAATGATAGTTTTCTTAAAACACGTAATTGTTTCACAGCTCATGGGATTGCAGCATCCGAACTGGCCTGCTGAATGCACTCAGCTACTTTGCTCGTGTACAAGGACGTCATCTAGAGGTGAGTTGACTGCAGAATTCAGTGCCATGCCCTTAAGATCTGAGAACTAGAACTTAGCGAACCGCACATTATTATCAATATTTTATTCAATCAAATAAAAAATGATCATTTACATAAATGAAAGCCATCATAATACAATATCACATAACAGTTAAAAAATTCTATAAAAGATCTTATATCAAATAGAAACAATTACAGTTAAAAAAAATGGCAGTTAATTTCAATAAATACTGTTTTACATATGCTAAAATTGATCTGATAAAAAGTGAACCGCACATATTATTTAATGAATTTCATCGACTGGCTCGCCCCCTGAAGACTGTAGGCAAGAACATCCTGATCAGGGGCATTTGCAATTTGTGAGTCGATAGATCAGACTTAGGGCCCAAAGTAGGTAAAACGCATTTTCCGATTTTAAAATACCGAATTGCACCGAATCGGTATTTTGAAATCGGAAAATGAGATGTAGAGAAAAAAAATCGGAAAAATACAGATTCGGTCGTAATCGGTATTGTGATTCGATACGTACCGAATCGGCATCCACCGAATCAGAATTTACAGATTCGGCTACAACCGAATCGGCAAATACCGATTCGGTAATCGCAATACACCCCCATGGCCAAAAGGCCCATAGGAACGCATTGTAAATACCGAATCGGGAATTTCCGAATCGGTAAAATCCGAATCGGTAAAATCCGATTCGGTAAATACCGAATCGGTGAATGCCGATTCGGCAAGCTAGTCAAACTGAAACCAGAGACAACAGCCAATGAGGTGGATCCACCCTCCCCCACCCTAGCAGGGAGTGGCTACCCAGGCAGGTGCAGCTCATTAAGAACTTTCTGGAGAGGCAGCCTGAGCTGAGCATTCACAGTGAGCAGCAGTGGAAGCAGGATCCAGAGCACTGTGAAAGATGGCTAGCAGCAGTGAGAGCCAGAAGGCTGTGCAGAAGAGGAAACCTAAATTCAGCACTATGGAGCTGCAAGTGTTGGTGGAGGAGGTGGTGAGGGTACACAGGCAGCTGTTTGGGAGGCTGTCCCTCACTGTACCTGAGAGCACAAAGAGGAGGCTGTGGAGCGATATTGGGGAGAAAGTAAACTCTGTTGGTGTTACCCCCAGGAGCCTTGACGACCTCAAAAAGAGGTTCTATGATATCCGCAGCCTAACAAAGCGGAAACTGGCAGAGCTGCAGAAGCAAGCTGGACTTACTGGTGGAGGCAGGAACCCGGCGCCACCCCTCACTGAGCTGGAGGAACTAGTGGCGACTACCATCGAGAGGGAGAGTGTGGTTGGAGTTGGGAACCTGGATAGCTCAGCCAGAGCTACAGCTAAAGGTAAGAAGCATGTGCATCATGACACACCCTACCAGACACCTCCCCTTTAGACCCAATGCACAGCCAAACCCCAGCCCAGTACTGCTACCAACAGACATGAGAAATGCATCATGGTAAATGTAGTCAGCAGAAGTTGGCAAAAATGCCAGTGCAGAAGCATAATTAAAAGAACTGTGGAACTGAATCAAAGTATTTGAAATGATATGTGCAATGCTTTAATTGTAGTGACTGTAATACATCAGCACTCAATTCACAAATGCTTCTTTATACCTAGGGGCACCATCAGGCGGAGGAGCAGGAGCAACTGAGGCACCAGCACCAGCACCATCTTCCAGTGCGGTGGCAGGGCCAAGCACTAGTCAAGCAGCCCTGGAGGAGGAGGAGGATGAGAACACCAGTGCCCAGGGAATTGAGGAAGACCTTGGACATTCCTTCACATTTCTACACTCCCCCTGAATATCTGGCATGCCCCCATTGCAGTTCTCCCCAGAGAACTCACCAACACCGAGCCACCCTGCACCTGCCACATCTCCTGCCAGGAGTATCGTTGTAGCTCCATTGAACTCCATCGAGGGAGAAGCGGGTCAGGCCCCAGCTACCAACACAGTTACACCTGTGGCACCCCAGCCCACACAGCAGGGCAGCAGCAATCCCCGGAGGTGTACAACATCCAGCACTGCACTTCCAGCACGGGAGGGCAGCATCTTTCAAGGGCTGGAGGGCAGCATGGTAAAGATACAGCGGATGCAGGCGAAATCCATCTTGGCTTGCCAGCGCCAGCTGCGGCAGCATAACCTGCAAATGGGAGAGATGGCGCAGGGGTTTAAGACATTTGTAGAAAGCAATAAGGAAATTGCTCCAGGTCTTGGCCGTATGACCACAGCCATCACGCAGCTCTGTACAAAACTGGACGAGCACGAGCACTCTCGCCGCAGGGATGCCCACATGCACAATAGGTCAATAAACCGCCTTGCTGCTGCTACCGCACAGCTATGCCAACGTGGGGCAAATATGGAGGCCAGCCTGACCCAGAACACCGCAGAGGTCACCAGGGGCATGGCCCGCATTACGACCGCCATGGAGGCACTTATAATTTCAAACACTGTGGTCAATCCAGCCCTGGACCTGGGCGAGGCTGGGGACAGCAGCAGCCGCAGCAGCCCGGCCAGCGCAGTGTCAGAGCCGCGCCGCAGCACCAGGCGCTCTGCTGAAGCTGCTGGACATGCAGAAGGGGGAGAGGCACATCCCAGTGGGGCTGCTAAGCGCAGCAAAAAATAAGCTTGCCAGGGCGGGTGAGGCAACCCGGACAATTGACATTGAACCACTTTTTGTTAACATTTTCTTTTGTTGCACATCAGTGCAGTAACGGTGTTGCAACATTATTAAAAATTTCATTTCCTTACAGCCATTGACCTGTCTGTGCATCTGTACTCACTCAGAAATAGTTTTCTGTAATCTCCTCACGTCTGTATCTGCCATCACTTGGCGTAGACACCCCAGCAGGTTGTGTTTGTGGCACAGCAACGTTGTCGTCATGGTCCTCGTAGTCTGACAACTCCACCTCAGTGCTCTTCTTCACCGCAAGGTTGTGCAACATTGCACAGACAGCTATGATCTTGCAGCAGGTGATGGGGGTATACTGCCTTGCACCTCCACTCTTGTGCAAGCATCTGAATCTGCTTTTCCAGATGCCAAAGGTCCGTTCAACTACATTCCTTGTGCTTTTGTGGGCCCGGTTATACCTCCTTTGGCTGTGTGTAGAGGGGTTGATGTAGGGGGTGAGTATGAATGAGCGGAGGGCATATGCACTGTCGCCTAGAAGGAAAAGGGGTAACATTACTCACATGCATACATGTATTTCACTTAGCTACTTTGTGTTATGGGGGTCTGAAGATGTGTCTCACCTAGGAGGTATCCTTCACCAAATTCGCCAGCCGTCAGCCGTGCATAGATGCCGCTCTGTTGAAAAATGTAGGAGTCGTGGGTACTCCCTGGGAATTTTGCGACCAGGTCTGCGATGGTGCACTTCGCATTGCAGATCACCTGAACATTGATGGTGTGAGTAGACTTCCTATTGCGGTATATGTATTCTGTGTCAGCAGGGGGGCAAATCGGAATGTGCGTGCCATCTATGCAGCCAATGATTTGGGGAAATTGTGCCATCTGGTAAAAGTCAGCTTTTGTTTGTACCAGTTCCGCGTGGGTTGCAGGGAAAGAGATGTATTGGTCCATCCTCTGTATCATGGCGTCAAGGAATTTGTGGAAAAACCTTGACAGGCTGCTCTGGGTCACCCCTCCTACCGCAGCTACTCCACTTTGATAGCTGCCAGACGCAAGCAGGTGTAGGCTGCATAGCACCTGCACGTGGGCTGGGATGGTGTGTGCCCATGGGGTGGGGTGGTCCAACAGTGGTTTGAGGTCCCTGATGAGCTCCAGAATGGTGTCTGAGTCCAGCCTGTACCTCTGTAGGATCTCTGCCTCTGTGAGCATGAACAGGGTGATCCTCTGTCTGTAGACCTGTTCCTCTCTTTGCCATTTCCTCTCTCCTTCCTGCTGTAGCCGTAGCCGCCTTGCAATGACATAAAATGCAGCCATCCTGCAAGTTGCAATGCATTTTGGGTCTATTTTTATAGGTTGAAGTTGGTTACCACCTAATTGTAATCCATGGTAAATACCGATTTTGAAATACCGATTTTGAGCCAAAATCGGTATTTCTATGCTTCCCTACATCTCTCTCTCTGTCTGAATCGGAGATTTACCGAATCGGTAACTCTACCAAATTGGTAGGTTATCCGATTCGGCATTTTTCCGAATCGCTGTCTCTACCGATTCGATAAATGGACCGAATCGTTTTTTTTTCCGAATCGGTATTTTTAACGAATCAGTATGTTACCAAATGGTTCTCTTTCCGATTCGGGGTATTTCCGAATCAGATTATTTCCGATTCGGTAGCCATTCCGAATCGGTATATATACCGATTTGGACGATTTTCATTGCCCTACATCTCGATGGCTGTATACCGATCGGTAAGGGCCGAAAATCGGTATTTTCGGCCGTTACCGATCGGTAACGGCCTACCTACATCGGGCCCTATGTCCGCTATGGATCTGTGTGAGTGCACGCAAGATCCGGTCTACAACGAGGAGACGTGTGGCCATAGGTTCACCTAGAAGGGCCACCAAATTCAACTTACTACATATAAAAACGACAAAAATCTCCTTCAGGGTGGGGCAGGCAGGGTTGTAACTTAAGTTTGCACAGACGTATTCAAGGCCTCTTTAAAAGCTGTTAGGATCATTTTAGAACAACAAACATGAAATCTTGCCAGACAGCCTCAACTGCAACATGCTCACCACTATCTATCGTTTAACCACACACACCACATGGGGTGGCTTGTAGAGTGATATCATAAAATCTTTTAAATCAAGGCTGGGAACACCAAACTCCACACCTAATTAAAAACAAGCATTGGCATAGCCAATAAGTCTCTCCTTTGGGACCTTATAAGTGTTTAACCATGCAACAATTAATGTTGTTGCAGTAAGGATATTGTGCTGCATAACTAAATACTTATAAGGTCCCAAAGGTGACACCTATTTTCTATGCCAATGCTTGTTATTACTCTGCTCAGTCCACTCTTTGTCCCCTCCCTGGAAGTCACAACATTATAAGCACAGAAACCCTCCTGTAGCATCAAGGGATGCAGCAGGAATCTACAGTGTGCTGCAGCGTCACTGCATTCTCTACAGACCCAGCGCCCCCTGGAATCTTACCGTACTCACTGCAGCGGTTTGATACTCACGCGACCGCACACTCCCTGTGTAGCTCGACTCCCACCTCTCTGCTGCTCTTCCTGATTTAACCCCTTGGGCGCGGCCGCGATTTTGCGCCTGTGTGGCAGAATCGTGAGTGGATGATTTTATGACGGACCCCAGCCGTCATCAGCACACGCCCACCGTAGTGCATGACGGCTGGGGGCTGTCATCAGCATCGAAGGGGTTAAGCTCACAAGCTTTATTTCATTCTCCCCCTGTCTTCCTTCTGGGCCATCTAAATATTACAACTATCTCCCCATCTACTTTACCTGCTTTTGTTTGCGTCATTCCGAGCCACATATTTTACTTACATATATGTACCTAGATAGCCTTACGAGCAGCTCTCTTCCTCCATTGGTCTGTTCAAGTGTCATTCCCATTTAGCTTTCACCTACTGCAGCCTACAGCATAGGGTCGTTTATCAGCCCCCTTCAGCCATTGGCCATGTTCACTGTGAGTCAGGCCCGGCTTTATGGCGGTGTGACCTATGGCTAGGGCGGTCGACCTCGAATCTGGGGAACTGGGTTCGAGTCTCGGCAATTACGCTGAACATATTGTGATTCTGGCAAAACACTTAATCTCCCCATGCCTAACAAAAATGAATGTGTCCTCATGTAATGCAACTGGTACTATGTAAAGCGCTCTGATACCCGATATTCGGATCAAGTCGCGCTATATACAACTCTATTAACAAAAACACTGGCACTGACCTCAGAGGGCACTGTGTTTAGAAACAATGGAAATAACTTACCATTCAAAAGCCCCTGCTGCAGAGTTCCTTTTATATCCATCAGGTTTCAGGCAACAATAAAAATGTCATGACAACTCTTGTGATTAATGTTCCTGCATGGAAGAGATCCGAGTTTTGTTTAGAGGTAGTTTTGACTCATTATAAAGTAGCACAGAGGGATAATGTGCCTTCTGCAAAGAAAGAGTACCATGCAGATCACAAATCTTTATTTTATGTGGAGAACTCAGTGGTTTACTGCTTTTGCCACAGAAATCCTTTTGTTACTAGTAGTTCATAGGTTGCAATCCTAATATAGCAAAGTGACCTATGAACTTTTGTCAAAGAGCTGCATGCAAACTGCATGGTATGGGTTACAAGTAGGCCTAAGCGGTAAATTCCGCTCCGCTCGTTGAATTTTGGCAATTCTATATTTCGCGGAGAAGAAGGAATTGCCGAATATTCCACGATCCACGAAGTAGCGGAATGTTTTCCTTGTTCGCACTTTCAAAATGCATGTTCACAAGTGCTGGAGCAACTTACCGGGATCCCTGCATTTGCCGACTAGTTTTCCTATCCATTTGCGTGTGCCACGAGATTTTGGTAGCCGGCAGCGCGATCCTGCGAGAGTGTGCGTTCACGAACATGTCATTCGAATTCGTTATCGGATATCCATGTTTGTGAACAGTAAACACGCATCGCAAGTGTACGGGACAAGTGAAACAAGATGGCCGTGACTGTATGGTCAAGTTCGCGAGATATTTCCCCCCGAGCACGCAAACAGCGTCCCAGAACAGGAGAAACGCAATTCTGCGTGCTTGTGGAAATCTGTGTAGCTTGCAGAGATTTTTCACCTTGTCGCATAACTTTGCAAAAAGCGACTACGCAAATTCCGCCCACTCCTAGTTAAAAGGTTAGTTTTCCCCCAGTTTTTCATTTTCAAAATGTTGCTAAAAAGGTTTGTTTGGGCAGAAATAGGGGGCATATTAGCAAGAACCTTGTTAAAATTATCACTGTTTTAGAGGCAGGAAACGGCCGCTAAAACGGCTATAATGGGCTAGCTAATATGCGTTATAGAATTCCAATAGAAGCCCAGGTTAGATGTGCAGGACATCTAATCTGGGCTACTATTGGAATTCTATAAAGCATATTAGCAAGCTCGTTATCGCCTTTTTAACAGCAGTTTCCTGCCGCTAAAACAGCAATCATTTTAACGAGGTTCTTGCTAATACTCCCCTACATCCTTTCTTTTAAAGGAAATCCCAAACATTGTGTTACATTTTAAATCCAGAGTTTGCACTTCTCCAGAACAATATACATCCTACTAGAATAGATGACGTGTGATTCCTACACCTTGCAGCCATCCTTGTCTTTTGCAACGGTTTCTATAGATTGATTTGCACGTGTATGATTGATTGTTTCTTTATAATGTGTGTGTCATGTAAAGCGCTCTGACAATCTACACTGGTATGCGTAGCGCTATAGTGTGTGATGTCACTACTAGAATTTTGGGGAAGTGACGTTCATTGGGGGCGCCACAAAGCATTGTCACACCAGGCGCCACCAGCGCTAAAGCCTGTCCTGCTGTGAGTGGCAGCATTTTGCACTTGTACATTTCTTCTTAAAAAGTAGCCCACTTTAGTGCCGTAGCTTATAGGTTAATCCCTTTTATAATATCATGTTTTTTAATGTGCTTTTTCAGTGGGTAATTTTTACTTACATTTTTATGCAAGCATACAGGGGCGGCTGGTGACATTTGAAAGTGGTAAGGCGTAAACTAATTTGCATATTGCACCGCAGCGAGCGAGCACAGCGAGCCCAAACCACCTTGCATCCATCCATACATCATTCATGCATCCACCCACCCACCCATCCTGCATCCATACATCATTCATTCATGCATCCACCCATCCATCCATCATGCATCCACCCATCATGCATGCATCCATCCATACATCATTCATGCATCCACCCATCTATCCACCCACCCATCCTGCATCCATACATCATTCATTCATGCATCCACCCATCCATCCATCTACCCACCCATCCAACCTGCATCCATCATTCATGCATCCATCCACCCATTATGCCTGCATCCATCCATGCACCCACTCTCCCTGTTCAATTTCCTTTGCTGCGGCTCTTAGAAACTGGCCAATCACGTTTAAGCTGGGTCCCCCAACTCCACCATCTAATATATTCACATTCATTTTACCTTTACTGTAAACATCTGTGGTCTCTTTGGAGGAAAACTCACCTGACAGGAGTCTGCGAGACACTGGCTATAAGTTTGTGATTTACATCCCCACTGAACTTTTTTCACACTGTCTACGGTTGATTAATAGTAAGCATGGGCGGATTTTGCAGATCCACGATCCGCGGATTTTGCGGATTTGCGGATCGTGGATCCGCAAAATCCGCGGATTTTGCAGATTTGCGGATCCGCGGATTTGGGGCGGGGGCGGGGCTTCCATGCGAGTGCACATGCCTCTTGTGAGGCCTCTATCCAGCATCACAGCTTATTTTCCACGGTAGAGTTGGGAAGAAGGCACACCTGTCCAGCCTCGACGACGCTCACGATTGTTTTTGGGCTAATGAATGAGTCACTGAATTTGAGCATCAACTAGTTCGAGCGACCATGTGTGTGTTACTATGCAATCGCCCCGACGGGCGCAGGGGTCCCTTGAGTGAGCTGTCCATCATAGTGGGTGAATGGCGGGCAGACGGTGCAAACCGCGAGTGTGTGGGCGGGGCCAAGCGGGCAGGGCTACCATGCGAGTTCACATGCCTCTTGTGTGTATAAAAGGTCAGAGAAAGATCAGTTCAGCAGATGAAGAGAAAGAAACCCGAGTTGGGAAGAAGGCACACCTGTCCAACCTCGACGACGCTCACGATTGTTTTTGGGCTAATGAATGAGTCACTGAATTTGAGCATCAACTAGTTCGAGCGACCATGTGTGTGTTACTATGCAATCGCCCCGACGGGCGCAGGGGTCCCTTGAGTGAGCTGTCCATCATAGTGGGTGAATGGCGGGCAGAGGGTGCAAACCGCAAGTGTGTGGGCAGGGCCAAACGGGCAGGGCTACCATGCGAGTTCACATGCCTCTTGTGTGCATAAAAGGTCAGAGAAAGATCAGTTCAGCAGATGAAGAGAAAGAAACCCCTGGTCACAAGAACAGCACGGGTATTGTGCTCGTGAAAGTCAAGGATGCAAAAGCCTCTATCCAGCATCACAGCTGATTTTCCACGGTTGATTTGTGAAGAAGGCACACTTGCCTCGACGACGCTACAGGAAGGGCATGTTGTAACTATTTTAGGATGGCGCCGGCAAGCTGCCAGCGCCATCCTAAAATACTTACTAAATTAGCTTCAACAGGAAGCTCTAATAGATAAAATCCAGCACCTGCTCGATTTTATCTATTAGAGCTTCCTGTTGAAGCTAACTTAGTAACTATTTTAGGATGGCGCTGGCAGCTTGCCGGCGCCATCCTAAAATAGTTACAACAGGTTCAACTTTTGCCCCCGGAATAATCCACCGCTCGCGGATTTGCGAATTCTCGGTAAATTCGCGGGAGTTCGCAGATCGCGAATTTACCGAAAATTCGCAAAATCCGCGAGCGGAACGGATTTTCCGCTCATACTTAATTAATAGCCACATTGCACACATCCGTACGGGGTGCACTCTTTACTTAAGACTGCACGCTTTTCTTCTTTCAGCACTGCAGTGCTGTCTGGCATCTTAAACAAATAAAATACGACATAACACTTTTTCCTCATTACTTGCCTTGCGGTCACTCTTTTGCACTGCTCGTGTCAACAGGCTGCCGTGTCCGCAGTAATTCTTTCCATATTTCAGACAATCCTGGTGCTGCAGGGGCACAGGTTACTCTACGCCCACAGCACGCCCATTAGGAGACCGAAGTGCTCCTAATGGGCATGAGCAAAAAAGCATGAACACAAGTGTGCATGCGCGGGCAGGGGTAAAAAATTCACCCTCCATCCCCACGCATGCTCACTCGTGTTGCTGCCTGCCTGGTGACAATCATGTCAATCAACATGACGCCTCCCGTACATCATGCTGACTGGCATGCATTGTCAGTTCTCCCTCGGTGTCTCCTGCGGGCGGCTGCGGGCGGGGGGGCTACGCCCCCACACCCCTATGGACGCACCACGCCTGCAAGCATATGCACACAACCTTTAAGTGGCAGCATTTTTACTTGTATATTTCTTTTACACTTTTAATTTCTATCGTATATGTTTGGCAAAAATAAATAAAACTTCGGCAGTCTTGACAAAGGAAGACCAGTTGGTGGTGCCAATACTGGTTTCATTTTGGTCCGTGTCCCGTTGAGTCAATCACCTTGGATCAGCGGCTCCCCCGGACGGTCCCCTTTTGCTCTGCTTCCAGTAAATGCAGCCAGCAAGAGCCCCGAAGTCATAGCAGACACCGGCGTCTCCTGAGCCTCCCGGGTTCAGCTGCTGAGGCAGGGAGACTGCAGCCTTAACTCACTCACAGGGGCAGATTTAAAAGCCCCTTGCGCCACTTTTGCGTCATTTATCCCATGTTAAAAATGACTCAAAAGGAGCGCAAGGGGCTTGTGAATCTGCCCCACATGTCTCCCCCGGATCCCTCTCTAGGCTCTATGCATGTGCGTCACAGGGGTCTAGGGAAGAGTGTCTGCTGGTCTCCAGTCAGGGGCGCAGTCATTCCTGCCAGCCTCTGCATGACTTAGAGCCGCTTAGATGATTGCTCGTGGAGAGCTCTGAAAGGATACATGAAGTGACTCGTTATTCCACAGATGGCCACTAGATGAAGCCAGCAACCCAGATAAGGTGATTTTTTTTTTTATTTTAAAAGTTTTATATAGCGCTAGCTCGACCCGTAGGTATCAGAGTGCTTTACATACACACAGTAAACAGCAGAAAGGATATTACATTACATAGTAGGCCGGCAGTAAGGAAGCAAACCAAAGAAAAAAATTACAGCATGGGAAATAAATATGCAGTGCAGCGGAGGGGGAGAGAGCAATAAAAAGAAAAAGAAAAAGGTGCGAATGACATAGTCCGGTCACCCACTATCCATGAATGTCCAGAGAGAGAGGAGACAACTCGGATATAGAAGTCTAGGTTAGTTGACGTTGGTCATGAAAGTATTTGTTGAGGAGATGGAGTTTCAGGTCCCTTTTGAAACAGGAGAAGGAGGGGTTGCATCTGAGGACTCCCGGGAGAGCGTTCCAAATGCTGGGCACGTTGCCAGAAAACGATCGGTATTGGGTGGTTTTCTTTTTCAGTTTCGGAGGAATGAGAAGGAGTGAGTTGGAGCTTCTCAGCATTCTGGATTGACCTGCTCTTACCAGTTTGTTGTTTAGGTAGTTGGGAGCTGGAGAGTGGAGGGTTTTGTGTGTGATGCAGGCCAGTTTATAGATACAGCTCCCTTCCATGGGAAGCCAATTGAGGCAGTTGAGAGCTGGAGTGATGTGTTCAAATCTTTTAACTCCAGATACAAGTCTAGCAGACATGTTCAGCACTGCTCTTAGAGGGGCTAGGTGAGCTTTAGAAGTTCCCGTACGGATGGCGTTCCCGTAGTCGATTTTAGAGAGAACTAGGGATTGGACTACTGTCTTGAGGTCATCGTAGGGTAGAAAAGGTTTCAATTTTTTGAGGTGTTTTAGAGAGAAAAGAGCACTTTTTGCAGAGTTTTTGATGTGAGCCTCCATTGATGCGTTCTTGTCAATGGTGATGCCTAGAGACTTAACTGAGTTGGATAGAACGAGGGGGCAGTTTAGGGCAACCAGATTCTTGAGCCACTCTTGGATTGGACGATGGTTACTTTTTGGAGAGAATAGGATTATTTTTGTTTTGTCTGGGTTGAGCTTTAAGTGGTTAACGTAGAACCAAGTTTGGATCTCGGTTAGGGTGGTATTGAGGAGTTGGATGTCGCTGGGAGACTTGATCCTGAAATAGATTTGGGTATCGTCCACGTAAAGGTGGTAATTCACTCCAGCTTTTTTCAATATGATTGTGAGGGGGTCCATAAAGAGATTGAAGAGGGACGGGGAGATGATCGAGCCTTGCGGGACCCCAAAGTGTGACTTTAGTTGGCTTTGAGAGACAGGAGTTAATTTTAATTTGTTGCGAGCGGTGTTGAAGGAAGGAGGTGAACCATTTTAGAACTGTGCCATTTATGCTGGAACGTTTCGACAGGGTCTCCAGAAGGGCTGGATGGTTTACTGTGTTCAATGCCGCAGATAGGTCAATAAGGATGAGTAGGCAGGCATCACCTTCGTCTAGGGTCTTGTGAATGTCGTCGGAGACGTTGAGCATAGCTGTTTCCTTGCTACAGCCTTTTCTGAAACCAGATTGAAAGGTGTTGAGGAGGTTGAACTCATCAATTTGTTTATTGAGTTGGAGGAGAACACATTTCTCCAATGTTTTTGCAAGGAATGGGTGGTTAGAGATAGGTCTGAGGTATTAAGATCATTAGGGTCAGCCCCAGGTTTCTTGAGAATGGGTGTGATTTGTCCTAGTTGAAGGGAGTCAGGGACACAGCCTGAGGTGAGAGAGGCGTTGATGATTTTTGTCCAGAAAGGGGGAATGGTGTGGTTGAGTTCTTTTATAATTGTGGAAGGGAGGGGGTCCATAGTGTGGGAGGAAGGTTTTAGATTAGAAATTATCTTGAAGACCTCGTTTACCGACATTAGCTCAAAGTCGGACCAATGCGCATTGTTTTTTAGCTGGAGGTAGGTCTGATTGTCCTTGTTAAGAGCTCTTTCCGAGTGGTCAAGGGAAGTTGAAGGGGGGCAGGTTAAGGGGGAAGGAGGGTTAGCAGATTGTAAGAAGGATTGATCAATTTTAGAGACTTTATTAGTGAAGAAGGTGGCAATTTCTTCACAACGCTCATTGGAGGCTTCGATATCTTGAGGGGGAGTGCAGATAGTTTGGCTTTTAACAACGTTGAAGAGTTCTCTTGTTTTCTTTTTCGCAAGAGTTAGTTGACTGTGGAAAAAAGATGCCTTTTCACTGAAGATGTATTTTTTGTATGACCGCCGAGCAGATCTAAGATGTGTTAGGTGCAAGGACGAGGGGTTTTGTCTACAACCCCTTTCCGTTTGTCTGAGCTGACGCCGTTCATCATTCAGCTCCACGTTAAACCAGGGTTTTGATTTGGTTCTCCTCAGGTGTTTGAGTTTGAGAGGAGCTACTTGTTCTAAAACCTCTGTCATTCTTGGGTTAAAATGTGAAGTGAGGTCATCAGCCGTCCATGATGAGGGATGGAGTTGAAGATGGGGATGAATCTTGGCTTCAAGTTCGGACAAAGGTACTTCTTTGATGTTTCTGGTCAAGAGTTTAAGTTTGACAACACAAATAGGTTGGAGGCTGGCAAGTGTGTCAATCCTGAACAGAAGGAGGTGGTGGTCGGATCAGGCAATGGGTGAAATCTCGCTCAGGGAGATCAAATCGTTGTTGGTTATGATCGTATCTAGTGTTGCACCTTTGATGTGAGTCGGTTTATTGCAGAGTTGCTTGAGGTTATATATTTCCAGAAGGTTGGAAAGGTTCAGGACAGTGGAGTCTTCCGGGTCGTTCCAGTGGACATTGAGATCACCCAAGAACATGTCTTTGGTGTCTGTCAAGGAGAATCGTGTTATTAGGTCTGTTAGTTCTTCTGGGAAAAGGGTACACTCTCCAGGAGGATGGTAGATGGTGTGGAATTTGATGGGTGGGGTGCCCTTGGTAGTGATTTTGATGCCTAGGTATTCAAACAATAGGTATTCTGCAGGTTTGAGTTTGCTAATCTGTATTCCATCCCTATGAATGATGGCTAGTCGCCCCCCCCCCCCTTCAGTTTTGATCGGCCTGTCTTGTCTGATGATGTTCTACCCTGGAGGGGTGAGAATGTCTAGAATGGGGGTGGAGTGGACATTGAGCCAGGATTCTGTGAGGAAAGCGATGTCAATTTCTTCAGCGAGAAGAGCTCCAGCAATGTCAGTAGGGTGTTGTTCTGCTGATCTGCAGTTTAGGAGCATGCAAGAGAGAGGACGGGGAGCCTCGATGATGGGGGGAGTTAGGTGGATAGAGGAGTATTGAGCAGGGGGTCTAGGCGAGTGCACAGTATTCGCGATTCTGTTAGTGCTGCTAATAACAGGGATGTGGAGAGGGGCTGACTTCTGGTACAAAGCGAGGTGAGAGTCGTAGAGCTCCTCAGGTTTCGGTACCGAAAAGGCTTGGCTATCCCTGTTGGGTCTGAGGGCCTGGTTCGATGATGGGCTGGAGGGTCGAGGGGTGCTCTGTGGGGCCATGTGAGATGTATTGAGTGTAGTAGGAGCACAACACCTCGGGGGAGGGAGCTCGGTGGCTTAGGTTTGATCAGAAGTTCTTGTTGTAGGTAAAGGAAATCAGCAGCAAGGGAGTTAATTTTCTGCTCCATTCTGTTTAGTTGCGGTGCTATTGAGCGGAGAAAGTTTAAGCTTTTAGGCAGGGGTCGAGGATGACTTGGGTCTATGGAGGGAGATTGAGCAGGGATCTGGGGTTGGATGGAGTCCCTGGGATTAGGATAGGGGGGAGGTTGTACACTGGGAGTCGGTGTTGTAATCTTCCTATTCGAGGAGTTTGGTGTAGAAGAAGTGGGACTGGTGTCCAAGTGGGGAGGGAGAGAAATACTGGGACGGACGTCAGAGTTCTGGGCAATGTCAGAGAGATTGGCGGTGGAGGCAGGTTGTGAATGTGGGAGTGAGGCAGCGGAGGGGGAGAGAGACAACTGGATTGGAAATGACGTTAGACAGGGGGGAAGTAAGGGTCAGGGAACAGGGACAGTGTAGGTGGTAGGGGAAGATTGTGAAGGAAGGTTCTGATTATCAGGAGTAGAGAGGGGAGAGTCTGTGAGGTCCTTGGGATTAGGAGAGGGGAGAGGTTGGACACAGGGAGCGGGATTTGTAATGTTCCCATTCGAGGAGTTCAGAGGAGGAGAAGTGGGACTAGTGTCTAGGTGAGGAAGAAGAGAAACTAAAGAAAGGCCATCGGAGTTCCAGGGCGTGTCTGAGAGGATAGAGTTGAAGGTGGGTTGTGTATGGGGTGGGTGACAGTGGAAGGTGATGGTGCAGTTGTAGAAGGGGGGAGAGAGAACACTGGATTGGAAATGACGTTAGACCAGGGGGAAGTAAGGGTCATGGGAACAGGGTCTGAGTAGGTGGTAGGGGAAGGTTGTGGGGGAGGGTTCAGATTCTCAGGGTGGAGAGGGGAATGCCTGTGGGGATTTCAGTCACAGGAGGGCAGAGTTTGGAGACCACATTGTTAAAATTGGCCTTGAGGGGAGTGTTAGTGGTGAGTTTGTTGCTCCTGGTGTGATCAGTAGATGTGAAAAAGGTGGGTGTTTTGCGACGGAGAGTATGAATAGGGGTAGTGTGATTGTAGTGAGTGATGGTGGAAGTCCCTGAGTTGAGGAGAGGGTCTTCAGGGCAGGGAGAATGGATCAGTTCCACGATGTTCGTGAAGGTAGTGGGGGATGGGGGAGAAAGGGTTTGATGGCTCAATTGAGTTAGCGAGGAGAGAAGTGTGGGGAAGTGGCAGTCAAAAGTGGTGAGGTGCGGGTCAATGGCTGCTAAAGACAAGTCAAGCAGAGAAGGGCACAAGAGCTCCCAAGACATGTTTTAGGGGATTCCGTGAGGAAAATAGTGTTTTACTCAATTCTAGAAGAATCCACGGCTTGTGTGACCAGCCAGCGTAAGAGAGGCCGTATCCTATGTTAGGAGTAGTTTTGAGTTTGGCAGCCTCGGTTTTTATCCGTGTCCTTGAAAAGTGCATACAAGTGGAAGTGTGGTTGAAAGGCCCTGGCATTGTGCACCTGTGCAATGCTGCCCCTCACTCTCTCATCCTCACTACTCCAGTAAGTTTCCTCATTGTACAGGTCCCTTGACAGGTGTTCCGCGTCACTCTGGGGAGGCTTACCAAGGCCGCACTAGAAGAGTCTGTTGTGTGCGACGGACACAGTGAAAGTGGTACACTTTTTATCATGGGTGACCCGATCCTACAAGGGGCAAAAGGCATAGTAAAGGAATCCTGATAGGAATGTGTTGACGTCAGCATTGCATATGTACATGTGGGCTCCTGCACCACTGCTCCACATGCACACCAATGAGCTACAGATGTCAGATGTCACAAAGGCTACCCGTGCAGCACATAGTAGCTAAACTCATGTATTGGACACTGTACGAACAATGGCCATGCTTGGTTAGGGTAGATGATAATTGTTTACATGAGGCTTAGGGCAGGACCATAAGACCTGAACCTTTTGTGTCTACATGTGACAGGATAATCAAGAGAATCACGGGTGAGAAACAGGAAGATTTGGAGTGCAGCTTGAGGTGTAATAATATTGGAATTACTGGTCTTAGAGAGGAAGCGTATATCCCTGGTTTTAGACAAGCTTAATCTGTCCTCACATTTCTTCTGGGACCCCACTCTACCCGGCACCACTAATGTATGCCCTCTAACGCGCTTTGGTAAAGGAAATGCTGTCCTTAAGTGACATTGGGGGCCCCTAGCAGGGCCCCCTTGGACCTCCGCTATGTGGCCTGGGAGGCACCTGTGGTTGCCTCCTAAGTGTCCCAGCACCTTGTGGCAGGCACCTTAAGGTGCCTGCCACAAGGTGCAGGGATGTTTACAAACATCCATTTTCTGATGGCAGCTTGTGCTGTAGGCCTTTTCCACCCGCCCCACAAGCTGCCATTGCAAAATGGATGTTTCCGACCGCCTCAGGCGTATCCAAATTGTAAGGTAGGAACCGCCGACCTATGGTTGGGTGGCTCCAGACTGCTACGGTGTCGCCTCCCGACATCGTAATGAGGCCCTACATTGGAGGCCTGATTTCGATGTCGGTCGGAAAGCCTCTGAATGCAGATTGGAGGCTTTCCGACCGACATCAGCGGTTTCAATTCTGACAGCCTACTTTCAATGTAGGCGGTCAGGATTGATACTGGATGGTCATTCCAGCTCGCTTTCAACCTGTAGGACAGTTGGAACCGGCACGTAATCCCTACATGATGGCGTTTTCACCATCAGGACTACAATGCTTGGTTTCTGACAGGCTTTCCATGTCAGAGTTTAGAGACCCCGAGCAGGGCCCCTCTCGCTGTGGACTTCGGCTGTTAATCCCTGCAGTGTGTGGTAGGCCCCATAAGGTGCCTGCCACATGGTTCAAGGATGTTTACAAACATCCATTTTTCAATGGTATCTTTGCTGCAGGCCTATTCCACCTGCCGCACAAGCTACCATGGCAAAATGGATGTTTCTAAGTGCCCCGGTCATGCCGACATCAGCAATTTCAATGTAGACAGTCAGAATTGAAACCGGCTGGTTTTGGACCCGTCGGCCACTTGGAAACGACACGTAATCCCTATATGACAGCTTTCCACCATTGGGATGATGATGATCGGTTTCCGACAGGCTTTTCATGCCGGGCTTTCCACATAAATATTGTGAAATCCATTAATGTGCATTTCAATACTATTGACCTCAACATTGTGACATTATGACATTCTCTTGCTGTGAAGCAGCAAACGTTGCAATTTAGCACACAGTTACCCAAAAGGCTTGAATGATGGAAAACATGTGTGGCTTTTACAGAAAGTGATTGATCACTAAACACATTCAGTAGTCACTGCTGCTGCTTGTTCATGATCTAAGTAGATAAGTGCATTAAACAAGTAACCCTAGTTGATTACAATGGAAGATACATTTAACATTATATGAAATTTGGGAAACTACAGAGATTTGGCAGTTGAGATATATTGAAAAATTCTGCACATGTATTCCAGCTGGAGGCTGCTTGCAGTCTTTCTGTATGAACCAGCCCTTTGAACGTATGTTGTGGGCCCTTGAGTGTGAGGAAGATCCTCTCTGTCTGTTTTCATGTCAGCTACTCTGAAAATTAGTTTTCAAAATTTTCATGTAGTTTTGTTTATTTTTACTCAAGGGTGTGACGATGATGATGATTATAATGAAACAGAGAAAATATTGATGATGATGATAGGATGATGACAATGATAATGATGACAATGATGATGATGATGATGGGGATGATGGCGATGGTGGAGATGATGATAATGAGGTGGGGGTTATGTTGGTGATTATGATGACGATTACAGTGGAAATTATGTTGATGATAATGAGATGGAGGTTATGTGGGTGATGATGATGACGATGATGATGATGATGGTGGTAGTGGGGTGATGATGATAATGAGGTATAGATTATGTTGGTGATGATGATGACACCAATCAAGCAATCAATCAATCAGAACATTTGTAAAGCGCACTACTTACCCGTGAGGGTCTCAAGGCGCTGAGGGGGTGGGGGATGCTGCTACTGCTCGAATCGCCAGGTCTTGAGGAGTCTCCTGAAGCTCAGCAGGTCTTGGTCTGCCGTAGGGGGATGGGGAGGGTGTTCCAGGTCTTGGCGGCGAGGTGGGAGAACGATCTACTGCCGGAGGTCGCTCTTCTGATGCAGGGGACTGTGGCGAGGGCGAGGTCGGTGGGGCGGAGCTGGCAGTTTGGGCTGTAGAAGCTGAGTCGTCTATTGAGGTATGCTGGTCCGGTGTTGTGTAGTGCCTTGTGTGCGTGGGTGAGGAGCTTGAAGGTAATCCTCTTGTTGAAGGGGAGCCAGTGCAGGTCTCTCAGTTAGGGTGTGATGTGGCTGCGGCGAGGGATGTTGAGGATTAGGCGTACAGAGGTGTTCTGAATGCGTTGAAGGCATTTCAGGATTTTGGCCGAGGCTCCTGCGTAGAGGGCATTTCCGTAGTCCAACCTGCTGGTGACGAGGGCCTGGGTGACCATTCTTCTTGTTTCAGTGGGGATCCACCTGTAGATCTTGCGGAGCATGCTGAAGGCGTTGAAGCAGGAGGATGAGACGACGTTGACCTGGTTTGTCATGGAGAGGGTGGAGTCGAGGATGAACCTTAGGTTGCGTGCACGGTTGTTGGGTGTTGGAGCTGATCCCAGTGCGGTTGGCCACCAAGAGTCCTCCCAGGCCAAGGGAGTTGATCCGAGGATGAGGACTTCCGTCTTGTCCGAGTTTAGCTTCAGTTGACTGTTCCTCATCCACTCGGCGACCGCTTTCATTCCTTTGTGGAGGTTGGTTTTGGCTGTGTGAGGGTCCTTGGTGAGGGAGAGGATCAGCTGGGTGTCGTCGGCTAGGAGATGATGTTGAGGTAATGCAGTCGGGCATAATTACCACACAAAGTCCTTTTGATGGGGTCACCTGCAAGGATCAGCTCTCGGCACCATCTCTGCACCGCTCATATACACCTGCAAGAAGGAGGGCGCAGGAGGCGAGAGCAAAAGTGAGCAGGGTCCGACGGATCCCAGCTCTGGTGTTTACCGAGTTCTCTCAAACTCATGCTGCTGGAGGCATTGCCTTCATTCTGTGTTTAAGCTAAATTTGATATCAAAACAAAGGTGAGGGGCTCTTTACATTCTACTTCCACAAGGAGATGGAAGTGCTGTGAGCGAGAAGTCCTCAAATGTATAACATTTTTCGTGTGTGCACTCCTGGGTGGCCACTTTCACACGTGCAACCCTCAATACCCCGCTGGAAGCAGCTCCTAAATACAAGACACTATAAAGCAGTACGATTCAGAAAAGGGGTTGGTGATGAACAGAGTGTCTGAATTAAGCAGACCACTCTTACCCAGTCCAAAGATCAGGGCTTGATCCATCACCGTTGTTTATCTCACTGCACCATCCCAGCTCAGAACCTGGCTATATGCAAATCAGTCTGTCCCTGGCCCAGTGCATCATGGGAACAGGGCAGACTAAACTACCAAGCCAATTCTTCACCAGAAAGGAGACAAGCTACCGGGGACCGGTTTCTGGCATTTCAGTATGCAAATATGCTGAAACCCCCCTCCCACAAATTAGGCGGGCGGAGTGGGCCTTACCTCCTGATGTAGGATCTCTAAAAATGCAACTGCCTCTGCCTTGATTTAGAGTGCCCAGCCTTTTCCAAAGAAACCATCACACTTCCCAGAAGAGGTTGTTTCATTTGACCAGGAAGTGATACCTCAGTCGCATGCGGACCGGTTTTCTTTGGCCTAGTGTGCATTTGAGAGCTGAAAGTTCACTGCTATAGAAGCTGTCATGTTACTGTCTTGGGGTGACACCGGTAAACTCTGCCACGCTGCAGTTGTCAGAGTTTTTGCTGAGCTTCACATTCCAAGTGGAGCACGGAGTGGCAATACTCTACGGGTGGAGCAGAGTTTACCGCCCGACCTTAGTGACGATGTCAACGATGTTGAAGTCGAGGTGATAATTAACCCTGGGCGGAGTTGGCGGAATGGGGCTTCGCGGAGCTACGCGAAGTGGGCGAGAAACTACGCCCACCTCCGCACTCCGCGTAGCCCCACTCCGCAAACACCACTGGCCGCCAGCCCCGCCACCCGCCTCCCTCCCGCCCTCCCTAAATACTTTCAAATAAAGGAATCAAATAATTTAAAAAGCACTTACCTTGCCGCCGCTGCCCGCCGCGTCCCCGGGGCTCGCTATCTTCCGTCTTCCGTCTTCTTTACTAATGCGCATGCGCGGGCGGCCGCGCATGCGCATTTTCTCGTGAAATGCAAGCCCCGGGGACGTGGCGGGCAGCGGCCCGAGGACGTGGCGGGCAGCGGCGGGCAAGGTAAGTGCTTTTTAAATTATTTGATTCCTTTATTTGAAAGTATTTAGGGAGGGCGGGAGGGAGGCGGGTGGCGGCCAGCTACGCTCCGTCTGCGGAGCGTGCGTAGTGCCGCCTGGCTACGCCAGCTCCGCAAAATGCGGAGTAGGCGGCACTACGCACACTCCGTGCACGGAGCGTAGCTGGCCGCCCACCGTTAGTGATAATGATGGTGGTGATTGTAATGATAATGGTTATGATGGTGATGATGATCATGATTGAGGTGGTCAAGTTGACAGTGATGATAACGATGGTTATGACAATGATGGTGATCTTGGTGATGGCAATGATAATGATGATGGTGATTATTATGATGATAATGGTGCAGCTGGTGTTGGTGACTATGATGTTGGAGATGGTTGTGATAAAGGCAAAGATGTTGATGGTGATGATTATAATGTGACTGTGACAACAGTGATGGAAGAGTTGATGATAGGGAAGCTCATGATGATGAGAGAGATGGTGATGATTACCGAGATCTTGCATACGATTATGGAGACGATGATGTCAGTGATTGTGGTGATAACAATGCTGATGATGATGGTGGTGAGGATGTTGGAGATGATGATGATCCTCTGGCCCTTTTCTGTGGTTTTCTCGCTGTGGTCCTCACACTGTGGTCCTCCTGCTGTGGTGCTCTTTTGTGCTCCTCTTGCTGTGGGCCTCATGCTGTGCTCTTCTTGTTGTGCTGCTCTCTCGGAGGTCTTCTCATTGTGATGTTTTCGCTGTGGTCCTCTTTTTGTGCTCCTCCTACTGCTCTTATCTCACTTTTCTCCTCTTGCTGGGGTTCTCACACTGTTGTCCTCTTCCTATGATCTGCCATCCTCTGTGTTGCTCCTCTTGTGTTAGTTCTCTCACTCTGGTCCTCAAATTGTGGTTATATTAATAGGATGCTCTTGCTGAAGTCCTCTTTTTGTGCTCCTCTTGCCGAAGTTCTCTCACAGTGGTCCTCTCAGTGTGGTCCTCTTGCTGTGGTCCTTTTACTATGATCCTCTTGCCACAGCCCCCTTTGGTGCTCCTCTTGCTGTGGTCCTCTCACTGTGCTCCTCTTGCTGTGGTCCTCTCGTTGTGGTCCTCTCACTGGGATCCTCTTGCTGTGGTTCTCTCACAGTGGTCCTCTCAGTGTGGTCCTCTTGCTGTGGTCCTCTCATTGTGGTCCTCTCACTGTGCTCCTCTTGCTGTGGTTCTGTCACAGTGGTCCTCTCAGTGTGGTCCTCTTGCTGTGGTCCTCTCATTGTGGTCCTCTCAGTGTGGTCCTCTTGTTGTGGTCCTCTCATTGTGGTCCTCTAGCTGTGCTCCTCTTGCTGTGGTTCTCTCACAGTGGTCCTCTCACTGTGTTCCTCTTGCTGTGGTTCCGTCACAGTGGTCCTCTCAGTGTGGTCCTCTTGCTGTGGTCCTCTTGCTGTGGTCCTCTCATTGTGGTCCTCTCAGTGTGGTCCTCTTGCTGTGGTCCTCTCAGTGTGGTCCTCTTGCTGTGGTCTTCTCAGTGTGGTATTCTTGCTGTGGTCCTCTCAGTGTGGTCCTCTTACTGTGGTCCTCTCAGTGTGGTCCTCTTGCTGTGGTCCTCTCATTGTGGTCCTCTCAGGGTGGTCCTCTTGCTGTGGTCCTCTCAGTGTGGTCCTCTTGCTGTGGTCTTCTCAGTGTGGTATTCTTGCTGTGGTCCTCTCAGTGTGGTCCTCTTACTGTGGTCCTCTCAGTGTGGTCCTCTTGCTGTGGTCCTCTCATTGTGGTCCTCTCAGTGTGGTCCTCTTGCTGTGGTCCTCTCAGTGTGGTACTCTTGCTGTGGTCCTCTCACTGTGCTCCTCTTGCTGTGGTTCTCTCACAGTGGTCCTCTCAGTGTGGTCCTCTTTCTGTGGTCCTCCTACCATGATCCTCTTGCCATAGTCATTTTCGGGGCTCCTCTTGCTGTGGTCCTCTCAGTATGGTCCTCTTTGGTGCTCCTCTTGCTGTGGTCCTCTCACTGCGTTCCTCTAGTCAATATCATGCTTGCTTGCAGACAGCCTTTGAGGAAGGCCCCTAGTAGAAACATCTCCGTGGTCTTTCACCAATGTCTAATACACTATAGGTTGCTATTCACCTGTACTCTGTTCCTGATCTTCTCCACAGATTTATCCTCAGCCATGTGGTGCTTATCTACAGAATAATAAGGTTATGGTGGATTTCCCTCCCTTGTCTGTGTTTGCAGGATCCTGCAGGCGAGGAGCTTTCTCAAACATTTGAAATATATGCTTGCACAGCTTCATGCAAAAGCCAATGCTGGAAGGTGCTGGGCACCTGGGCAAGGGGAGTAACATTCCCCTTGCCCAGGTGATGAAGTTGCCAACTGCTTTTACTGCCTGATCTCCCTGGTGTACTGCATTGCTGTTCTCTTGATTTATACGTGCTGGCCTGTCATTGCCGTTAATGATCAGACTGCTTTAGAAACCTTTAGTTTGTGGGGGGTGCTGCTAATTGCTGTTTTTATATAAGCCTGAAATCCAACAGAGGTTAAATATAAATGTAGCTGTTTGTCACTACCAGGGCAAGAAAAACATAAATGTACTTGTCCTACCTTTAACTTACAAAGCACCCTGTCCTTGGAGCTACCTAGCGACTACCTCGGGGTAACTTATATGTAGTAAAAGGGGAGTTTAGGGCTTTACAAATAGTTTTAAATGTCTAGTCAAAGTGGCAGTAACCTGAACACACAGGCCTGAGACAGGTTTGGAAGGCTGCTTATGTGGGTGGCACGATCAGTGCTCCATGCCCACTAGTAGCATTTGACTTAAAGGCCTTGCATATAAGTTATACCACTTTACACGTGGACTTACTAGTAAATCAAATATGCTAATCATGTATACTCCAACTACACACATGTTTATAGTGAGAGCTCATGCACTTTAGCACTGGTTAGCTGTGGAAAAGTGCTCAGAGTCCTAAAGCCAACAAAAATGAGGTCAGAAAAATAGGAGAAAGGCAAAAAGTTTGGGGTGACCCTTCAGAGAGGGACACTTTCCAACAGCGAATGTCTATTAGTTTTATACATTTAGATCAAATATGGCACATAAAATGCACCTTGTTGTCCATCTCAAACTTGTCCAAGCCTCTGCGTTTCCCAAGCACTTTAAAAAGTAAAGTAGTGATAGCTGGAGTATGCAAGAAGTCTCTGTGACATTCACTGCATATGGCTGGTCTACATCTAGAGTGACTTAGTGGCCAAAAGAAAAAGGAATACACCCACAGTCATTCCTAGTGGCTGATAATAATAAAACATTGCACCCATGGCTTTTTATTTTTGTAATTGATGCTCCCTAATTGCTGCGGGTATGCCCACATGTGGGTCCCGGGCTCGCTGTGCCCCTGAAGTCAAGCTGTACCTCACAAATGAGGTTTACATTTGCAGTGTCTGAGGAATGTTCAAGCATTCAACCCTTCACTTTTTTTCCTTCAATGTTTTGCCCTAAGTGTGACGGGTATGCCCATGCATGGGTACTGTGCCCACTGTGCCCCTGTTCTCCAGCTGCATCCTTCTGAAGAGGGCCGGATAGCCAGAAATGGCCTGGGTCTCCATCTATGGGAGATCTGACCCTGCACTTCAGGGTGGGCTGTTTATTTTGGAGCGCGACCAGGGCTGATTTGTATATTGCTAATGTCTGGATAGGTTGTAATATTGTGTACAAAATTGAGGGGCGGAATTACAAGCCCCTTGCAACACATTTGTGCCACCATTGCATCACTTCTGTGACGCAGCGGTGGCGTAAACCATGCGCTATGTTGCGCCTTATTTACAATGTGACGCATCTAGGGAGATGCATCACGTTGTAAAGCCCTGCGTCACATGTATGCAGGGTGGGCGTTCCGTCAGAAAAAGCCTCGTAAAAGTGACCTAGTGAAATCTACAAGATTTCGCTGAGTCACTTTTCTGATGCTGCTGCGTCAAAACCCTGCGCGTGCTTGAAGCAGGCATAAGGAGTGACACAGCATTTTAGGTATTGGCAGCCCCTGAGCATTGCTGGAGTTGCTTCGCGCTTGCGACACGGCTCTAGCAATGCGCCTCCCCTACGTCATCCGATGCGTCACACATCTGTTTATCCTTGCGCCACAATTTACCGCATTGTAAATGCAGCGCATCTTTGGTGGCGCAAGGGTAAACTTGCGTGATGCATCTTACCTGGCGCATCCTTGTTGATATGCAGGGATGTGCCAGTCCTTGTAAATCTACCCCACAGGGTTAGAATTCAGTCTGAGTAATTACCAGCAGTATTCCACTTATCAGTTTTCTGTGTTGTTGTTGGTAACATGACAAGTATTTTCTTAAAGTTTTAGCTTGCTCCTGTATTGCCTCTGAAGGCAGACTCATTCTAAGGTTCAGAGCTTTTAAGATTCTTAAACTTGACTTGTCATAAAATCACATCATTTTTTTGTTAAATTCTTTTTGTTAAACTTCCATTATTTAAACATTTACATTTCAAGTAAAAGTTGTGCATTTCGGGTTTCGAAAGGTTTCTTTCTGAGAGGGAATATTTAGTCTTATAATTGAATCAGCATCGGCCACACAAAAAGACGAATGATGGCGATATCAGGTCAAACATGGAAGAGTCAACCTTCTAGTCATGAACACAGGGCACATTTTGCAACCAACATACACAGGAGAACATAAATATTAATTAAAAATCCTCAACGTGTTTCACTTTAATAAGAATATGAAAATAAATTCATGGGTGCAAGGATGAACAACTGATTATGTTTTGTAAAGTATGTACAAAAATCACTGTAAATGCTGCAAAGCTAATTGTCAAAGGCTTAAGTTAAGAATATTCCAAAACAGCGTCAGTGGTGAAAAGTGCCTAGAAGAGAGCGCAGCGCCTCTTAGCTATTGATAGCGTCACTGGTGGTAAGCCGTAGATCAAACAAACACCAAGCTACAACTTGCCAAGTAACTAGATATTCACCTACTGAAATAGAGCAAATAGAGGCGTGGACAGAGTGCGTGAGCAGGGTTACGCGATTCCGACATAGGGGCTGCCCTATTATTGGGTGTGTCGCTAAAAGTAGTAGTAGGGGTCTTGGGAAGGTCTGGGATGCAACCCCCGGGTGGTCCCTCTCAGCCACCATCCTCCGGTTGCGTAGAAGGTCCTGTACCTGTGACAAGGACCTTGACATCTCTTCCTCTCTGATAATATCTTAGGGTTTATACACTTAATATAGCGCAGCGAATCACCCCCGAACAGGGGCGCAACTAGGTCTTAATTTCGGGGGGGGGGGGGCTAACATGGCAGATGAAGGGGCGTGGCTAATGTAAATCAATGGGGCGGAGCTAAAATGGCAGATAATCAGGATCGGTTATTGCTCAGGTCAAGCTGAGAAATAAATGTGGTGAATTCTGCATTTGAAACTGGACAACAATTAAAGCACACATTTTTGTTAGCTTGATGCATTGCCCCCCAAAACCCATACTCACCCTGAATCTTAAAATTACCCCTGGCACACCAAAACACATACCCACGCTGAACCCTAAAATTAACCCCCTCACACCCTAAAACCCATACCCGCCCTGAAATCTATAATTACCCCTGGCACCCCAAAGACCATACCCATCCTATCCCTAAAATTATCCCTCCCCGGCACCCCAAAACCCATACCCACCCCACACCCTAAAATTACCCCCTGGCACCCCAAAACCCAATACCACCCTGAACCCTAAAATCACCCCCCTGGAGCCCCAAAACCCATACCCGCCCTGAACCTTAAATTACCCCTGGCACCCCAGAACCCATACCCATGCTGAACCATAAATTCCCCCTTGCCCCCCAAAACCCAAACCCACCCTGAACCTTAAAATTACCCCAGGCACCCCATACCCATACCCATACCCATGCTGAACCATAAATTCCCATCTGGCACCCCATAACCCATACCCACCGTGAACCCTAAAATAGCCCCCTGACATCCCAAACCCACACCTGCCCTAAACCCTAAAATTACCCCTGGCACTATAAAACACATACCCACGCTGAACCCTAAAATTAATCCCATGGCACCCCAAAACCCACACCTACCCTGTACCTTAAAATTACCCATGGCACCCCAAACCCCATACCCATGCTGAACCATAAATTCCCCCCCGGCACCCCATAACTCATACCCACCCTGAACCATAAATTCCCCGCTGGCACCCCATAATCCATACTCACCCTGAACCCTAAAATTGCCCCCTGACACCCCAAAACCCACACCTGCCCTGAACCCTAAAATTACCCCTGGCACACCAAAACACATACCTACGCTGAACCCTAAAATGTCCCCTGGCACCCCAAAACCCATACCTACCCTGAACCCTAAAATTGCCCCCTGGAATCCCAAAACCCATACCCGCTCAGAACCCTAAATTTACCCCCTGGCACCCCAATCCGTGACCCACCCTGAACCATAAAATTACTCACTGGCACCCAAAAACCCACACCCACCCTGAACTCTAAAATTACCCACTAGCACCCCAAAAGAAAAATAAACACTACAAACTTACACTACATTTGCGTATTTGGAGGGGACTGTCCTCTTTGACGTTTCTATGTATGCAAGTCAAGAACAACATTCACAGTAACCTAGATATGCAGGCAGTAGGTAATGCTGTGCTGAAAAATGCATTAAAGTTACTGGAACTTACACAAAAAAACTGCTGCCTGCTCTTCTGATACTATACTGTGGAGTCTGGCTGATCAGCAGCACCGTGTCCTGGCATCCAGCTCCTCCCGAAGGTCTCACTGTGTAGATCAATGTGGGTCAAATGCACAGACAGCAGGGGGAAAGGGATGGCCAGTGCAGGTGAAGCTTTTCCTTTGTAAATTAATTCCTGCTGGCGCCATAGCCCAGGGTTTGCTGTCTGTGCACTTGTATGGAATACACATCTATACAAGTGCACAGACAGCACACCCTGTGCTAAGATGCCAGCAGACATTCCTTTACAAAGGAAAAGCATCACCTTAACTGGCCATGCCTTCCCCCTGCTGTGCACATCTTCACACCCCATGCTCACAACCCATCAAGTGCTTAGGTGAAATCCCTGCCTTCAGGCAAGGATTTCACCTCCGTGCCACTCTAAAGGAAAACAAGAGGCCAGGGCAGGGGGGGTCGGTTCACTCGCTGAAACTTTTCAGAGGCTCCCTGTCTGGCTCGGGCTGCTGGGCCTCTCAGAAATCATTAAAACAATCACATTCTCGGATCGGATGCGCAGCCTTCCTGCACCATTTCAGTGCGTGTCATCTTAGCCCGGGCAGAGGAGGCGACGGGGGGGGGGCTGAAGCCCGGTGAGCCCAATGGGTGTTGCGCGCCTGCCCCCGAAGGAGCATCTCCGCGCTGGATCTCAAACCAAGTGGAGGTGGGAAAGAAAGGGAAGAGACGTAAAGGGGCGCGGTCAAGACAGGCGCGGATAGGTAGAGGCACTTTACTCCAATGATGTGGCCCAATATAGGGAGAGGATTGGCAGCCGCATTCGTCTATGCGAATACGACGGGAAGAGAGCAAGAGCTGGTCTTTTTATCTCAGATTTCTAGGAGGGACATAAGGGTAAAGTTTGTTTTCAAAGTCAAGTCAAAGTCAAATGGTCTTTTATCCATAAGAGTACAAATCATCACTGCCAATATACATATAACAAACAATCATTAACATTGGTAAGAGTAAAAAGAATTACCAATGAGATAGGACAATAATCCTATAATCAATAAATAAATAAATAGCATAAAACCAATGTGCAAGGCTTAGCAATAAAGTGCAAATGGGCGCAAATTTAAACCATCAGTAAATTTCCAGAAGTCTAGCAGCATTATTGTGCAGAAATCTCGATTTGTAAACTTTTAAGCTATGTGCAAAAGGAAGCAATGGTAAACATCCAACTAAGTGCAAAATAAGCTATCACATATATGCTGGATCCAAAACATGAAGCAATTACAAGTGTATAAAATAGTTTACGGTTCATTCATAGAGGCTCGTGAACGTACCACTGCTCGCAGAAATGAGCTCACTCGAAAAATCCTGTCATCACAACCCAACTGTAGTATTTCCTGATATGCCAAGGTATAGTCAAAAATCGCATTTACCTTGAAATAGGGGATTAAATATTGTTTTGTGTAACTTACATAGAATTTGCAAGTGAACAAAAAATGTAACATTGTTTGTTTACAGCCAATGCCGCATGGACAGCATGTCTCCTCCAAATTTCTATTAAAGCCTATCGAGAAACAGATTAGATATTTTATACTGTTATCCCTGAGGCGAAAAAGCAAACTCCTATTCCATCTTGCAATATTTTTTCTAAGGTAATCCTGTGGCATATGATGCTTATTGCTAAGTGACCTCTGGATAATAAGATATCTAATAATTGAGGATTTACAAAACTCGTTTTTTCCTCTTTCTTTGCGATATAAATCATATAGTGCCCCTCTCACTACCTCTAGATCTATACCGTCTGCAGTTAAGCGAAAATGAAAGGTATGTTCTAACTGAACAACCGCTAAGCTGTTTTGCACTGCTCTAAGCCAAGGAATACCTTTGCCTCCATCACATTTGAGACAATCTGTAATAATGTCTTGGGTTAAAACTGCGACTGGGTTTCGCCATATCTTTAGCCAGAATAAAGCAGGTCGCGATTTAATAAAGTCCTCCACATAATGTAAGTTTAATTCTTTGTGGCATATGAAGGTAGGTGATGAGATTTGAGCCCCTAAAATCTTTCTACAGAATCTATTTTCTTCTGTTTGTATTCCATTACAATTTACGTGCCCCATACTTCGGCGCCATAAGTCGCTGTAGGCAGGCATTGGGTTTTATAGATCTGTAATCATGGCATCACCACTTCAGCCTTCTTGGGCTGTCGTAGGCTAATGATGGAATTGACTGCTTTACCAAGTTTGTTTCTACCTTGGGCTATATGCGAGCACAAAAAAAATAAGCCCAAATAAGGGAAAGTGCTGGCGCTTTTTAAGAGATCACATCCCGACATTATGTGCTTAATGTGAAGCTTTTTAGGCCCACAAGACATTATATTAGATTTTTTTTAATTAGTACAAAGTCCCAAGTCCGCCATAAAGGATACAAAGCCGGAGATTAAAATGGGTAATGCATCCCATGTTAATTCAGGAAGGGAGTTATTTAAATCATTAATATAAAAAATAAAAAGAAAGGGTGCTAAAACGCACCCTTGTCTCACCCCTCTGCCAATTAGGATGTCCCTAGAAACCTCTCCTTCATTATTGATCCTCACCCGTGCTTTCAAGTCTCTGTGCAAATACGCCAAAAAGTGCACAAGTGCAGTGTCCAACACATAATTTAAAAGAATCTCCCATAAACGTGAAGATTAACAAAATCAAAAGCTGAAGTTAAGTCCATAAAACCCAAATATAGAGACTCAAATTTAGACACTGTTAAACAGTTCCAATACTACTCCTGAAACCCAATTGACAACAATTTAAAATTTGCTTCTCCTCAGCCCAATTCCTGATCTTATTAACCCCTTCGCTGCTCATGACGAGCTCAGCTCGTCATGAGGCACACTGGTCGTGTGCTTATGACGAGCTGAGCTCGTCATGTATAATGGAATTCATCCATCAATCAGCACAGGAGGGGAAAAGCCATAGCAGCCAAGGTGTTAAAAACAACCCTGCCCAAAATCTTTAAAGTATTATCAATCAAGGATATTGGATGATAACATCTAGGGTTTGATTGGTCCCCTTTCTTAAAAATGGGAACAATTATACTCGTTGACCAGGTTTTTGGGGTTGAAGTATTGGTCAAATTATTAAAAACATTGCACAAAAGAGGCGACCAAAAATCTGGTTCAGATTTGTTGAGGTCAATTGACAGGCCGTCTGAGCCTGGAGCTTTATTCCCTGCGCTTTGGCGTATGGCGTCTTCTACCTCAGCTAATGATATTGTCACATTGGTAACTGGGGGGTAGATATCAATTGTTGTATGGAAATGAAATGAAATGACATGAATGAATGAAACTTATATAGCGCACGACTTACCCTGGGGCATCTCCGCGCTTGCTTAGGGAACCCGTCCTGGTATTCCCCTGTGAGATAACCCTGGCAGGGTATCCATAAGGTGAAAGCCAGGCATCCCACCGCGAGGGGCCGTTGTGGAGATTAAGCAAGCTATTCCCCAGAGTCGCAGAGTGTGAACCCGTGAGTCGAGAAGGCACCGGAGCAAGAATTAACGAGTCTGTGGAATTTTTGAGCCCAAGACCCGCCGAGGCTGGGAATTGAACCCTGGTCCAGGGCCGAACTCAAGCTCCAGGTCTGCCGCCTCTAACCCCTGAGCCACACTTCTCCTAGGGTGTATATATTTTTGAAAAGTGTTCCTCCCATGCCTGACAAGGTATATTACTGTTTAGGGGAGTAATATTCAGTCCCATGGCCCGCATTGATTTGACCTCTTTCCAAAACCCAGATACATCCTTGAGAGCAGCTGCACAGGCAAGGGAATCCCACTGTTCCTTTAATACCTCCTCTGCACGCAATATGGTTACTTTCTTATAGTGTCCTCTCAATGATCTGACTAATGTCATGTCTCTTGGTTCGCAATCTAAGGCATCGCGAAGAGCCCTATTGGACCGAGAACAAATACCGTCAAACCATCTAGGGTTCTTGCACTGACTCGTGACAGGTTTAGAGATCTCATGTTTGATTCCAGCACATAAATCAGAAAAAGCCTGGACTATCTGTGTTCCTGAACATGTATCAGACAGACACGTTTCCACTAATGATGGGTAGGATTTTATAGTACGGGCAAGTAAGGCTTTGTTGTCTATGCCCTTCCAGATCACTTTAAGTTTGTCTGTAGATGCCTCCGGGTTTTTCGTCCCTATTTCCTTTCATTTTTTAAATTTATAAAAAAATCTAATAGTAGTTAAGATTGTATTATGGTCACTATGGCTTGTGCCTAATACTTCAGCCTTGACTAGGAAATTCTCGAGGGAGGAAAAATAAAAACATAATCTATGGTAGTTGAGCAACCACGACCTCTGTAGGTAGGCAATACACATGTATCTAATTTGCATCCTGCTTTATTCATTACATTGGCCAGGTCGCGAGTGGATAAGTAACTAGACAGTTCCTCCCCTCTTCTGCACGGGATTATCTGGGCAGATATAGCAGTAGATTTTTTGTTGAAATGGGCATTAAAATCCCCCCCCAGACAAATTCCATCTAATTTGCCATACCTTTCCTCATCTACCAGGATATCGATACATTGAAATAGATTATTACAATTCTTATTAGGCAGTGATGTGAAATCATTGTTACAACGTAATTCCCTGCGTATAAATCAGAGCCTGGAAATTCCCATCATTTGTCTCTATGGGTTTTATATTGCTGTCCGCAGTGATCTTTATCCATATAGATAATCCCCCGCTTGGTCGGCCAAATTCAGGTCTAGATACAATATTGTTATAGCAGGCAAACCCGTCCAGCAATAGGTCACTAGTGCACCAAGTTTCTTGGAACATTAGGATATCGATTATCGAATTGACTAACCAGATGAATCCACTCCGTTATATTCAGTTTAGTTTTTAGGCCTGTGATATTCCAGCTAATTATGTTTGAGATTTGGTCTACGGGTCGTGGGTCAAGAGTTATAGGACAAGTTGCCACTAATTTTACCAGGCAGGTTTCATTGGGGGTATCCATCAACCTGGCTTCAGCAGTAGCCGGATAATTAGACAGTAGTTCCACTTGATTTTCTATAATGTTCATGGGTCTGTTTGATGGTCAATGCTGCCTCTACAGGTCAGATAAAACCGTGAACCTATTATATGTGGAGTATAGTGGGGTGGTTGGGTTATATCCTCTCTGTTGAGGTCTGCAGAAAAAGCCCAGTGGTACAAGGGTGATATTTTTGGGGCCATTAAACTGATCAGACAGAACTTTTAGTAACCATTTCACCAGTGAAGGGTACCTCAGATTCACGACTATGCAGTCTCCCATGATGTTTTTAGTGGAGGATCCTACCCATCCCACCCTACGCGCCATCAGGATATCGTTGGCAATCTCCCGCCCCACCCCCTTGTATTTGCGCAACCAATCAATACATTTATTTTTAAGCTGGTCCCAGGACTCATTTTGATCGTCTCTAAGGGGGGGGGGGGAGGTATGGCAGTAAAAATTATTGCATAAGGGCATGCCTCTGGGGGTAAATTAAGGACATCCATCGCATGTTTTTTGGCATGTAAGACAGTAGTAGGCCTATTGCTTGAATCTAAAGTGGGTTTTGCCTGGACCGGCGCAGGAGCTACAGCCGGGGATACTGTCGGGGGTGAATGGACACTAGGGGGCCTATTTAATTCAGGAGCATTTTGCAATGGCAGCATACTGGCCCCAGTGCTAGACACAGTATTGACTGGTAAGCTATTAGTTTTCCCATTGCATTTTTGACAAACATTATTAGTATTAAGCAATGCACGAGTAACACTCCCCCCTGTGATTCCTTTGGTAATTGTTTCCAAGTCCTTTAAGAACCTATCACCCCTAGCTTGATCGATGATAGTACTACCTTTTCTCTCGGCATCCTCCTTCTTCACTAGGCTCTCCAATCTATCGAGACGTTTAAAAATACCATTAAATGTTTGTCCATTAGACTTTTTAAACGATTAAAAGTAGAATCCGCTATGGTTTCGATTAAATTCCCATTAGACCTTTCTTGTGTGCCTTTTCCCAGTATGGTCTCAGTTTGTGTACGGGCAGAAGGCTGAACAGCTACTGCCTCAGTCAAATCTACGGTGCTGTTGTTTGATTGCACGGTAGGGCTAACGGGCACCCCGCTAGGTCCAGTTGTTCCTCGTTTCCACAAACTCATGGGAGTTGGTTGCGATTTATTGCGGGGGCTGTTTCCTCTTACTAATAGTTAGTTTCGCAGGGCCTCTCTTCCTTTTCTCCCCCGCATTCTTTATTGTTGTAGCCGCGAATGTAAAACTGTCCGCAACTTGAGGTCCCTGCTAAGAGTCAAGAATCTCTGTTACATTGTTATTAATCATGGGATCCTCAGGTATGTTACCGCGATGAGCTGGTTTATTTATTGTTATAGCTGGTGATAATGGAAGCTGAGCCACAAAGCCACCCTCCTCTAAGCCATAAGGAGGGACTTGATATGATGTTATTTGGCCTGGGGAAAGTCTTCTCTCTGCGTTTTCAATCTCCAGATTAACCATGTTCACCGCATTTTCCAACAAGTTTTCAAATGAGGGTGTAATAATAGTGCTAGACTTGGGGATCGGGGTAATGATGGGGGCTATACGTTTTCCCATTGTTATCAAAGAAATGGTCACTCACCGTAATCCACAACTTAGAGAGGGGGCCCGGCCCGGCCTCGTCTGGCCCCGGACGGCCACAGACGGCCCGCCCATTGCCCACGCTTCGCCCGGCGCTCCCGCGCGCACCCCCGACGCGGGAAATGACCCTGGGATTTAAGCGCTTCCTGGCGTGACGACGCTCTATGCGGCTTCCGGCTGCAGGTTCCGCTGGGATTTGTGATCCAGGCTCATCCCCCCTCGGCGGCCGTAATGAGGGTGGAAAGCTTACGGCGGCGGGGGGTGAGCAGGCAAGCAAGGCAGCGCTGGGGTAAGGCAACCGGGACAGAATGCAGGGTGCTGGCCAAAGTTCTAATGCCCCCAAACAGTTGAACACTGGTCCGGAAGTTTGTTTTGGAGATATACAGGGCCGTTACACGACAGGGGTTTCTGTACTAACCGTAAGACCTTGAAGATGGCGCGTTTCCTGATTGGAAGCCAATAGAGAGATCTTAGAGCATGCTCTGAGGTCGATCAGGGGGAAGTTTGCAGACTAGGCGTGCAGAAGTGTTCTGAACGACCTGCAGTTTTGATAGCAGTGACTCATTGGTTGCGACCAATGAGGCTTTTCATGGTCCAGGCGACTGACCACAAGATATCTTCTTGTGTGAAGAGGTAATCACTGAAACGCTTCTCTAAGCATACACAATATTCCAAAACAGGGGCAGCACGTGGGGCCTGCATGCTCTTTCACTGTAAGGTTATCGTCCATTAAGATGCCTAGATGTGTTGCTATCTTTTAGGTTGATGGGTGGTACCCAATTCAGATGACCACCAGTTGTCCGACCAGTCTGCGTGGGCTTTGCCGAACAGCAGCATCTCTGTTTTGTAGGTGTCGAGCTGCGAGCAGTCCTGGCATACACAGGAAGCGGTTTTCCTCATGCAATCTCCGAATTTGGGTTTGGTAATTTCGGGGTTTAGACCCATGGAGATGATCAATGTTGTGTTGTCTGCTTATGAAATGACAGCCATGCTGCAAAATCCTTCCACTTGAGTCAGAGGAGCGACATAGAAGAGAGCGCGGGTCTCAACGAGGAACCCTGTGTACCCCATTCGTTTAATATCATGACACAAGATTTGAATGATGCAAAGTTCATTATCTGCGCACGATTTCTAAGGAAGGTCTGAAGCCACACCGGCGATTTTCGACTGACACCAATCCCTGAAAGCCTCTGGACCATGATGGACTGTGGGATGGTGTTGAAGGCTGCAGATAGGTTGAGTCCCACCAGCATGGCTGGAAAACCATCGTCAAGGGAGAGTCCGACGGTGGCCAGCACCTCCATCAGCGCGGGTTCGGTGCTGTGGAAGGATCTGAAGCGGGATGGAGAGGGGTCTAAGATGGCATGTGTTTCCAAACAGAGCGAGAGTTGTTGATTTACTAAGCTTTCCTAGTTTTTGCTTCAATAGAGAAGAAGGGACATGGGTCCACAAGTCACAGTTTGTAGCAGGTCCGCGTTGTTTTTTTTCAGAATGGGTCTAACTTGTGCTGTTTTCCAAGCTTGAGGTAGAGTCGCAGTGTTTAGAGAAAGGTTATAAAGTGCTGTGATGTCCGGCAGCAAAGTGGTCGCAAGTGTCACCGTAATGTGGGGAGGGGAGAGGTCGAAGGAGGAACCAGATTTGATTCTGTTCTTCATTTCCAGAGCTTGTTCCAAAGTAATGGCTTTGAAGTGCTCCAGAGCAATGGAGAGGCTGGTGATTGGAGGAGTGATGGATAACGGATCAGTTGGTGATGGGTGTAGGGGTTATAATTCGCCAAATTGTTCTCTTCAACATGTTCTCCGTGTGTGGCTAGAAAGTATCTGGGCTATCAATTACAAAGCATGGCATTGCTGTATCAAGACGCCCGCCATATAACGTTACGTTAACGCTGATTCCTATTTATGGCACTTATCTTCCCGCATTATCAGGAACTATCAGAACCTGATCTGCGTTTTCTATTTAAAACAGAGCTGTGCACTTTCCGCTAAGGCCTATGAAATGTGACAGGACTTCCATTGAGGGATACATATCACTATTTCACATCCTGGATCTGTGTGCATTGCGCACTGGCATCGGACTTTGACAGGACTATTTTTGAGGTACACACATCCGTATTACTTATATTAAACCCGGATATATCCTTTATGCGAACTGGTAGTCTTTTGTGATAATTTTTTCTACGCATCTTACCATTTGATTAATACATAAAAACTTTTTGGCTTTCCTGATGAAGGCGCAGTGTGCGCCGAAACGCGCGTGGAAGATCCATCTCACAGCCACTGTCTCTCTATTATGTTTTTGTCCATGTTGTATTGAGCACTGTATTCATTTGTAAATTATTTGTTGTCCGTTATCCATGTTATTGGACTGCGTTACATTGTACTTTATTAAGTGTTGTCCTCGAATATATTGAGTCTAACATGTCTAAAATTAATTGTCTGTTTTGATACATGTTTAGAAATGCTTTTAATCAAATTACATTAAACACATGAATTTTTAAAAGATCATCTTTAGTTTACACTGAGTTTATTATATCATGCATTTTATTGATATGGGTCGTTGATTGTTTTTGACCTTCGATTGCCTAGGGATTTATTCTCAATTGCCTGTTCAACAAGTTCTGCAAGCGCGTTGCAGGATTCCTGGGAGGCCGGAATGGAGGATGTACAGGCAGGGGTCCTCATGAACTAATTTTGGACTTTAAATCCTTCTTAAGTGGAGTTGCCCGCGCTGTCAATTCTATTAATAATGAGGGACTTACGAGTTGCTTTAATCTTTTTATGATAACTGTTTAAGACTGATTTATAAGTGGTGTTGTCTGAGAGGGATTTGCAAGTGCCCCAACTTCTCTCCAGTTCTTTCTCTAGTTTTAGTTGTTCTGGGATCCAGGGAGAATGAGGCTCAGTGGAGAAGATACAGTGGTTAACCTTGAGGGGAGCAACTTTATCCAAGGTTGTGGATAATGGCTCTTGAAAGGTTGTGCGAGTACTATTTATATCAGAGGGCTTAGTGACAAGTTAACTTGGATGGATGGACGAGAAGGAAGAATCAAGATTTTCTTCCAAAGCCTTGTCTCTTTTAGGGATTTGTTCTTCTTGCTGGCCAATTTCCCTTTGATATGGATATGAAAACTTACATTACAATGGTCACCGTCTGACCTGATTAAGGCAGAGGGGGTCCACCTGTAGGTCCAAAATATTTGTGAAAATACGATCTAAGGGTGCCCAGCAATAAGAGTGGAACCCTTTCTTTTTGTATTGACCAATTATCTCTGAATTGGAGAATAATAGTTGTGATTCAGGATCTGTGCCCAGGTCTGTGCAGAAGTTGAAATCCCGCAGTCGAAAGAATGTATCAAAAGCCAGTACGTTTCTTTTTAGAAGCAAGTACTCTGCTCTGGCAGAAGTGGCACAAGCTCTAAGGGGACCTTGCAGAACTGGCACAAAGACCTTTATACCCACAAGTCTAAGTGAAATAACCCTCTGCAGGAGTTTACCCTCCTGCTGATTGAGTTAAGGCCACATTTCTTGCCTATGTAAGACTCTTAACTGACTGGCCCCCCTGGTGGATACATAGGTTCACTTATTAGGAACAATAGATGTGGGGCAACTCCAAAAAGGGGCTGCTGCCCATCCCCCAAAGCAAAGATGCCCTCTCCTCACCGAGAGATAGAAGATACACTTGGCTTCTGACGGTTCCGCTTCACCTGCTCATCCTGTGGAGTCCACCATATTGACAAGGAGCTCTCACAATTACCTTTTTTCTATTATTTGCCATAAGAACAATTTAGGAATTATGATTTTGGTCACAAATATTATTGCATAGCACTGTGGAATTTAGATATTTATTCATTTTTGATTAAATTGTTCAGATTATTGGGATTCCTCCCAAGTTTGCCTCTGAGCTTTTATTTAGTTAAAACCAGTTAATATCTTTATTAATTTGATATTAACCTTAACTTAAACCTTTTGTTCCTCTCCCTTATTTTGATATTGTAATTGTTAACTCATAGTCCAGGTAAAGGTTTCCTCCTATCTTTCTTGTGATGCCTTTATTGTTCTGTTAGTTTATTGATTCTTGCCCGCCGGCCCCACTCTGAACTTCTATATTGACACTCGCCTCTACGCACAGCACGTGTGAAAGAAAAACTTATACTTCAAACAAGGAGGCCTTTGGGCCATCTCTAATTGCGAACAACTTGACAGGGGCTTTTAAGTCTCACAGTGGGAGTGCCGCTACTCTTTTTGTGAATACTGATGTTACTTTCACAAGTTTAGTAGATCGTACCGTCAGTGCCTGTGATTGCTCTTATGATTATTGTCTTTATTTTCTTTATATTGCGCGTACTGCAAAACATACGTCTTTCTTGGGTGAGTGGAATAGTTTCCAGATCATGCAGTTCTGATACGCACCGATCCTGCAGCAAGACGGGTTTAGATCTCACACCTAGTGTGCAATGGCGGTAAAATGGGATGCATTTAAAGCACACATTAGAGGAGTCAATGAGTTCTCTCTTGAGCTTTTAGACATCCACCCATATGCATTCAGAAGCCAGATTCAGGGAAGGACCAATTTCCAAGATGTGCAAGTTGTCAACGAAGGGAGGTCCTCTTACCCCACTTCTCCTTGTGATTGTTACCCCAAATCTCAGCAACAGACACAAGTATCAGGCAGCTGCTAGATGACCTTGTGAAGACTAAGGAACTCATGAGGACTGAAGACAGTGACCATACTGGGTAGTGCCTACATACGACGGCCCACTATCTTCAGAGCTCAATGTCCTTGGGCAAAGTCAAACTGTATTACAAAGAGTAAAAGACGAAGCAGAACAGAATATCGGTCAAATCTCTTTATTTCCTCATAAGTACAAGGGATGGTTTTCCAGACAGTCTTCTCCGGCTCTCCCTCGCCATCCATGATGGGCAGTAATGCTGATCTTCCATTCAAGCCAGAGAAACCATCCACATTACCGTAATTTACATACATTCAGAATGGTTGAACGCATCAAAAATATATAGAGCATAGTATATAAATATCAATAATAAATATGTTGCAGTGTAAGTCAAGACAAGAGATGCTCGGTGAGATAAATAGGTGCTAGAATTCCTGTGCATGCACAAGGAGTCTCTCTGCATCTCTGCCCTGCAGAAGCCAGGAGTGTGCACATGATCTGCCTCTTGCTGAAGGAGTGTGAGAGTGTGGATTCCATGCCTCATCCTCTGGAAGAAAGGGGGGGTGGTCTATTGGGAGGGAGTAGAATCAGGTCAAGAGGTCAAGAGAGATTAGTGTGAAAAGGAGCTTCAGGTTGTTAATGACATTGTTATTAAGTGGGAAGTCTGATTTCTTACAAAAACCATGTCTGTAATAAGATAAGTAGAGGTGAGAGGATGTTGGATGCTTGCGGAGTCATTGCTGTCGCTGGAGGTAGCCCTGAGATCAAGTAAGGGCCAGTGCGTTGCCGGAGGCCCATTGATCTGGAAGTCTTCAGAAGAGGAAGTGAAGAAGCCAATGGTTTCCTTTGTTACCAGCCAGTGCAAAGCTGCTACAGCTCCACCCCCTACAAGGAACATGCGCACTTGGCTCCGGTCCACCATCCACTCCAGAATTAACAGGCATAAGCATTCTGGGTGCCCTTTAATTAAGGGCAGTAGCTAGCTTCTCTGACGTCACAGTCATCAGAAGACCTGCGATTGTGCCTGTTTTCATGGGTGTGAGCTCTGTGCTCATGAGGCTGCTCCCGGGTATGGCAGTTCGGGTCATGGTGTCCATCGTGGGTGTAGTATCTGTTCATGTTGGTTGCCGGCCCTGTCATCTCGATCCCAGAGTTGCCAGCAGCTGCTGGAGAGAAGGAGCCCCCAAACAATCCTCCAAACAGCCCAGAAAATGGTCCTGATGCAAGCTGAAAAAGAAGAAAGGAGGGATGGGTAAGTAGCAGCCCCAAACCATCTGAGATCTGTTCACAGAGGGATGACCTTCACTGAAAGAGATTCCTCAAGAATAAAGATGGGAGGCACCAGAAGACTGCAACAGCCCTGCTGTGGGGAGAGCTTCACCCCAAAGGGATTCTATGGTGAACAACAGCCCAGATGTAGCTGTCGCACAATGTTCCTCTCAGTGTTGTGTCTTCCCATCAGACATTACCACCGACTGAACATGTAACTATGTAGCTATGCTCTAATAACTGTGTAACCTTTGTAACTATGTAACCTGCAACAATGGTCTGATACTCATGTAAAGCGCTCTGATACCTCCGAGTCTAGCCAGCGCTATATAAACCTTTCAAATTCAAAAATGTGCCCAAGCCGCGGAGAGATGTCTATGAAGGGAAACCTGATAAGGTAGGAATCCCTCCCTACAGAAGGACATGCAGGAGCTGTGGAGAGATGTTTCTAATAGCGACGGGGCATATTATCAAGAACAGAGTTAAGATTGTCGACTCTTTAGCGGCTTGATAATATGCCGTAGAGAATTCCAATAGAAGCCCAGGTTCACACCAGAACATGGGCTTCTATGGGAATTCATAAGGGCATATTATCAAGACCATTATCGCTGCTTTAGCGGCAGTTTCATGCAGCTAAAGCGGCGATAATTTTAACGTAAAAAATACCCCCCTTCTACAGAAGGAAATACTTGAGCTGTGTAGAGATGTTTCTATCAGGGCATGTCTCATCATAAGAAATTACCCTCATACAGAAGGACATCCTGGAGCTGTGGAGAGAGGTTTATATAGGGACATGTCTTATAAGAAATGACCCCTCTACCGAAGGGCATCCCGGAGCTGTGGAGAGAGGTTTGTATAGGGACATGTCTCGTCATAGTAAATAACCCCCCTACAGAAGGACATCCTGGAGCTGCGGAGAGAGGTTTCTATCTAGGACATGTCTTATCATAAGAAATAACCCCCCTACAGAAGAGCATACCAGAGCTGTGGAGAGATGTTAATTTAGGGAAACCTGATAACGTAGCAATCCCTCCCTACAAAAGAACCTCTCGGAGCTGTGGAGAGATGTGTCTTTCTGGGACATATTTTATCATAAGCAATGACCCCATTACAGAAGAACGTACCTGAGCTGTTTACAAGTAGTATTCATGTTCGGAGACTTTGCACTCATAAAGAAACTACTTGTAAATCCCTTTGTGAATACCAAACGATCGTAAACTTACTCAAAAGTGTAAGTTTGCTTTGTGAACCTGGCCCTCAAAGTTTCACAAGTAACGACCATGAACTGAGTAATAATTCAGGTGCTTTTAAACAGCGACACAGGTAATTACCCAAAGAGGAGCTACAAATAAATAAATAATTATCATTATTGTTATTGTAATAGTCTCGTATTCAAGGACCCCCACTCAACCATTCTACCCAAAAATGACTAATGGGAAGTTATGAATCAAAGACTCAATCAGTGACTCCAACTGGATGTACCATGTTACAACGCATACTATTACAACTACCTACCGTTACAACGCGACCATTACAACGCATACCATTACAACGCATAGCGCTTTGAGGTGCTGGATAGTGGTAAGTATAATTTACTATTCTAACTCCAGTCCCCGTGGACCCTAGGGAAGGTGTTGGATAGTAAATTATACTTATTCCCTATCCTAGAGCGCCCCCCAGCGCAATGCGTTGTAATGGTATGCGTTGTAAAAGTCGCGTTGTAATGGTAGTGCGGAGTAAAAGATGCGTTGTAACGGGTGTATACCCTCCAACTGGATGTACCATGTTACAACGCATACTATTACCCAACTACATGTGATCAATGTTCATTAATGGTTAACAATCAACTTCTGTTAATTATTGGCATTAGATGATTTACTCAAAGTGGCTCACAGATTATGATTGTGTCAGTCCCACTGATAATACAGGCAGCTATATTGTTGCCAAACATCAGCGCTGATGATACAGGCAGCCATGTTGTTTCCAAGCCTCCGCGCTGATAATACAGGCAGCCATATTGTTGCAAAGCCTCAGCACTGATCAAGCAGCCATGTTGTTGTAAAATATCAATGCTGTTCGGGCAGCCATGTTGTTTCCAAGCCATCTTGTCGCAAAGCCACATACACCCATGTTGTAACCTCAAAGCCGATCACACAGCCATGTTGTTGCCAAGCCTCTATTCTAGTGATAGATACTACAGTTATTTTATGCTTACCACAAAGCAGGTCGCGAGCAGCAGGCCTGCTCCAAGGATGGCCCCCAGGGCGATAAGAATGATCTCCCAGCTTTCTAGATCTTTGACAGCGACGCTTCCTGCTGCGGTGGTGCCATTAGTTGTCGCTGTGGAGCAAAAAAAAAAAAAGAATGGGTGAAGAATTCATAACCCTGGCAGACTCAGGTTTTCACCATGCTATGCTCCCTATGTCCACTGGAGGTCAGTGTTCCCTAAATAGACGTTACCATCACACCTGTCTTGGGAGGTGTTCTGCATCGATGTGTGTGAATTAATGGAAAGAGAAAACGAAGAAACCACATTGGAGGAAACCAAATCATGGAAAACCAATTTTAAGGAAAGATAATTTTGATCAAATACAAATCCATTGAAAATTATAGGAAATAGTTGTAAGGCAACACAATTTTAAGAAAATATAAGTAAATTGAAAATACAATAAAAGCGAAAACAGGAGATATTAAACACTAGTTTATTGTACTTAGAAATTAGAATGTATTTTTCATTGAAAAATATATAACTCTATCATTTTCTAAAAATGGTTAGATAGATAGATAGATAGATAGATAGATAGATAGATAGATAGATAGATAGATAGATAGATAGAAAGATAGATAGATAGATAGATAGATAGATAGATAGATAGATAGATAGATAGATAGATAGATAGATAGATAGATAGATAGATAGATAGATAGATAGATAGATAGATAGATAGATAGATAGATAGATAGATAGATAGATAGATAGATAGATGGAAAGATACCATCTATGTGAACCTTGTAGAAAAACCCAACAGAGAATCCTCATTTTCAAGGTTAATTGTATTTCCCCCAAAGAAACAAACTATGCAAAAGTACATTTTGAAAAAAAGACATTCTATGACTTGGTTTCTGCCACGTGGTAGATGGCAGGGAGCACCCAGTACACATCTGCAGGTTGAGGCATGGAGCCCCTTAGTATGGGCTTTGGGGGCGGGGGGGGAGGCAGGGAACACCCAGGACACATCTGCAGGCTGAGGCATGGAGCCCCTTAGTATGGGCTTTGGGGGGGGGGGTGCAGGGAGCACCCAGTACACATCTGCAGGTTGAGGCATGGAGCCCCTTAGTATGGGCTTTGGGGGGGGAGGCAGGGAACACCCAGGACACATCTGCAGGCTGAGGCATGGAGCCCCTTAGTATGGGCTTTGGGGGGGGGGGGGTGCAGGGAACACCTAGGACACATCTGCAGGCTGAGGCATGGAGCCCCTTAGTATGGGCTTTGGGGGGGGGGGGGGTGCAGGGAGCACCCAGTACACATCTGCAGGTTGAGGCATGGAGCCCCTTAGTATTGGCTTTGGGGGTGGGGGCGGTGCAGGGAGCACCCAGTACACATCTGCAGGTTGAGGCATGGAGCCCCTTAGTATGGGCTTTGGGGGGGGGGGGGGAGGCAGGGAACACCCAGGACACATCTGCAGGCTGAGGCATGGAGCCCCTTAGTATGGGCTTTGGGGGGGGGGGGTGCAGGGAACACCCAGGACACATCTGCAGGCTGAGGCATGGAGCCCCTTAGTATGGGCTTTGGGGGGGGAGGCAGGGAACACCCAGGACACATCTGCAGGCTGAGGCTTGGGGCACCCTAGTATGGGCATTTGTTGTATGTACTTGAGACAGAGGGTGTGTGATGCGAGTGCATGAATCGAATGAGGAATTAATAAACCACATGCATTACCTCCTGCTTTGGTGGCTGTGTTGCCTCCTGTGGCGGTAGTAGTGGCGCCTCCAGCAGAGGTGGTAGTAGTGGCGCCGCCAGCAGCGGTGGTAGTAGTGACGCCTGCAGCAGCGGTGGTAGTAGTGGCGCCTCCAGCAGAGATGGTAGTAGTGGCGCCTCCAGCAGAGGTGGTAGTAGTGGCGCCGCCAGCAGCAGTGGTAGTAGTGACGCCTGCAGCAGCGGTGGTAGTAGTGACGCCTGCAGCAGCGGTGGTAGTAGTGGCGCCTCCAGCAGCGGTGGTAGTAGTGGCGCCGCCAGCAGCGGTGGTAGTAGTGGCGCCGCCAGCAGCGGTGGTAGTAGTGACGCCTGCAGCAGCGGTGGTAGTAGTGGCGCCTCCAGCAGAGGTGGTAGTAGTGGCGCCTCCAGCAGAGGTGGTAGTAGTGGCGCCTCCAGCAGCGGTGGTAGTAGTGGCGCCTCCAGCAGCGGTGGTAGTAGTGGCGCCTCCAGCAGAGGTGGTAGTAGTGGCGCCTCCAGCAGAGGTGGTAGTAGTGGCACCTCCAGCAGCGGTGGTAGTAGTGGCGCCGCCAGCAGCGGTGGTAGTAGTGGCGCCGCCAGCAGCGGTGGTAGTAGTGGCGCCACCAGCAGCGGTGGTAGTAGTGGCGCCGCCAGCAGCGGTGGTAGTAGTGACGCCTCCAGCAGTGGTGGTAGTAGTGGCTCCTGTTGTTGTATCTGTAGTGGCTCCTGTTGTGGTAGTTGTGCCAGCTGTGGTTGCTGTGGTTGTTGCTGCTGTAGTGGCAGCTGTGGTAGCTGCAGTTGTGGCAATTGTGGTTGCTGCTGTTGTTGCCGCTGTTGTGGCAGCTGTGCTTGCTGTGGTTGTTGCTGCTGTAGTGGCTGCTGTGGTAGCTGCAGTTGTGGCTGCTGTGGTTGCTGCTGTTGTTGCTACTGTGGTTGCTGCAGTTGTTGCTGCTGTTGTTGCTGCTGTTGTTGCTGCTGTTGTGGCTGCAATAGTAGCTGCTGTTGTTGCTGCTGTTGTTGCCGCTGTTGTGGCTGCAGTAGTAGCTGCTGTTGTTCCTGCTGTTGTTGCCGCTGTGGTGGCTGCAGTAGTTGCTGCTGTAGTGGCTGCTGTGGTAGCTGCAGTTGTGGCTGATGTGGTTGCTGCTGTTGTTGCTACTGTGGTTGCTGCAGTTGTTGCTGCTGTTGTTGCTGCAGTAGTAGCTGCTGTTGTTGCTGCAGTAGTTGCTGCTGTTGTGGCTGCAGTAGTAGCTGCTGTTGTTGCTGCTGTTGTTACCGCTGTTGTGGCTGCAGTAGTAGCTGCTGTTGTTGCTCCTGTGGTGGCTGCAGTTGTTGCTGCTGTTGTTGCTGCAGTTGTGGCAGCTGCTGTGGCAGCTGTGGTTGCTGCTGTTGTTGCTGCTGTTGTGGCCGCTGTTGTGGCAGCTGTAGTTGCTGCCGTTGTCGCTGCAGTAGTTGCTACTGTCGTGGCTGCTGTGGTGGCTGCTGTTGTTGCCGCTGTGGTGGCTGCAGTTGTTGCTGCTGTTGTTGCCGCTGTAGTGGCTGCCGTAGTAGCTGCGGTGGTTGCTGCTGTTGTTGCAGCTGTGGTGGCTGCAGTTGTTGCGGCAGTAGTTGCTGCTGTTGTGGCAGCTGTGGTAGCTGCTGTTGTTGCCGCTGTTGTCGCTGCCGTAGTAGCTGCTGTGGTTGCTGCTGTTGTTGCCGCTGTGGTGGCTGCAGTTGTTGCTGCTGTTGTTGCCACTGTGGTGGCTGCAGTTGTTGCTGCTGTTGTTGCTGCTGTTGTGGCTGCCGTAGTAGCTGCTGTGGTTGCTGCTGTTGTTGCCGCTGTGGTGGCTGTAGTTGTTGCTGCTGTTGTTGCCACAGTGGTGGCTGCAGTTGTTGCTGCTGTTGTTGCCGCTGTGGTGGCTGCAGTTGTTGCTGCAGTAGTTGCTGCTGTAGTGGCAGCTGTGGTAGCTGCAGTTGTTGCTGCTGTGGTTGCTGCTGTTGTAGCTGCTGTTGTAGCTGCTGTGGTAGCTGCTGTTGTAGCTACTGTTGTAGCTACTGTTGTAGCTGCTGTTGTTGCTGCTGCAGTGGCTGTTGATAATTAAACAAAATATAAAAAGCACATTCAGTGGAGATGTAGTCAGCAAAAGTAAAAACACCCAACTGGAGGGAGCACAGTCAGCACAGGGGAGCTCCACCAGCTCAAGGGAGCACAGAAAGCAAGAAGGATGAAAGCAGGCCAGAGGAAGGACTACCAACAGAGTGAGGGAGCACAGTCAACCAGAGGGAGCACCTTTAACAAAAGGGAGCACAACGAGTACAAGAGAGTATGGACAGCACAAGAGAACATAGCCAGTGGGGTGGGTCATAGCCAGAGGAGGGAAGCACAGCCAGAGAGAGGGGAACACAGCCAGAGGAAGGGGAGCATAGCCAGTGGGAGTGGAACACAGACAGTGGGAGGTGAGCACGGCCACTGCAAGGCAGTATAGTCAGTTGGGATTGGGCATACCTAGTGAGAGGGGAGCTGATTCAGAAGAAGGGGAGCATAACCAGAGAGAGGGGAGCACAGCCAGAGAGAGGGGAACACAGCCTGTGGGGTTTAAAGCACAGAGAAATGGATGGGAGAACAGCCAGTGGGAAGGGAGCACAGTCTGTGAGATGGGTGCACAGGCAAAGGGAGGGGAGCACAGCCTGAGGGAGGGGAGCACAGCCAGTGAGAGGGGAGCACAGCCAGTGGGAGGGGTGCACAGCCAGTGGGAGAGGAGCACAGCCAGTGGGAAGGGTCCACAGGCAGAGAGAGGGGAGCACAGCCAGCAGGAGAGGACAGCCAGAGGAGGGGGAGCACAGCCAGCAGGAGGGGGAAACAGCCAGTGTGAAGGGAGCACAGCCAGTGGGAAGGGAGCCAGCCAGTGGGAGAGGAGCACAGCCAGTGGGGGGAGCACAGCCAGAGAGAAGGGAGCACAGCCGGTGCAAGAGAGCACAGGTGGCCCAAGACAGCATAGTCAGTTGGGATGGGGCATAGCCAGTCAGATGGGAGCACAGGCAGAAGGAGGGGAGCACAGCCTATGGGGTCTAAAGCACAGAGAAATGGGTGGGAGATCAGCCAGTGGGAAGGGAGCACAGTCTGTGAGATGGGAGCACAGGCAAAGGGAGGGGAGCAGAGCCAGAGGGAGGGGAGCACAGCCAGTGAGAGGGGAGCACAGCCAGTGGGAGGGGTGCACAGCCAGTGGAGAGGAGCACAGCCAGAGGGAAGGGAGCACAGCCAGAGAGAGTGGAGCACAGTCAGAGAAAGTGAAGCACAGCCAGAGGGCAAGGAGCACAGCCAGTGGTAGGGGAGCACAGACAGAGGGATGGGGCATAGATAGTGAGAGGAGAGCACAGCCAGTGGGTGGGGAGCACAACCATTGAGCAGGGAGCACAGCTAGTGTTAGAGGAGCACAGACAAAGGGATAGGGCATAGATAGTGAGAGGAGAGCATAGCCAGTGGGAGGGGCGCACAGCCTCCGAGCAGGCATCACAGAATGGGGTTGGAAGCGCAGAGAGAGGGATTGGAGAACAGTCAGTGGGAAGGGAACACAGCCAGAGGAGGGGGAGTACAGCCAGCGGTTGGGGAGAACAGCCAGTGTGAGGGGAGCACAGCCAGTGGGAAGGGAGCACTGCCAGAAAGGGGAGCACAGCCAGTGGGAGCGAAGCACAGCCAGTGGGCGGGGAGCACAACCAGAGGGAGGGGAGCACAGCCATCATGAGAGGAAGATAGCCAGAGGATGGGGAGCACAGCTGGAGGGAGGAAAGCACAGCCAGAGGAGGGTAGCACAGCCAGTACAAGGCAGCACAGGTGGCCCAAGAGAGCATAGTCAATTGGTAGGGGAGTACAGCCAGTGATGTGGGAGCACAGGCAGAGGGAGGGGAGCACAGCCATAAGGGGTGAGCACAGCCAGTGAGACAAGAGCACAGACAGAGGGAAGGGAGCACAGCCAGATGGGGAAGCACAGCCAGTGAGATGGGAAAGCAGCTGGTGGGAAGAGAACACAGCCAGAGGGAGGGGCGCACAGCCAGTGGGAGGGAGCAGTCAGCCAGTAGGAGCACAGTTCTGTAAGAGCAGTAGAACCAGTGAAGCACAGTCAGCGGAGGGTGGCACGGCCAGCGAGAGAAGAAGAATAACCAGGGGAGAACACGGGTGAGCACATTAGCAGAAAAGAGTACAGCCATCCTGTGCAATGCACATCTAGATGATGGAGGCCAGAGAGCACAAGAGAGCAACAGAAAGCAGGGCGGCAGGCAAAAGAGCATCTGCCCGGGGGGTTAACTAGCAGTGTATAGAGTACATCCAGCAGAAGGTGGGGGGCACAGAGAGCTCTCTAGATTCTGTCTGTAGTGCTTAGACTCGTGAAGGGAGAAGGGTGTATAGCGTCCACCCAGTGGGACAGAGCCTGGAACACTGAGGGCCCATCCTAGTCATTGGATATCTTCAGGACACAAGGGACGGATGGTCGATCCGTGTCATTGGATATCTTCAGGACACAAGGGACGGATGGACCATCCGCGTCATTGGATATCTTCCGGTCACTAAGGATGGATGGTCCATCCACGTCATTGGATATCTTCAGGTCACTAAGGATGGATGGTCCATCCGCGTCATTGGATATCTTCAGGTCACTAAGGATGGATGGTCCATCCGCGTCATTGGATATCTTCAGGTCACTAAGGACGGTTGGTCCATCCCAGTCATTGGATATCTTCCGGTCACTAAGGATGGATGGTCCATCCGAGTCATTAGATATGTTCAGGTCACTAAGGAACGATGGTCCATACCAGTCATTGGATATCTTCAGGTCACTAAGGATGGATGGTCCATCCCAGTCATTGGATACCTTCAGGTCACTAAGGATGGACAGTTCATCCGAGTCATTCCATATCTCCTGGTCACTAAGGATGGACAGTCCATCCCAGTCATTGGATATCTCCTGGTCACTAAGGACGGACAGTCCATCCCAGTCATTGGATATCTTCCGGTCACTAAGGATGGATGGTCCATCCACGTCATTGGATATCTTCAGGTCACTAAGGATGGATGGTCCATCCGCGTCATTGGATATCTTCAGGTCACTAAGGATGGATGGTCCATCCGCGTCATTGGATATCTTCAGGTCACTAGGGACGGATGGTCCATCCCAGTCATTGGATATCTCCTGGTCACTAGGGACGGATGGTCCATCCCAGGCATTCGATATCTCCTGGTCACTAAGAATGAATGGTCCAGTCCTGTGGGCAAGGTGGGCACACAGTTGCAGGTCACCAGGCACTGCTGGGCATGGTCAGAATCACCAGAGAGGGAGGCAGAGCACATCTCAGGGTGCTCAGGCACAGGTGAGTAATACCCTGATCATTAGGAGAGAGAGAGGGCCTGGCTGGGGCCAGTGCTGGTAGATACTACTAGGGCGAGGGGTAGGGAGATTGAGTCCAGCAGGTACAGGTGGGCGCCGTCCTGCCAGAGGGGATCTGAGCTCTGGGTTGATTCAAGCAGGCTTTGTCTGAAGAGAGAGGTTACATGTAGGGGATCTCAGAGCTCTGGGGCACCAGGAGTGAACCAGGGACAGTACTGGATCGTACGGGCAGGAGTCACAGGGCTGCAGGAAACTAGGCCGGTCCTGGTTACTAACGTAAGAGGCACAGAGCGCAAGGTCACTAGAAATAAAGGGGCAGATTTACAAGCCCCTTGCACCACTTTTGTGTCACTTTTAGCATGGGAAAAGAGACGCAAAAGTGGCGCAAGGGGCTTGTAAATCTTCCCCAAAGTGCTCAGATCACACGTGGCATTGGCACAGAGAAGTGGGCCCTAGGGACCGGGTGCGCCCCTGGTTTTTACTTATATGTTTATCATTGACGAAGGTGGCAGCACGGCTCATTTTCACTCAGATGGACACACCATTTCCACTAGTCTGCCAGCATCCCAGAGTCCGGATACCCCCCTGGGGGCAGCGAGCTCCTCGATGGACACGAGGCACACCTGGACCCACTCCTAGCAGGTTAGGAACTGGGCCTGAGGGGCAAGTCCGTCAGTTGTCATCAATGTGGGCAGATTCCGCAGGGGATGAAGGGGGGTCAGGAAAGAAAGGGTGAAGAGAGATGAGAGGGGCTATAGAGCACAGAGGGCAGGAGAGGCTTTACTTACTGGTAGCGGTCGTTGTCACATTAGGTTGTCCAGCTGTAGAAATAAAACGCAGACGTTAGAATCCCAAAGTCTTCCCTCTATGACACTAGTGCACGAAGACCAGATGAACAGTCACACTGGAAGCAACAACACCAAACAAACAAGCACAAAACAAGTCAACAGCACCCCCTGTGAGGGCGTGGGGCATCCCTTGTCCCTCTGCTTCTTAGCGCTATGCACGAGGCACAAGATTCCCCCCCCCCCAGAGGCTTCCACTTCCCTTCCAGGAACCCAACCTCTGCCCACATTGTTCCAACTCATGTGGTCTCGTGGGCTACAGGCAAAACTCTACCTCGAGAGGGCAAAGGATGGCACAGCAACAATTCTCAATCCTTCCTCCAGAGGGCAGGGCCCAGCTCTTTACCCGCCCCTCGGAGGCCATGGCATACTTTCAGTTCTCAATCCTTCCTCCATAGGGCAGGGCAGGGCACACCTTTTTACCCTCCCCTCAGAGGCCATAGCATGGCTTGGCTCCAGTTCTCAATACTTCTTCTAAAGAGCAGAACATGGCACAGCCACAATTTTCTACCGTTCCTCCAGAGAGCAGAGCATGGCAAGGCTTCAGTTCTCTAGCCTTCCTCCAGAGTGCAGACCATGACAAGGCTGTAGTTCTCTAGCCTTCCTCTAGAGGGCAGAGCATGGCAAGGCTGCAGTTCTCTACCCTTCCTCCAGAGGGCAGACAATGGCAAGGCTGCAGTTCTCTCCCTTTCCTCCAGAGGGCAGACCGTGGCAAGGCTGCAGTTCTCTCCCTTTCCTCCAGAGGGCAGACCATGGCAAGGCTGCAGTTCTATACCCTTCCTCTAGAGGGCAGACCATGGCAAGGCTGCAGTTCTCAACCCTTTCTCCAGAGGGCAGAGCATGGCAAGGCTGCAGTTCTCTAGCCTTCCTCCAGAGGGCAGAGCATGGCAAGGCTGCAGTTTTCTAGCCTTTCTCCAGAGGGCAGACCATGGCAAGGCTGCAGTTCTCTACCCTTTCTCCAGAGGGCAGAGCATGGCAAGGCTGCAGTTCTCTAGCCTTTCTCCAGAGGGCAGAGCATGGCAAGGCTGCAGTTCTCTAGCCTTTCTCCAGAGGGCAGACAATGGCAAGGCTGCAGTTCTCTACCCTTTCTCCAGAGGGCAGACCATGGCAAGGCTGCAGTTCTCTACCCTTTCTCCAGAGGGCAGAGCATGGCAAGGCTGCAGTTCTCTACCCTTTCTCCAGAGGGCAGAGCATGGCAAGGCTGTAGTTCTCTAGTCTTTCTCCAGAGGGCAGAGCATGGCAAGGCTGCAGTTCTCTAGCCTTTCTCCAGAGGGCAGACCATGGCAAGGCTGCAGTTCTCTGCCCTTTCTCCAGAAGGCAGACCATGGCAAGGCTGCAGTTCTCTACCCTTTCTCCAGAGGGCAGAGCATGGCAAGGCTGCAGTTCTCTACCCTTCCTCCGGAGGGCAGAGCATGACAAGGCTTCAGTTCTCTATACTACCTCTAGAGCAGCGTTTCTTATCCTTTTGACTTCTGTCAAGCACCACAGAATTACTAGTGGAAGCCGGCGACCCCAAGATGAGAAATTTCTATGACTTGAACCTCTAAACAATTATCAAAAAAATGTGATCAAACAAATGCAGTTTATGAACATGTGTATTCAATTTACAAACAAAAATATGCTAAAATGTAATTGGAAAGGTTGGGACTATTCACAATTTAGTTTTGTTTCTAAAAGACAAAGCAATAAGCTTGGCCGTAGACTCTCACTTTGTTTTAAAGCCCCATTTCTTTTTGTCGCTGAATACCAGTTCCTCAACTGAGGCCACCAATCGTCCATACTGGATTCTGTTTGCTGTACTTGCTCTCAGTAGCGGCTCGCGCAGGTAAGAGCGGTGGGGCACAGTGGGGGACGATGGAAGTTGACAGACGGGATAAGTAATATGAAATAAATAAAACCACTTACCTTGCGCTCGCCGTGAAGTCATTTATTTATTTATTTCATATTACTGATCCCGTCTCTGTCGACTTCCACCACCCCCACCCAGCCCCGTCTCACCACTCTTTTCTGTGCGAGCCGCTACTGTTTGCTCTGTCCCCCAAAATCAAGATCAGGATTCTGACTAAATTCTTAGCTCCAAATTTCAAATTCATTACAGCGGATTTAACATTTTCGATGTTGCTGTTTTACACTTATATATTCTATTAACCTGATAATATTGTGTAATTTTCCAGACGGTTGTGGTCACCTGTCTAGGAGCATGGAGCCCCAGGGATCTCTGGACCCCAGATTAAGAATGGCTGCTGAGGTGGGCAAAGGCTGCCCAGCTCGAGGTCTTCGCCCTTCCACCCAAGTCATCCTCCTAATGTAGCCAGCTGTCTGTTTATCTAGGTGTCCATACATCTGTCTATCTGTATTGCTGCCTCCCACTGTGTCTATCTCCACCTAATCTTTGAATTTTATCCTAATATTGCATACGACCCTTTACCTCCCTCTTTCAAACAAATATATATCTCTCGTTGAAAAAGATTAAGAATTCTTCCAAAGTATAACTAGTAAGCCTAAACCTTGAATAGGGAGGGGTGCTGCCAGTCGAGGAGAAGGATGTGTGTTTTAGGTCTAGCTACAGACACTTATGTCTGTCTAACCTCATGTCATCAATTTTCCCCGAATGTGCAATAAGGGCTGGAACACGAAGAGGGTGGGCTTTGGGTCAGTCTCCTTCAAGCCTTGGTTTTGAGGTGTGTTTCATACTTTGCATTGCTTAGAAAGGGTCTCAGTAAAGGCCTGGGCTTGTAGTGGATGGTTCATTGCCTCGTGTGTGTCCCCATTACATCTTGATCATGTGTCCCTTCCCTAGGAGTGCAGATCCAATGCTTATTTTACTGAGATGGTGATATTTTAATGGATCTTCCAGGTTTTTCATTTAGGACCTGCATAAGCATGCTGCTATGACAGGCTAAACCATGCACCCCGCTGCTATGACAGGCTAAACCACGCACACCGCTGCTATGACAGGCTAAACCATGCACCCCGCTGCTATGACAGGCTAAACCACGCACCCCGCTGCTATGACAGGCTAAACCACGCACACCGCTGCTATGACAGGCTAAACCATGCACCCCGTTGCTATGACAGGCTAAACCACGCACACTGCTGCTATGACAGGCTAAACCACGCACCCCGCTGCTATGACAGGCTAAACCATGCACCCGCTGCTATGACAGGCTAAACCATGCACCCCGCTGCTATGACAGGCTAAACCATGCACCCTGCTGCTATGACAGGCTGAACCACGCACACCGCTGCTATGACAGGCTGAACCACGCACACCGCTGCTATGACAGGCTAAACCACGCACCCCGCTGCTATGACAGGCTGAACCACGCACACCGCTGCTATGACAGGCTAAACCATGCACCCCGCTGCTATGACAGGCTACACCACGCACCCCGCTATGACAGGCTAAACCATGCACCCCGCTGCTATGACAGGCTAAACCATGCACCCCGCTGCTATGACAGGCTACACCACGCACCCCGCTATGACAGGCTAAACCACGCACCCCGCTGCTATGACAGGCTATACCATGCACCCCGCTGCTATGACAGGCTACACCACGCACCCCGCTATGACAGGCTAAACCATGCACCCCGCTGCTATGACAGGCTAAACCATGCACCCCGCTGCTATGACAGGCTACACCACGCACCCCGCTATGACAGGCTAAACCATGCACCCCGCTGCTATGACAGGCTAAACCATGCACCCTGCTGCTATGACAGGCTACACCACGCACCCCGCTGCTATGACAGGCTAAACCATGCACCCTGCTGCTATGACAGGCTGAACCACGCACACCGCTGCTATGACAGGCTAAACCACGCACACCGCTGCTATGACAGGCTGAACCACGCACACCGCTGCTATGACAGGCTAAACCACGCACACCGCTGCTATGACAGGCTAAACAATGCACAACGCTGCTGTGACAAGCTCAACTTCAAAGTGACTATATGCACACTACAGTGAACTCAAAGTGACAATATGTACCCCACAGTGACCTCAAGCTGACAATAAGTACCCTACAGTGACCTCAAAGTGACAGAACGGTCCCTACAGTGACCTCAAAGTGACAATATTTACCCCACAGTGGCCTCAAGCTGACAATATGTACCCCACAGTGGCCTCAAGCTGACAATACGTACCCTACAGTGACCTCAAAGGGACAATATGTACCCCACAGGGACCTCAAGCTGACAATACGTACCCAACAGTGACCTCAAAGTGACAATATGTACCGCAGACTGACCTCAAGCTAACAATACATACCCTACAGTGACCTCAGAGTGACAATATGTACCCCACAGTGACCTCAAGCTGACAATGGATCTTCCAGGTTTTTCATTTAGGACCTGCATAAGCGTGCTGCTATGACAGGCTACAACATGCACCCCGCTGCTATGACAGGCTTAACCGCGCACACCGCTGCTATGACAGGATAAACCATGCACAACGCTGCTGTGACAAGCTCAACCTCAAAGTGACTATATGCACACTACAGTGACCTCAAAGTGACAATATGTACCCCACAGTGACTTCAAAGTAACAATATGTACCCCACAGTGACCTCAAAGTGACAATATGTACCCCACAGTGACCTCAAGATGACAATACATACCCAACAGTGACCTCAAAGTGACAATATGTACCTCACAGTGACCTCAAGCTGATAATACGTACCCTACAGTGACCTCAAAGTGACAATATGTACCCCACAGTGACCTCAAGATGACAATACATACCCAACAGTGACCTCAAAGTGACAATATGTACCTCACAGTGACCTCAAGCTGATAATACGTACCCTACAGTGACCTCAAAGTGACAATATGTACCCCACAGTGACCTCAAGATGACAATACATACCCAACAGTGACCTCAAAGTGACAATATGTACCTCACAGTGACCTCAAGCTGATAATACGTACCCTACAGTCCGCTCAAGCTGACAATATGTCCCCCACCGTGACCTCAAGCTGACAATACGTACACTACAGTATTTATTTATTTATGAGATTTTTATAGCGCACAACTACCCAGAGGTGTCTCGGCGCTGAAAGATAGAGGGGCATTGGATTGAATGGAGTGCTTACTGGTTGAACAGCCATGTTTTTACCAACTTCCTGAATGTAATGAGGGATGGGCTGGCCTTGATATGTAGTGGAAGAGTATTCCACAGTTTGGCAGTGGCAACTATGAATGCTCTGTCTCCCCAAGATGATTTCTTTGTACGTGGTATGGATAGGCAACGTGCAGAGGAGGAGCGCCGGGCTCTGGTAATAATATATGGGCAGAGTGCCTTTTTCAGGAACTCTGGACCGGAGTTATTGATCGCTTTATATGTTATACATAAAGCCTTAAATTTAGTTTGGCTTCTGATTGGTAGCCAGTGTAGTTGGTGAATAACTGGGGAAATAGATTTAAATTTAGGCGTACCAGACAGTAGCAGCAGCGTTTTGCACTAGTTGTAACTTATTTAAGACTCATAGTGACAATTCGTACCCCACAGTGCCCTCAAGCTGACAATATGTACCCCACAGTGACCTCAAGCTGACAATACGTACCCTACAGTGACCTCAAAGGTACAATATGTCCCCCACAGTGAGCTCAAGCTGACAATATGTACCCAACAGTGACCTCAAACTGACAAAATGTACCGCACAGTGACCTCAAGCTGACAATACGTACCCTACAGTGACCTCAAAGGGACAATATGTCCCCCACAGTGACCTCAAGCTGACAATATGTACCCAACAGTGACCTCAAACTGACAATATGTACCGCACAGTGACCTCAAGCTGACAATACGTACCCTACAGTGACCTCAAAGTGACAATATGTACCGCAAAGTGACCTCAAGCTGACAATAAGTACCCTACAGTGACCTCAAAGTGACAATATGTCCCCCACAGTGACCTCAAGCTGACAAAATGTACCCTACAGTGACCTCAAAGTGACAATACGGTCCCTACAGAGACCTCAAAGTGACAATATGTACCCCACAGTGCTTTCAAGTTGACAATATGTACCTTACAGTGACCTCAAGGTGACAATGTATATTGAGGTGACCTCAAGGTGACACTGAATACTCTGAGGTGACCTCAAGGTAACAATGAATTTTCACACTACTCTACACACACCTGGACCCTACTTGGACCTTAGACAAAACCTTATCCTAACCCATCATTTAAATTAACAATGGTGTGTTACATAAGTAAAGATACTAGTAACTGAACTCTTTCATTGGGCTGCCATCAGCAAACTACTAAAGAATTGAAATAACAAGTCTCACTATAACTAGCTCAATGGCACTCATTGTATCAACCTGAAAAGGATGAAAGGCTGCGTATAATTTGTGGGATTCAAAATAGCTGCTGGCATGTAATGCATTATTGTAGTTGGAAGGCGCGTTAACCAGTTAAGCTTCTTACCTGCCATGTGAAGACATAGAACCAGCAGCAGGATGATACCCGCTACGGGGACTTTTGATCCTTGTCCTCCCCGGGCCATAACTCCTGAAATCCCTTCCTTGGCTACCTAAAAATCCACACTCCACAAATAGCAGGTCCAGCAGCTCCAGAAATGTGTCCACAAGTAAATGGTGTGTTTTGTGACACCTTTATATATGCATATATATGTATGTACACACACCAGGCAGGCATCCCAGGCACACCCTCATTGTTTCTAAATCCATGGGAGTGTCTCTCAGTGCTGGCACAGAGTTCAGTCACTGATTTTCTGCAAAGTCAATTATTGAAATTGACAGCACCAAAATAGAAGCTTTGGGATGTGATGAATGAGTAAAAAAATCTACTGAAACTCTGGAATGCTATGACTCAGTGGGGCAAGAAGTCATATGAAAGAGGAAGCCAGTCCCACAAAAATGAAGCAAAATTATGACTTTTTCAGCATAGCAAAGGCTCACATCATTCAAAAAAGCCACACAAACCATACAAAACATATGCAGGACTCCACTTACCGTGGTACTAAAGCGCCAGTCCATTTAAATTCATCGACAATAAAAAAAACATATTTAAACAGCAATAACCATTCTAGAATCAATCATAACTAAAGATCTAACCAAAGAAAAATACAACTCATACCAGGTACTACTGTTCTACAAAAACTAAAATTCCACAAAGAATCAGCAATCTTCTGTATATAACCGACAACTCATAACAAATCATTCCACAAACAAATCCCTTAGCTATAAAATACACTTCTATTCACAATATTATGCCAATGAAAATCATTCTAGAAAGAAACAGGCAAAAATAATTAAAAGAAGATAGACAAATCTCACCTCATATTACATCTAAATCTTCAGCCATCTTTTTGTGGACTAACCCAAAAACATCAACCGTAGTCGCAGTCAAAATGGATCCCGTTTGGGCCGCCAAAGGTGTCAATCTTGCGTAAGACCTGTTAGAGGATGGTATTCCTTTATTCTTTGCTCCCCTCCAGGAGAAATACTCTCTATCAAACATGGATTTCTATAGCTTTTTAAAAACCAAAGCAAATGTTTCTTATCGCTATCAAGTCTCCTCCCTCTTATTCAACGGATGAGTAGAGAGGGTCATGTACCATATAAAGTTCTACATACTGCAACAGTTCAACCATCTTTACCCATCCAAAGTTGTTTGGCCACATATCTTCACTTGCTAAGTCTCCCCCATTCTGGATTTAATTGGACACTTATCTCTAACAACCTTCTTAGTAATAAACAGATCCCTTCCCAGTCTCAGACACGTTTTTATACAGAACATTTCCTATATTGGACACTGTACAAAATGTTTCACCTAAAGCAAATTGACTCTGTTCTTTGTTAGTTCGGTAACAAAGCTATTGGTACCCCTTAACATGTGTTCCTGACTCAAAACACACAAATAGTGGTGCACCGAATAGCCAATGTCCATGTAAAGTAGTCCAGTTCAAGACTTGATATATTCCACATCTTCTTTATTATACTTGTCTAAAAAAGGAAAGAATCTCCAGAAGTTACAGAAAAAATCCAACATGTTTCGGTCACAACATATGAACTTCTTCAGGACTTTAACATAATAATACAACAAATATGTACATAAATACAATACTACACATACAAGTGAGAAACCACACAATTCACAACCTTCAAGAACAGAAAAACCACAGAAATGTGTTCCTGACTTGCAAACTTCTCTCTACCTATTGAAAGGAGGTTCATGATCGGCTTACCAGCGCTTTTAAGATTTCTTTCCTCTAACTGTGCCTCTTATAATCTGGATCCATATGTATTGAATCCCTCACTGGACTTATCTGATGATGATATGGCATTATTGGACTTACTTATTATTTTGTTAGAGTGGAAAGAGCTCAATAATGTCTCCTTTCATACATGGTGGTCTAGGGTTACTTACCTTAGACGTACACGAAAAAGCTAGTCATTTTACCCAGTCCTACTGTTTCTTCATAGTCATTAGGGCTCATTCTTGATACTGATAGTTTTATGCCCACCGCATAGTGGCCCCTCTCTTAACATATGTTTCTACTGCGCACAAAGGGAGTACGCAATAATGCCATAATGATTATTTACCCATGGCCTTTTTACCCTTTTTTCTTTTCTCTTTTTCCCTTTTTTTCTATTCCTCTCCTTCCCCAATGACTTTTTATCATTTATTTTCTTTCTTTGTCTCATCTTTCGCTCATAAAGGGGCATACGTATGAAGCCCATTTCCCGTTCGCAAACGGGCCGATTTTCAGAATCATCCCGTTTGCGAGCGAGAAAAAGCCATTTGAGATGTATCATCCCAAATGGCCCTTGCAAAATAGGGAATCACAACATTTACAATTCCCTATTTTGCGAATGCATTTAAGGAATCACAAATTGCAATTCTTTAAATGGGATGTAGAAAGCACCCAAGTTGTGCGATTTCTCCTTAAGAAATCGCAAATTACCACCAACTTCAAGTTGTTGGTAAGTTGTGATTTCTTTGAAAAATGCACTTTTTGGCATTTTTCACAGTGCCATGTGGTGCGCATACATGCACTTAGGGCATGTATGTGTGCCACATGTGAACACATGCTCATTTCAGGGGAGCATCAGGATGTCCTTATGACACCCTTGCATCCTTGAAATTGCATTTGCAATTTTGCGAGAACCTAATGGGTACTCGCAAATTGCAAATGTCTTCCCATTCATTCCTTTGGGCCTGTAGGGCCATAGGAATGAATGGTAAGGTATTCCTTAATTGCGATTTGCAATTTGCTAATCGCAATGAAGGAGTGCGAAGGAACCGCAAAATATTACCGAATTTTTTATTACATCCCGTTTTGCGATTCTCAAATAGCGATTCTCTAAAAATCGCTATTTGAGAATCGCAATAACCGTATTTGATACATATGCCTCCTAGTTTCTTATTTTCTTTTTTACACTGTAATGCAGATCTTACTCTGTTGCCCAATTATCTTTCTGCACTAGTTCTTATGTGCTGTGTCTCCTCTCTATTAGGTATGCCTTACTTTTTGTTACCATCAGGCTCTTATATCATTCTTCGCCACTGAGCGCAACTTTAGATTCTATGTTTAGATACATAACATGTATAGATGTTCACATGTTATGACCTTTGTTAAAGGCCTTACAACATCATTTGGTTAACTTATACGAATACATTTGATCCATTATTGTGGAAGTTTCTCACTTTGATTGATTTTCCTGCTAGATTGGGCCCTTGCTATATATAGATATATAGCCAGTAGGTAGTTATAGTTAGGATCTTGTTTCTATTCAAAAGGTGTTTTTTTCCTTTCCCAATATCTTTGGCGCCGTTTAACGATTCTTTGAGAAAGTTTCAAAACTATTGACCTACTTGTGGTGTTCCCACATGTTTTCCTGTTTGTACAAGATCCATGGAACTTGGAATGTTTAATGTTGAACGTTCTTGTCCATCAGTTGCTCCCTGGTAGCTGATGGATGAGGTGTTTGATAATAAACCTCTAACTGAGCCACTTCATCTTGCTCAATTTAATCTTGAACTTTTCACTGGCGACTGGCGAGGAAGATAAGATGAGAGTTTTATAAGAGAAGAACACCTCAACATCGTGCTAAATAAGAAAAAAAGAAAAACTGCGCAGGGAAGAATTTTTTTTCAAATTGCTGCTCAGTATAAGTTGTCTTCAATGAAACTGCAGGTGGATCGGACCAGTGAGGTACTGTTTAAAAGTTTGTGAATTTGGAAATGAAATATTTAGTCTACAATAGGAAAACGAATTGATTGTTTAAAATCAGTTAACACATGACTTTGATGTATATGAACTCATTTCACAATTGGAGTTGTTTAGGATTTTGAGCGAATAATTGAAAGGCACAGTTGCTAGTGTGAACAAATAAAGACTCATATATCTATTTGTAAAAGAAGGATTTAAAAGAAAATTCAACGTGTGTCATTAAATGAATTGAAGGAACTAAGGGCCCGATTAGGATGGCGGACGGACCAGCGTCCGTCCGCCACCCCCGACATGGAGGGACCGTCCGCAGGGGCTGCGGCGTTCCCTCCCTCGGAATTAGGATGTGACCGGCACCCTGGCGGTCACATCCCCTATATTTAACATTGCGGCGGATGCTGCTTCAAGCAGCACCTGCCGCAAGGTTAAATGTGCATGTTTTCCTTTGCATGCACAAAGCGGCAGGCACCGCGTGCACCCCCCACCCCCCAACACCCCTGGGGGCCCGCAACGGGCCCCCATACTCAAACTCCACATGCTTTTCTACGGCGGAAAACCAGCCTTGGAAAAGCATGTCTCCGCCGGCATCCTAATATGGCTGGCGGTGTCTGATAGACACCGCCAACATATTAGAGCTTTTCCGCTGCGGTCGGAAGGCGACCCCGGCGGAAAAGCGGCAGACGGAAAAATGACCCCCTAGCCATCCTAATCTGGCAAGGGGTCTTTTCTGTGTCCGCAGCGGTGAATCGGCATCCTCCTGGCCGGTGGTGGCTTCCGCCGGCCCGGAGGATGCAGATTCACCGCGATCATAATCGGGCCCTAAGTCGGGATTTATTTGAATAAAAACATTAAAGTCGTTTTTTTATTTTAAGAAACTGAGTTAAGATGTGAACATTATCCTAAATGAAATAAGAAAAGGAAATGCAACATGTTTTGTTTGAAAAATACTATGCAACGTCTGTACTCAAAACGCGGAAGCTGAGCGCGTCTCTGAAGGAGGAGAGAAAGACGCGAGCTAGCGGGAATGAGTGACGTTTGCATGCCTATGAAAAGATTACAACATCGGTCGCACCGTTTCAATTTAACGAAGTATGACATCGTTTAATGGTGCTACAAAGTGAAGATTACAATAAAACTTAAATTGTAGTACATGTGAGATAATTTGTGGTGGCAATCGCTAAATAATAAGTCTCTTCTAAACGCGAAGGAACAGCGTCACGGAAAGAAGAGGGAGATATGTGAAGGTTTAGCGTGTCATGGAAATATACGAAAGAGAGATATGTGCTTTCACTTTAAGTGACGTTTTCCTAGTAATAAAACAACTTCAGTGTCACTATTCAAAAGAAACATTGTGTGTCTAAAGGACATGAAGTAATAAAACTCTACAAAAGAACATTTAAAATATACGTACATCTTTAGAGAATTGCTGTCTGCTGCTGGAGTTTCCAAACTTCTCACATATAATGAATTTTCATTGGTTTCTCCTGCGTGTCATCAAGTCAAGTACTACCTCCTTGATGACACGCACATCAGGAAGTAAATCTGTTTGGTGAATACATATGGTTGAATCAGAACAAGTTCATTTGGCATCACAGCACTGAACTTGTTTTGTTTATCATAGATTTATTGATCATCAACAAAGACATTTCAGTCTGTTGTGATATTTATTTTTAAGGTTGTTACTTTACCAAAATATTACATTTCAGACCTAAAAAAAATAAAAAATATCATTAAACTTAAATTAAGATTCTGTTTACAGTTCAAAATTAGAAATTAGAGGCAGTATGCACAATGTTATGCACCACCAATTTTCTTGAGTGATCCAGGTAAACCCTCCATTAAATGGAGTAAATGGAAAAAAATTGCACATTATGCAAAAGTTTGGGGTAAAAATCTGAGTGCATAAAGAAAATGTTCACTTTTATTACATTGTTTCGAAGGAGAAGGACAAGAGGTTTTGGAAAATTTGCCATCTTTTTCTGCACAAGAACAACACGGTTTAAATGAATATGAAACCTGTTTATTACAATTAGACAGGCATTATTTACCTGTATCAGCACAATAATGGAGAGGTATCATTTTGGGTTCAGGGAAAGGTACAGAAGAAACTGTAGAAGAATATTTAACTGCTTTGAGAAAGTTAGCTTCTAGTTGTAAATTTGGATCTGCAGATGAAGAAAGAATGTGTAACCAATTTGTCCTTAAATGTAGGGAAGACAAAATTAGAGAGGAACTTTGGCTCAGAGATGAGCCGCCATTAGAAGAACTAGTAGGAATTGCAAAAAAAGTAGAACACATGTTAAAATGTGTTAATAAATTGAAAGGTGACAAAGTTAAAAGTCAACCTATGGTGGAGGAAGTACAATATATAGTTTGCCAAATTAAAGTGGGAAGACTCCTTTGAAGGTGTTCAGTAAAATTGATTCATCAAATGTAACTATTGTGTGTTTTAGATGTGGAAAATCAGGGCACAAAGCAAACTCAAAGTCTTGCCCTGCTTTGAGTTTTTTGTGTCATGGTTGTGGGAAGAAACATCATTATATAAAATATTGTAAGTCCAAAGAAAAGAAAATGACTAATAGAGATATAAAAGAAGTCATATGTCAAGTTAAAGATAAGAAATGTAATGATCATCCTGTTGGTAAAGTAAAGATTGATGGTACAGAGCTAGGCATGAAATTTGACACATGTTTGGTTATTTTAATGCTTGTATTAAAATGGAAAAGAAAATGATTGTTGGAAAAATGTATGTTTCCAAGGTTGGTGACAGTTTAATTGGGTGGCCGCATTAACGTTTATTAGGAGTCATGTTAAACCGAAATGCAGATCCACAATTACAGATTCATGAAATTGGATCTGAGACTACTGATTTTGTAAATGAATTTCCTCAACTTTTCAGGAAAGATTTGGGGTGTCTCAAAGGCTACAAACATTGTATCAAATTAAAAAATAATGCAGTGCCAGTGGTAGCAAAGATAAGAAGAATTGTTATTTCTGTACAAGGGAAAGTTGAACAAGAACTAGAGAAACTACAAAAACAGGGTATTATTAATTCTGTAGAGGCCTTCGAATGGTTTGTGCTAGTTGTCGTTGCCAACAAAACTTAAGGGGACATTAGACTTTGTTGTGATCTAAGATCTCTTAACATAGAAGTAATAGTTGACAAATTTCATCTCCCCAATATTGATGAATTATTGTCTTCTTTAGGTGATGCTAAGGTTTTTACAACCCTTGATCTTACACAAGTATACCATCAAATTGAACTGACTCGGGAGTCTCAAGACCTGACGGCTTTCATCACTCCCATGGGTGCATTTAAATATAAAAGAATGCCGTTCGGTCTTGTGTCTGCTGCGTCAGTTTTTTAAAGGGCGATGGCTTCAATTTTGAAAAGGAATCAAATCTGTGAAATGTTATCAAGATGATTTGCTTATTTTTGGATCAAATCAAGAAAAACATGACAAAACTTTAAGATCAGTCTTAAAGAGGTTGGAGTGTGCTGGTCTCATTTTGAAATTTGAAAAAAACAAATTTTCTGTACAAGAGGTAAATTATTTGGGGCATTGTATTTCTGCTTTAGGAGTCATTCCTAAAAATATTTAGTAAATACTATTCAAAATTTAGCCTCCCCTAAGAATAAGGAAGAAGTGGTTTCTTTCTTAGGAATGGTTGAGTATTATGGGAAATTTGTAAAAAATTTGGCAAGTAAATCGGGCAACATGAGAAGTTTACTGGGGAAGAATAAGGAATTTATTTAGTCGGATGATTGTCAGAATGAATTTGTGGAAATTAAAAAGAATCTTGTAAATGCACCTAATTTACAAGCTTTTATTCCAAGTGATGAAACCTTTGTTGTAACTGATGCAAGCTCGAAAGTGTTAGGTGCCATATTAAAACAAAATAGAGGTGGACAAGAAAAATTAATTGCATGTGCATCTATAAGTTTAAGGGGTGCTGAAATCAATTATTCAGTAATTGAAAAGGAGGCATTGACTATTTGTTGGGCTCTTAAAAATGTGTAATTCTTATTTATGGGGATTACATTTCAAGGTTTGCTCAGATCATAAGCCGCTAAAGGAAATTTTTACAAAGAAAGGACTAGATTTTATTTCCTCAAGTATAAGGAAATGGGTCATTGGTTTGCAAGATTCACATTTTTCTTTTGAACATATCCCTGGTGTTGAAAACATGACATCAGATTGTCTTTCACGTCTAGTTTGTGATGTTACTGAAGAAAAATTTGAGGAAGAGAGTTTTTGAGGATGAGGTTAGTGTATGTGAAGTCACGTCAGTAGTCATACAGGAAGAAGAGTGGAAGGATGGTCTCAAAAAAGACAATGAAATTATTAAAGTCATTAATATGATTTGAAATAAATATTCTTTTGATAACTCATTGTCTAAAGTATGGCGTTTGGTTGCAGATGAATTATCTGTTCCCTCATGACCTCAATTAACGAATACGCTTTCCTTTCAGGATACAAACTTAACAACAATAAGTCAGAATGCATACCGTTAAACATCCACTGCAATATAGGGGTGCTGGGTACATCGGGAATCAAGTGGCAGCCGGGACACGTCAGATACCTGGGTATCCACTTTAGTAAGGACCTGTTCTTCACATTGAGACACAATGAGAAGCTAGTGTTAGATAAGATAAGGAAGCAACTTGAAGCATGGTCTCCCATATTCATGGCCTGTTGGGGGCGAATCGAGACAATAAAAATGATGATCACCCCGCTGGTGAACTACCTCCCAAGCATGCTCCCAATATTCCTTTCAGAATAATTTCACCAAAGGCTAGATAAAATGTGCTCCAGATTTCTGTGGCGTGATAAAAAGGCCAGAATAAGCATGAAGAAACTGAGAAGACCCAAAAACCAAGAGGGGGTGAACCAGGCACACTTTAAGACATTCCAACTAGCTTCCTAGCCAAGCAGGGGACACACTGGATAGAGCAAGCGAAGGACTACACGCTGGAAAGGGCAATACTAAAAACCTCAACCCACTTGCCCTTCTCACTGTCACAACACACCCACTAGCAGGAAACCCAATAATGAAAATTACCAGGATAGCTCTGTTGAAACTAGATAGTAAACTGGAGGTGAGCATCCAGGGCTCAAAGGTGGAATCAATATGGTCTGATAGTGCCATAAAATACAGGGGCAAAAAACTCTATTTCGACAACTGGATAATGAAGGGCATCTCACACCCATACCAACTCGAAGCGAACTCCGCACCACTAACCTTTGCCAACCTTAAATCCTCCCTCCAATTAGAAGACTCAGACCTATACAAGTTCCTAAAGCTCAAAACAGCCTTGACAAAGTCCAAAATATCAGACTCGAAGCCTTCTTTATTCTACTACGTTGCAAATATAAATAGACTAGGACACCAGGTCTCACGCATATGTAAAACCCTCACTGTGCAGAAAAACAACATCAATGAAAAGACAGAAATATTGGAACTCTCACATACACCCACCACTAGACGATCGGGAGTGGGACAGGCTATGGGCATCAGCCACACAGGCCAAGATCACCCTAGTACTTGAGCAGACCAAACTGTGGCTCTTACACAAAACTTTCTGGAACCCTTAGCGTCTGCACAAGCTGGGCCTCAGAGATAACAACACATACTGGAACTGCAACGGGGTCAAGGGGGACCTGGAACACCTGATCTTCCTGTGCCCCGACTCTCACAGAATTTTGGGGGAGGGTCTTTGATTTTACAGACAGGATGTTCAAATGTAGAATGTCAAGGAACTTCCCCTCTATCATAACAGCCTCTGTCCGAACCAACCTCCCCACAGAGGAAGAGAGAGAACTCCTGGACCTTCTCCTAATTGCTGGAACCAAACTAGTCCTCACAAACTGGAAAAACACAGCTAAAGTGACGATAATGAGATTTTGTTAAGGGGTACCAAGTTGATTCCTCCTGCTTCTCTTAGAAAAAGGCTGGTTGAAGAAGCTCATCAGGGTCACTTAGGTATTGCAAAAACTAAAGAAGGACTTAGAACTTCGTTTTTTTGGCCTGGAATGGATCTTGAAATTGAACGTGAAGTGAGAGAGTGTTTACAATGCAGATTAAGTGATCAAATTCTCACTCCCCGTACTCCTCCCATTGTATGCCGTAATTTACCCAATGGACCATGGGAAGATATTGCTATTGACATTGTGGGTCCTCTCAATGGTGAACTTCGTACTCCCTATCTCATTGTTTTAATTGATTTATATTCTAGATGGATTGAGGTATCTTCTGTTTCAGATGTCACATCTTCTTCTGTAATTTCTTTTCTACAAGATATATTTAGGAGAGAAGGTTTTCCTAAAACACTTTTATCAGACAATGGACCACAGTTTTGTTCTGCTATGATGTCTGACTTTTTATTATCCTGTGGTATTATACACAAAAGATCTTCAGTTTATCATTCTGAAACAAATGGAGCTGTGGAAAGATGTATTAGAGTATTAAAGGAGAATATTCAACTCTCAAGAGTGAATTCATTGAATTGGAAGGAAGAATTACAGAAATGTATCTTAGCTCATAGATGCTCTTCTCATATGTCCACACTCAAGACACCTTTTGAATTGTCCACAGGCAGAGCTCCCAATACCAGTTTATGTCCTGGTTGGATGACGTGGGGTAAAGGTGTTAAAGATAACAGCATTGGTACATGGAGAATCAGAGAGGAAAAACTTCAATTAAAAACCAAATTGAGTTATGATGAAAGGAAAAGGGTCAAATAAGTTTCTATCAAAATAGGTGATATGTTGCGGGTAAAAGCTCCTGTAGGAATTTTATCTTGGTCTAAATATTAAGTATGGGCTGAAAATCCGTTCCGTTTGCCGAATTTGCGGATTTTTGGCAAATTCGTGGTCCGCGAATCACGCAAATTTGCAGAAAAATCCGCAATTCGCAAGCTGGCGGATTTTCATGCTTGGTCGCGCTTCAAAAATACAATATCGCGCGGGCGGCGTTGACTTACTGTGATTCTGAGTTCCCTGGGTTTTTTTTTCCTCCCGGTTTGCGTATGCTGCGCCATTTTGGATCTTGCTGCGTGATCGCGCGAGAGTTGTTCAACCACAAGTCCATCATCGCTGCCCGCCATCTTGCACAGCGAGAGTTTGCAAACGCGAGTACGTCATAAGGGCCCGCGATCACGTATCGCGGGAGTAAACAATTGCGAACACGTAGATACGGCGCGCAGCTGACTTCCGGCGGGAGATTTGAACAGCTCGCTTTCCCAAACTTGCAAAAATTGCAATTCTGGACAAGAAATCCACCGCAGGAAGCATAAACCTTATGAAAATGATGATTTTGATCAGAATAACTCCTCAGATTGACATTTGGCTGCACTTTTTGGTGCAAGAGTCCATTTTTGGGGGCGGGGTGGGAGGAAGGAAGTGCCTCAGAGTCTCCAACTTCCTGTTCCTGTCCAGCAGGCTCCTCCCAGTGCTTTGTCCATGTCCTGGTCACTTTTCATTTGGATCTCGAGCTGGAAGGATTACTCTTTGTGGCTGCTGCTGAATATTTGTATTTGAGGACATTTTGGACTTTGGATCACTTTTGGATTTGAGATTTTACAAGTAAGTTGGTGTTGTTTGTTTGTGGTATTGCAGTTGCTGCAACTGCAATTTTAAAACTTTTTCACAACTTTATAAAAAATATATTGTGGGTAGCCACAGTATCCAGTAGGCCCAGGGATAGTAAGTGGTGCATGGACCAAGTCTTTCTGTGGGGTGTCTTGAATTTAAACATAATTGAGGGCATGGATGGCATTGGATTATGGTGATCTTTGTGTTTTTCGACTTTTTGGGGTGGTGTTAGGGCCTGGACATGTGGGTGGGGGCCATTTTGAGGCCTGGTACAGGCAGGGCCTGGCCATGTGGCTGGGGGTCAAGGGGCCATTTTGAAGCTAGGCAGTGTGCTCAGGCCTGCAACCAGTTTGCCTTGCTTTCATCATTTAGGCCCAGGGGTACTCAGTGGTGCATGGGCCAAATCTTTCTGTGGGGTGTCTTGAATTTATACATCATTGAGGACATGTATGTCATCGGATTGTGGTGGTTTTTGTGTGTTTTTCGCTTTTTTGGGGTGTTGTTGGGGCCTGGCCAAGTAGTTGGGTCCATTTTGAGGCCTGGTCCAGGCAGGGCCTGGCAATGTGGGTGGGGGTCAAGGGGCCATTTTGAAGCCAGGCAGTGTGCTTTATGCCATAGGCCTGCTGTACCCAGTATGCCTTGCTTTCATCCATTATGCCCAGGGGTACTCAGTGGTGCATGAAACAACTCTCTCTGTGTGTTCTCTCTTCTATTAATGTAAACATCCATTTTTTATTAGAAAAACATTTCCAATTTTTTTTTGGGTCATTCTGTTTTGGGGTGTGTTGTAATAATAATAAATGCCTAGTTGCAAACTATTAATTGAAGCACGACATATGCAACATTTATTTAACTGATGTTCCTCTGGCTTCGTTTGCTTTTAGGTGCACAAAGACGAATCAGCCTCATCGTTCATCATCAGTGCCAGGAAGAAGTCCTGCTGCGGTGTGTGCAGCACAACGTCATGTGACGTCACGTGTGGCCACAGACTACTCTGTAACTCGTGCAACTGCGGCCTGCTGTTCTGACATCTGAAGAAGATGGGCCCAAAAAAAGGTGGCCGTAGCTCCTCTACCAAGAAAGTTGCCAGTAAGAAGGAGCAGAAGAAGCAAGTGGCGCCACTTACCAAGGAGACTGGTATGCCGACCAGCACATTTTTTGGGAAAAAAAACTTACGCCTTCAGCAGCGGGGTCCGCCGGGGACCAAGCTAGGAGCAGCACCTCCGCTTCATTGGGCTCAGTGCCAACACACCAAGGTATGTCCAAGTCCATGAGTGCTGCAGAGGCAGCCACTTTAATTGCTCAATCACCATCGACCAGTGATGTTGGCTCATCACAAGAAAGTAGCATCCAATCAACGCAGGGTGTAACTCATCTGACGAGTGTTCAACAACCACAGCCGCAACAACAACTACAGGTAAAAGCAGTACAAGCACAACTACATGCGCAAGGAGAGGCCCAAGGAGAGGCGCAAGGAGAGGTGCAAGTAGAGGCGCAAGGAGAGGCACAAGGAGAGGCGCGTGGAGAGGAGCAAGGAGAGGCGCAACTAGAGGCGCATGGAGCGGCACAACTGCCCACAATGCTTGTTCCTCCAGAAGTTGGGGCACATCAGGAAATTGAGATTGAAGCGGAGGTATCATCCGAGGAAGCCACTCCTCCTGATGATGATCCATTGTCTTCCAGATCCCCAGCAAGAAAAAGGTCAAGGAGGGCTACTACAAGTTCTTCTTCAAGCCCCCTTCCTTCTGATGATCTTGATGTTGATTGGAATCCACCAATGCAGTTTGAGAGTGAGGCACGCCATGAGCTGACAAAGGTAGCTAAGCCTAAAAGGAAGGTTCCCGCAAGGCTTTCAGTTATGGTTGATGACGATGAACAAGAAGTGATGTATTCTGCTGCTGATGAACAGTCTGACGACGACCAAGTCATCACAGTCATCACTCCAGCCCCAGCGGGCATGCAGCAGACAGACATTTTTACCCTATCCCAAATTACTGCTGCGTGGGATGTGGGCGGCGTGGCACTGGTACCACCACCAACGCAGTTACCTACCACACCAACAAGACCTACAGCTTCCATATTTTCTCTTCAAAAGGGCCGGCAGGGATCTTCATCCAGCTCGACCTCCATTACCTCAAGTAGTGGTGCTGTAAGTGCACAACAGAGTCAAATTCAGCCACGCCCGTCCTCCACTTCATCTGGCATTGAAACTTAAAGTAGCAACTCCACCACCAGCAGACATCTCCAGTCCCCAATTTGGGACTTCTTTAGTGTTAGCAAAAAGGTGGAAAACATGGTTGTTTGTTTGATTTGTAAAATTGTAGTTAGTCGGGGTAAGTTTGGTACCAACTATGGTACCAGAGGCCAGAGAGGTCATCTCCAAAAACACCACACTATCATTTGGGATGCGCACTTAAGGAAAATCCGGGAAGCCAAAAGAAAAACAAATCCATATGTATCCAATCATATTGCATCTGATGATGACGAGGGGCTGATTGTGCAGGGGGGAAGTGAAGAAGCAACAGACATTTTTTCTGGTACACCCAGTACCCCTGGCAGCAGCACTGCAGTGGTAGCGCCCACACCCTCTACTCCTGCAACATGTATGAGGCACACTAAGAGTGTGGGAGAGACACCAATGCGAAAAAGTACATCAATGAGCCTAACTGGGTTGAAGAAGTCTGCATCATCATCATCATCACCACGTATGAAAATGGTCCAGACCACCATTAGAAGCATGTTTTGGTCGGATGCGCCATTTGAACGCAACCACCCTACGGCACGTCTTCATAATGCAATGCTGGCTAAAATCTTAGCGCTGGACCTTCTCCCTTTTTCTTTCGTGGAAGGGGTGGGTTTTCTAGAATTTGTGGCAACAGTTCGCCCTAAATGGAAGGTTCCTGGCGGGAACTATTTTGCCAGAGTTGCGGTTCAAGCACTACATCAAGATGTGCTGGAGGTGGTTGGGACAGCTTTGCTGTTCACACTATCCACCTGACAACAGACATGTGGACAAGTTGCCAAGCCCTTGATTACATGTGCATCACTGCACACTGGGTCTCTTTTGCAGGGGTTTCAGAGAAGTTACGTGCAGGTGTTGACCCGGACATGTTTTTCAAGCTACTCGGAAACATGCAACAGTAGCCATGTTTGCCATGGAGAAATCTCATACTGCACAAAACATTTTGGATGAGTTTCAGAGTAAGGTCTATGAATGGCTGCATCCAAGAAAGCGCATGATTAGTTATGTTTCCACGGATAATGGCAGTAATATAGTTAAGGTCATGCATGAGGGTAGCTATTTCAGAGTGCCGTGTTTGGCGCACAGTATTAACATTGTTGTGCAAGATTTCTTGAAAAAATAAAACACAGTCAGCAAGATACTGAGCATCTGCCGAAGAATCTGCACAGATTTCAGCCATTCTATTAAGGCCCGGAAGAAGCTGAGGAACATGCAACGTGAATGGTCAGAGGACTCATCCAGGAGGTGGTAACACATTGGAACTCAACCTTCTACATACTTGAGCGTCTGTCTGAGCAGTGGGTGGTAATCAATGAGTATGTCTTTCACGCACGGGGTGCTTCTATGAAAGACATGAGGATAGAGGTGGAGGAATGAAAACTAGTTAAAAGCCTGACAGACATGCTTCGTCCTTTTGAGGCCTTCACGTGTGAAGTCAGCAGGGAGGACTGTACTTTGGGCAAAGCTATCCCATTGTTGCACATGCTAGAGCACCCACTGAAGGCGGTGTCTTCAACGTTCCGAGATGATGCTGAAAAGCAAGACGCATATCAGTTGGTGGAGAGGTTATTAAGTCACCTAGTTGACAATGAAAGGCTTAAAAAAATACATACAGAACAACATTACATTTGTGCCACTATTCTGGATCCACGGTACAAAAAGGCCGTGGCCAGCAAAGCATTCATTCCTTTTAATGAAGCAGATGTTTCAAAGTACAAACATTGGCTAGCTCTGTCAGCCACTCGGTTCAAAAAAGAGCGTCAGAAAATTGAAGGAACCGGCAGAAGTACTACTGAATCAGCAGGCCATCCGTCGTCAAGGTCCACTTCTAAATCTGTGGCCGAAGGAAGTCACTTTCCCTCACAGCCGTTAACGACACCAGCAACCGTATCATCATCCTCACCTGCACCAGGCCCAGCCATAATATTGTCGGGAGCGGATTGGCTAACTCGTCAAGGGTTTGCTCGTTCCAGTGATGCAAAGGCCACAGATGGTACGCAAAGTGGAGCAACCCTGGAGAACCTTGAGTCGATGGTGCAGGCCTATCTGGATAACCCAACAGAGGTCTTTGTTAATCAGAACCCATTGCTGTATTGATATGGGAAAAGGCCTCTATGGCGACTGATCACCAACCTGGCTCTAAATTATTTGTCTTGCCCACTCACAAGCCTGTCTTCTGAACGTGTTTTCATTGCTACTGGTGCCATTGTAACTTCAAAAAGGACCCGCCTCTCGCCCAAAAATGTGGAGAGGTTAACATGATCAAGATGAATCAGGACTTCATACCACCAGATTACAAAATCCGTGAATGCACGCAGGAAGAAGAGGACACCGACTTAGGTGACGGAAGTTCTTCCCTGTTACCTGACCTACTTCCGTCTCAATTCAGAGTTTGAGGACAAGCTCTACTTCCCTGACACCAAGGCCTGAAAATGACTTCCTTTTTTTTCCCGTCCTTATTCACTTTTATTCCTGCGTGTCTTTTTTTGTTTTGAAACTTTTACCACAACAAAACTCTAATCACCTAATCACAACAAGTCCATCAGCAGCTCTGTCTACATCTTATTATCCTTATTGATTTGAAGGTGCCGCAGTTTGCATTCCTGAGGTTCACAAGTTCACAACTCAGTCATGCTCCTCTATCCTCCTCCTCCAGACTCCCCTATCCATTTCCCTCAAGGCAGATGGCTGGATTACGCAGAATCAAGAAACTTTGTCTTCGTAAACGAGTCCCCTCAAGTGGGACTGGAATTACTGACTACTTGCTGATTGCTGACAGTTACTTCTGAAATTGACATGAGAGGCTGCCCTGTGGGCCCTCACTTTCAGAACAAGATGCGGACAAAAAGTGGAACAGGTAATGAATAATGAGAAGAAGGCATACAGTGGACAGCAATAGCTGTCTGGCTCTGATGAAACCAATTGCTGTTTGTTTGTTGTGCATGAAATGAATCATATGTCTTCTGTTATTATTTAATCTTTTACAAACTAAATGTAACTCAAGTCTACTCTGATTTTTTTTACCTTGTTTCATTCAAATGGTACTTCAACTGCAGGGGCCACTACGTTGCATTTTCCAATATGCAAAATGTCCTTGGACTCACTGTTTGCCAATATACCATGATGATTGATGATGAGTGTTGATGATCAAAGTTAAATAATATATCTTTTTTCTTTACAGTCACTCACTGGGATGGATTGATCATCGTCGTCGGTTTACGGAAGAACTATGGCCAATTCGTGAGTGGCAAACAGGTAAACCAGTCAAAAACAAGTACTACAGCAGAACTACATGTCTGTCTAGTCGTGGTATGGAGTGGTCGAGGCAGTGTAGTGTGTTATGCCAGGCAGAGTACAGACAGCAGTTCATGTAAAATTGGGGCTAAGTGGCTTGCTGCACACAATTAGATATGCTTTATCTGTCTGTGTCAAAGAGCCTAGGTATACTACATCAGGTTGCTTTACTCAGTGGTACCTGCCTTGACAGTCTGCATGGCCCTGGCCTGCTGTGTGCCAATTAGGGTTGAGGGAATTTGGGTGTTTTTTAGGGTTTAAGGCTCTTTTGGGGGTTCAGTGCGGTTTACTAGGGTTTTTGGGTTGAATTTGGTAGGGTTCCCAGAGTCTAGGGCTCAGGGCCCGATGCAGGCTCGTTCATAATGATGTTGGCAAGGTATTAGGTCGGTTTGGCATTTTTTGGTCCAGAATTGGCCGAATTTTGGCCTTTTTTGGTGTTTTACAGGCGCATGTGTTTGGGTGAAAAGTCATACACCTTCCAGTGGATCGATTTTGTTCTGCCTTGCTGAGATTCTTGGGAATCGCTGGAACAAGTGTCCTGGTAAGTTTCAAGAGGATCGAAGTAGTGGAAGTGCTGAAAACAGCAACTTTTTATCAAGACGCGATTTGCCATGTTATCCAAAAGGCGGTTTGGGGGCGCAAGTGAGGTAATATGAATTTTTATGGTCAATTGTGTCCCCTAACGTAGACCCCAACGGCTCCGTGTACGTGCTTCAAGTACATGTATGTTCCCTCCACAACCAGCTATGAAGACGCAAATACATTTGCGTCCAACGTTAACAAGTCCTCTTCCAGATCCACCATGAATGGGTTGATAATTCCGTTCCTAAGTATGCCGTGCCACCGTCTTTACATGGTGCATTTTCACGTTTCCCTGGTTCTGGCGAGCTAGGCCTTGATTTCTGCCATCGAGCCCTTTCTGCCTTCTGCCTCCGAAAGCTGCAGCCTGGATCTGCATCCATGACCCTTGCCTTACTCCCTGCGTGGCGAGCGGTGCCCGGCTCGGCCTGCTTGCCTGCCAAAACTATATTTTGCCTTCAAGTTATCAGCTCCGCTCCTCGAAAATACATTCCTGTCTAGAGATTTAGGTAAACACCTCCCCAGCTGCAGAGCAAAGGGCCCGGCCTTTCTGTATCTATGCAAGTAATTCATTGCTCCCGTTACCATGGTAGGCCCATGGCCCCTCGCATTACACGTAGATACGTAGTCACATATGCACGCACTAGCAGCCAGTATAGAATAGCCTCTGCCCGAGAGACCTTTTCTTCTAGATAATACAGTTCCTCAAACACAAGATATCAGATATGATTTGGGTTTAGGTTGTTCTGACACGCCAGACTTCTGTCTCCCCGTATAGTGCTAAAGGTCAAGTCCCCTTCACCCTCCAGTTCCACGTCAATCACACGTCATGTTGCCTGCGCGCATCCAGCCCAATATTTCTGCTGACACTGCAGGATTTCTCTATGAATCCACCCACCTGTGACACTTTCATGTGACGTTTCTAGCACACACCTCCGTGTACGCCCTTGTGCACGCCTTCTGTTACGCACATGTGTTCTTATCTCGTTTCTTTTCAGCTGTTACGCCTTCTGTATCCATCACCATTGTATGCATTTACTATATATATTGTGCACTGTTAATAAAGCATTGTCTATCCCTTCCTGAACCTTCGTGGTGATGGAACATGATACCTGGTTCGAACCAATTCCATTTTATGGAATAAAACCCTTATAAACTCAGATGCCACGGACTCTGCCTCTCATTTGATTGAGCTATTTTATTGAACTTTACCGCATAGAAATTCCGTATAGGTAAATCTTTATTTACCACATAATTTGGCCCCCGAATAGGGACCCCTCCCCTACCTTACACGCCGGCGGTGCGTTGCAGGCCTAGCCCCCTGCCACAGCCCTGACGGACAACTACGCGTACCCGCAGGATTTCCTGTATCTCCCTCAGGCCAACGGAGGTGACTGAGACTGCGATCGACACCCAGACGAGGCGGTGAGGAGTGCGGAGGATCCCGACCAGAGCCCAGCCGAGAGAGCAAGGTCCGAGGTGTCTAGAGGCCCACCAGTTCCGAAGTACCTACGTCACGAGTCGAGTCCAGTCCAGTCCGGTCCAGTCCAGTGTTGAGTTTCCGAGGCCTTCCGTTCCGCGCTTCCCGGTGAGTACCGTTGCTGGGGATGCATCTAGACGGGTGCATTAATTTGTGTCCGGTCAAGACGGGTTTGGGTACGCAGACCCGGTCTGCACTATTTTAGCAGTGTATCTGTACTGTTTAGCAGTATATCCAGTATCCAGTTATCTAGTTATTGTTCGTTCTGAAATGTTTAAATGTGTTTTAATGTCGTGGTATGAGTGATTGTTTGATCTTCATTACTGTGTTTATTGTATTAGTTGTGTTCAAGTCCGAGTAAGTATCAAGTATCAAGGTTCAGAATGCCTCTATTCTCTAAACTACGTCAGATAGGAACTAGGAAAGGGATACTTGAGGAAGCTGTTCCCATCCCACCCAGGGACACTCCCGGATATTTTATGTACCACAAGCACGGCTTAGATGCCGTATTATATCTCGACTTGTGGGTGGATTATACTAAAGATTTAGCAGAGAATAAGAGATGGCCCATTACAGGGACATGGGATGCCGAGTGCATCATGAGAGTAGAAGAAGCATTATGGAAAAAGAAAGCCAGACAGTCACAGAAAGATGCCATTGAACTATGGCGTAAAGAATTACATAGACGGACCGAGAAAGCACTCAGAAAAGCAGAGACAAGTAGAGAGGATTCTGAAAAAGCCAAAGAAAAAGAACTACTAGAAGAAGGAGAACGAGTTAGAATGGAACAACACGATAGACGGAGTAATGCTATTATGACAGGATTGTATCCAGTCCTGGCCGAGGGCCTGCCCAAGGCGACCCCGGAAACACCGAAAAATCTGCCCCCTCCATTGGTTCCGACTAAATTACGTCACAAGACCGCAGCAGAGATTTTCCTTTCTTCCTACTTAGACGATGTAGCTCCCGCATATACCAATGTACCTGCCCGTTTACCACCTGCCGACGTTAACCTACCCCATGATCATCAGCCCCCAGGTCCGCAACCGCAGACCCCTCCCGGTCCGCATCCTGCACCCTTACCTGTTGTTCCCCCCGGTAATCCTTTTGGGGCTGGCGCGGTTCAGGCCCCAACCCAGTTACAGCAAGTACCGACCCTACAGCCAGTTCATGCTCAAGCCTCCGCTTCAGGAGGTGCTACAGGAGGTTACCGTACCCCGCCACCTACACAGCGAATGACAATAAGAGACTTAGCTACACAACATACCCCGAAAGGGGCCCCTTTAGAAAAGCTTAAAGAATATCTTACAGACTGTAGATATGATCCCGTTCCAGGCAAGCAAGGGCCCATGATGTTAGCCTCAATATGTTTAAGACGTGCTGCAAATTTTTTAGTTTTATTGCCAGGAATGCCAGATTATCTAGACAGGATATATCGTTTTGTTCAGACTGGGGAGGGTCCTGAATGCATTCACGAGGCCATGGCATTTCAGAAAGTAGACACTCAAAGTATGATATTAAGATTCCTCGTAAACTGTTTTATAAGAGAACGAGATCGGCCTGGTGTAAATAAAGAAGAGATGGAGGTATTAACTACATGGAGTCAGAATATAGCAGACGGAAAACATGATAAACAGAGATGTATAGAGGCCATGTACAGAAAGGTCCGTAAAGAAATAGTAGACATGCATGAAAGAGAAAAGGATGCAAGGGAAACAGAAGCAGACAAGAATGAATCCTCAGAGGAGGAGGAGCCAGAACATACAGAAATAGTGGCATATGTAGGTAAGGGTAGATCCCTTAATAAAACGTTACGCCCAGAAAGCAAGAAACTTTTTTACTCTGCTATGTCAAACCCGAGGACTCCTGAACATCTATTTCAGGCTACCGATAAAGTACTTCAAGAACGAATGGGGTACCATGTACTCAATTCCATGGATGAACAAGAATTAGCCAGGTCAGCAGTACAATGGGCTGACAATTCCGATAGATATAATGATGACGCAGTAGCGCAAACCTTTTTGAATCTTTCCCCAGACGAACAGCGACTAGCTGGTATGTACATGATACAACACCTCCTTACGTTGTATAAGAGCCAACATTCTGATCCAGGTCCCCTACCTGATGTACTAATAGAGTTACTAATGAATAAATGGAGGGGCCTAGGTACCGATTTAATTAAAGTAATTTTAGAACATCGACACAGATATAGTGCTTTCCTGAATCCAGTTTGTTTCAGCTCCACCCCCAGAAAGGAAAATGTTCTACATAGACAGACAGAATCCTTTACGAGAAGTACATCCAGTCAAGAATGCTGATGATACCCTTACACGTGTGTATGTATACACGCCTATAACTAAAATGGAATTATTGGAAATGAAGAAAATAGTGCCTAGTCATGATAAAGACCCAGCAGGTTTCCACCGTGAAATAAAAGACATGTTACTCATGGGAGATTACACCTATCCCGACATTATGAAAATATTGAAAGTGTTATTGCCTGCCGGTATTTACAAGAAGCTCAAAGAAAAAGATTGGGAGGTGGGAGACCAAAAGATTGATTGGGCTGTATTAGAAACTGAAGAGACAGGTCGTACCCCAGGTTTAGGGCTTGGGGATAAAACTAAAGCATTACCAGGTTTGTTAGTTCAGGTTTTGCCACGTTTGTTAGCAACTAAAAAGGAGGACTGGGATGCAATCTCAGCCTGCAAACAGAAACCCGATGAAGACACTAGTGATTTTTATTCCCGATTTGAGAAATGTTTTATTATTAATAGTGGCCTGAAAGCAAGTAGCGAGTCATACCCGCATCTTTTTGTAAGCAAATTAGTCGAGAATTCTCTGCCCCAAGTTAAGAATCGTGTATTGAAAGTCGAGAGTACATGGCAAGCAAACACGCCTTCCCAAATGTTACAGATGTTACAGTACCACCAGAACAGGATTAGGGAAGAACATGATCACGAACAAAGACGTATGAAAGACACGAAAATGAAAATGTTAGTTGCTCAGTCAGTTCCAGCTGACGGTCAGAAAAAGGGCATGACACCGTCCAATAATTCGGCAGCTCCTGTTAAAGGGACATGCAACTATTGTAAACAGCCAGGTCACTATGTAAACGATTGTGCAGTTTTGAAACACAATATATCCACAGGTAAAACTAAAGAGAGACCACGACAACCTAGACAGGACCAGGCCCAACAACACGTTCCACCGAATGTACAGCCTATGCTTGCTCCGCAACAGACAGTACAGACCGTAGCGGTACCACAGCCACAACCCATTGCCGCGACACAACATGCAACGCAGCAGATGTACCAATATGCACAAACTGACTATCCCGATTACCAGCGATACACATGAAACAGCCTAGAGAGGGAGGTTGGCTTGCCTCTTATTGAGGTTCCTGTAGATCAAGAGGGTCCTTACGTACATAGTCAGGTATTAGGAAAGGATAGGAAGTTTTTGATTGACACAGGGGCAAGCAGAACGACAATCAGTCACGACGAGGTTCCAGGGGCACCCCTCTCAGGCTCACAGAATGTTTCCCTTGGATTTTCAGGAAAGCCTATTGTAAAACCAGTTCCCCTTGCAGTTGGTCCATTGTCACGTACTACAGATTTGTTGCTCACGAATTCATGTCCAGAAAACTTGTTAGGTATCAAGACGCTGAAAGCTCTAGGAGCTGTAATTTGTTGTTCTCCGGAAGGAGTAAGACTGTTTCTGCGTGACTTTAAGGGTCACTATGTGTTGAGAGATATTGATTCCAGATTACAGAATGTTCCTGCACACTTATGGGCACAAGGCCCCACTGATGTAGGTTGTATGCACATTACACCATATCGAGTTACACTCAAGCAAGGTGTTGTTTTACCACGAATCCGACAATACAAGTTACCACCAGATGCTGTAGTGGCTTTACTGAAAATCATTGACGAGCTCATTGCACAAGGAGTGGTTGTAGAAACCGACTCCAATGTATGCAATTCCCCTATCATTCCGATTCTTAAACGCACTGATCCGAATGCACCTCCAGTTTATCGATTAGTGATCGATTTACGAGAATTGAATAAATGCATTGTACCACAGTACCCTGTGGTTCCAGACATCTCCTCATTATTGACAGCTATTGATTCAGAGGCAACGTACTTTACTGTAATTGATCTGAAGAACGCCTTCTTTAGTGTCCCCATTGATCCGGACAGCCAATATCTTTTCAGATTCTGTTTAAATGGCCGTAGCTTCAAATTTGCACGCGCACCTCAAGGATTCACAGAAAGCCCCAGCATCTATAGCCAAGCATTGAAAAGACAACTTGACAGTATTCACATGCCTGCTAACACTGCCCTACTCCAGTACGTCGATGATCTATTGGTCACCGCCCGAAGTGAACCAGAATGTGAACAAGCATCACTGACAGTCTTGTATTTCCTGGCTGACAAGGGACACAAAGTGTCTCCTTCGAAGCTGCAATTCTGTGTTCAGCAAGTGGTGTACCTTGGGCACTTGCTGTCCAAGAGGGGGAGACAGCTAACACCTGACCGCATCCAGTTAATTGTAAATATGTCACAACCCAAGACACAAAAGGAGGTACGGGCCTTTATAGGCCTCACTTCTTACTGCAGACAATGGATTCCACAGTACGCATTTCTAGCCAAGCCACTCATACAGTTGACAACACAGGAGGCAGCGACATCGACTGTCCTCCCTTGGACTCAGGAACATACACAAGCTTTTGACGAATTAAAGAAAGCCTTATGTCAAGCACCAGTTTTAGCAACACCATGTTACAGCAAGCCCTTTACACTTTTTGTCACAGAACGCGAAGGTACTGCATTGTCAGTACTCACCCGGGATCAAGCAGGTTCACACAAACCGTGTGCTTATTTTTCTAGTACATTAGATCCAGTAGCCCAGGCTTTGCCTGCGTGCTTGAAATCTGTAGCAGCAACAGCTCTAGCAATCAGACAAAGCGATGCCATAGTATTAGGACACCAATTGACAGTACAAGTTCCACATTCCGTGGAAATTCTTTTAAACCGTACACAGACTCAGCACTTGACTATAGCACGACTGACAGGTTATGAATTGACATTGTTTCAGCCACACATAGAAATCAGACGCTGCAATACATTGCCATTAAGTGAGACAGACCCTTTGGCACATGATTGTGTTGAAGTCATTACCATTACGACGAAACCCAGACAAGACTTGACAGACATCGCATTACCAGATCCAGACCTGACACTTTATGTGGATGGTTCATGTATGAGAACAAGCACAGGAGAGTTAGTGGCCGCATATGCAGTAACGACAGAAACTGAAGTCATAGAAACACATCGTATTGACACCCTGTCAGCCCAAGCAGCAGAGCTCATTGCTCTGACCCAAGCTTGTATTCGAGCCAAGAATAAGAAGGTTAACATATACACAGATTCACGTTATGCATTCGGAGTCGTACACGACTTCGGTGTTCTCTGGCAAGAAAGAGGTTTTTTAACTTCTCACGGTGCCAAGATCCAGCACGGTCCCCTCATTCAAGCTTTGTTAGAAGCAATACATTTGCCTACAGCCATAGCCATCATGAAGTGCAAAGCACATACGAAAGTTACAGATACCATTTCCCAGGGTAATGACCTGGCAGATCGAACAGCCAAGCATACAGCTCAGACTCATACTCACACAACTGACCTGACAAAGACAGTAGTCCCGACACCGACACATTGCATGACAGTTAGGGATCCCGCCCTAGATGTAATTGACATACAGACACATGCTACACCGGAAGAAATCAAGAAATGGACTGAACTAGGAGGGATCCAGACAGAACAGGGATGGATGACGAAGGGAAAAGCCACATGGTTTCTCCCCGACTCTATGGTTCAAGTTATAATTAACACAGTACATAGTCCAGCACATTTAGGAGAAAAAGCCATGTTAGACAGCATTCAAAACCTTTGGTTCAATAAACATTTACGAGCAGCAGCAAAACAGAAAGTGCGTACTTGCATGATCTGTTGTCAGTTCAACCCAGGTAAAGGCATTCCCGTAGAGCAAGGTGGATTTCATCCTCCCGATCACCCTTTCGAAGTCCTCCAGATGGATTATATCCAGATGGAACGTTGTCGAGGATTCAAGTATGTCCTCGTAGTTGTATGTGCACTTTCCCGATGGACAGAAGCATATCCCGTCCCAGATTACACTGCTCCGACCACTGCCAAGCAGCTGGTACGTGAATTCTTCCCACGGTATGGTTTGCCCCGTATCGTGTACTCAGATAATGGTCAGCCATTCTCGTCCGAGCTTATGAAGCAGGTATCACTCCTGCTAGGTTATCAGTGGAAGTTCCACTGTGTCCGACATCCCGAGGCAGCAGGTCTCGTGGAACGTCACAATCAGACCCTGAAAACTCGTCTCGCCAAAATATGTAAAGATAAAGGCGTAGATTGGATAGTAGCTTCACCAGTTGCTCTTTTTTACATGAGAATGATAGCACATTCAAGAACAGGGCTATCCCCGTATGAGGTGGTTTTTGGCAGGCCACCGAATATGTGGGGGACGCCTCTGCCTCGTAAAATCACAGATGTTGACTGTAATATGCTGACAGATTACCTTGCCTCCTTGATGTCTGCACTACAATCATGTCGTTCACAGGTAGCTGCCGCCTTTCCCGACAACACCGAGGTGAAGCCACACGAGATCGTCCACTTGACGTCATCCTGGCCGAGAGGGGCGGAGCTTGTAGAGTCATCGGATCGAGTTGCTGTGTTTTCATTCCAGAAAACGCGCCATCAGTATATAGAGCCATAACCCGTCTCCACAAGATTGCAAGTCAGATACATCAGAATCCAGGCACCTGGACTTGGTCCGGTTGGCTCTGGAGCGTGTTATCCGCCTGGGGATGGAAAGTCCTATCCTTCCTCGGAATAGCCCTTCTCATAGTATTCAGTTGTTGTCTATGTTTACAGTGTGGGCCAGCGATTTGCGGCTTGTGCGCCACATCATGTATTCCCCATCCAAGTTCACGTTCTAAATCCCGCCTGAAAAAGGAAGAGCAAATGATGTTATATGAACAAATAGATGGACTAATGAAGATTGATATATCATGAAGGGTCCGTAGGGGACAAGGAGGGAATGAGGTAATATGAATTTTTATGGTCAATTGTGTCCCCTAACGTAGACCCCAACGGCTCCGTGTACGTGCTTCAAGTACATGTATGTTCCCTCCACAACCAGCTATGAAGACGCAAATACATTTGCGTCCAACGTTAACAAGTCCTCTTCCAGATCCACCATGAATGGGTCGATAATTCCGTTCCTAAGTATGCTGTGCCACCGTCTTTACATGGTGCACTTTCACGTTTCCCTGGCTCTGGCGAGCTAGGCCTTGATTTCTGCCATCGAGCCCTTTCTGCCTTCTGCCTCCGAAAGCTGCAGCCTGGATCTGCATCCATGACCCTTGCCTTACTCCCTGCGTGGCGAGCGGTGCCCGGCTCGGCCTACTTGCCTGCCAAAACTATATTTTGCCTTCAAGTTATCTGCTCCGCTCCTCGAAAATACATTCCTGTCTAGAGATTTAGGTAAACACCTCCCCAGCTGCAGAGCAAAGGGCCCGGCCTTTCTGTCTCCGTGCAAGTAATTCATTGCTCCCGTTACCATGGTAGGCCCATGGCCCCTCGCATTACACGTAGACACGTAGTCACATATGCACGCACTAGCAGCCAGTATAGAATAGCCTCTGCCCGAGAGACCTTTTCTTCTAGATAATACAGTTCCTCAAACACAAGATATCAGATATGATTTGGGTTTAGGTTGTTCTGACACGCCAGACTTCTGTCTCCCCGTATAGTGCTAAATGTCAAGTCCCCTTCACCCTCCAGTTCCACGTCAATCACACGTCATGTTGCCTGCGCGCATCCAGCCCAATATTTCTGCTGACACTGCAGGATTTCTCTATGAATCCACCCACCTGTGACACTTTCATGTGACGTTTCTAGCACACACCTCCGTGTACGCCCTTGTGCACGCCTTCTGTTACGCACATGTGTTCTTATCTCGTTTCTTTTCAGCTGTTACGCCTTCTGTATCCATCACCATTGTATGCATTTACTATATATATTGTGCACTGTTAATAAAGCATTGTCTATCCCTTCCTGAACCTTCGTGGTGATGGAACATGATACCTGGTTCGAACCAATTCCATTTTATGGAATAAAACCCTTATAAACTCAGATGCCACGGACTCTGCCTCTCATTTGATTGAGCTATTTTATTGAACTTTACCGCATAGAAATTCCGCATAGGTAAATCTTTATTTACCACACAAGGAGAAAGTGTGTTTGCGGTGTTCCAGTTGAGCTAGGGGAACAGGGCTTCTGTGAGTGGTAGGGAGGGGGAATTGGTAGTTTTGCAGGAAATTTGGGAGGAATCGATTGATGGGAAGGTTGTGTTCAGACAAAGTCGAGAAAGGGAAAACTCTGCCTTAGGCACCCATGTTAATTTTCAATTATTGCATGTTTTCAGCGTGCGATTGGAGTGTGTTGTAGGTGGTTCTTAGTGAATTTGCTTAGCTGGGATGGGGGTTGGGAATGTCTAGTTTTTATTGCAAGTAGTTTGAAGAAAATCCAGTATGGAAAAGGGGTGTTTTGGTCCTAGTTTCAGAGTGCATTTTGGCACGATTTTAAGGCCTGTGCGAGGTCGCAGTAATGCACGTTTTTGGGAGGGTAATGTGGGGTGTTCTAGATTTTTGGGAGTGGGTTTAGGGGTCTGGGAGAACTGCTGGGAAGGTCTAATCTTGTGTCAAAACAGCAGTTTGGTCGTAGGTTGAGGGGAAAGGGGAATTTGGGCCTGTTTCTCAGGTGCATTTTTGCCAATGGTTTACATTGGCGGCCTGCGAGGTAGCAGTATTGCATGTTTTTGGGGGGCTATTTGGGGGTATTCTAGAATTTTGGGAATGTGGGTTTAGGGGTCTGGGAGCACTGCTGGGAAGGTCTAATTTTGTGTCAAAACAGCAGTTTGGTCGTAGGTTGAGGGGAAAGGTGAATTTGGGCCTGTTTGTGAGGTGCATTTTTGCCATTGGCTTACATTGGCGGCCTGCGAGGTAGCAGTATTGCATGTTTTTGGGGGGCTATTTGGGGGTGTTCTTGATTTTTGGGAGTGGGTTTAGGGGTCTGGGAGCACTGTTGGGAAGGTCTAATTTTGTGTCAAAACAGCAGTTTGGTCGTAGGTTGAGGGGAAAGGTGAATTTGGGCCTGTTTGTGAGGTGCATTTTTGCCATTGGCTTACATTGGTGGCCTGCGAGGTAGCAGTATTGCATGTATTTGGGGGGCTATTTAGGGGGTGTTCTAGATTTTTGGGAGTGAGTTTAGGGGTCTGGGAGCACTGCTGGGAAGGTCAGATTTTGTGTCAAAACAGCAGTTTGGTCGTAGGTTGAGGGGAAAGGGGAATTTGGGCCTGTTTCTGAGGTGAATTTTTGCCAATGGTTTACATTGGCGGCTTGCGAGGAAGCAGTACTGCATGTTTTTGGGGGGCTATTTGAGGGTGTTCTAGATTTTTGGGAGTGGGTTTAGGGGTCTGGGAGCACTGCTGGGAAGGTCTAATTTTGTGTCAAAACCTCACTCTGGTCGTAGGATGAGGAGAAACGGAAATGTGGGCCTGTTTGTGAGGTGCATTTTTGCCATTGGCTTACAATGGCGGCCTGCGAGGTAGCAGTATTGCATGTTTTTGGGGGACTATTTGGGGGTGCTCTAGAATTTTGGGAATGTGGGTTTAGGGGTCTGGGAGCACTGCTGGGAAGGTCTAATTTTGTGTCAAAACAGCAGTTTGGTCGTAGGTTGAGGGGAAAGGTGAATTTGGGCCTGTTTGTGAGGTGCATTTTTGCCATTGGCTTACATTGGCGGCCTGTGAGGTAGCAGTATTGCATGTATTTGGGGGGCTATTTAGGGGGTGTTCTAGATTTTTGGGAGTGAGTTTAGGGGTCTGGGAGCACTGCTGTGAAGGTCTAATTTTGTGTCAAAACGGCAGTTTGGTCGTAGGTTGAGGGGAAAGGGGAATTTGGGCCTGTTTCTGAGGTGCATTTTTGCCATTGGCTTACATTGGCGGCCTGTGAGGTAGCAGTATTGCATGTATTTGGGGGGCTATTTAGGGGGTGTTCTAGATTTTTGGGAGTGAGTTTAGGGGTCTGGGAGCACTGCTGTGAAGGTCTAATTTTGTGTCAAAACGGCAGTTTGGTCGTAGGTTGAGGGGAAAGGGGAATTTGGGCCTGTTTCTGAGGTGCATTTTTGCCATTGGCTTACATTGGCGGCCTGTGAGGTAGCAGTATTGCATGTTTTTGGGGGACTATTTGGGGGTGCTCTAGAATTTTGGGAATGTGGGTTTAGGGGTCTGGGAGCACTGCTGGGAAGGTCTAATTTTGTGTCAAAACAGCAGTTTGGACGTAGGTTGAGGGGAAAGGGGAATTTGGGCCTGTTTTTGAGGTGCATTTTTGCCATTGGCTAACATTGGTGGATTGCGAGGTAGCAGTACTGCATGTTTTTGGGGGGCTATTTGGGTGTCTTCTAGATTTTTGGGAGTGGGTTTAAGTGTCTGGGAGCACTTCTGGGAAGGTCTAATTTTGTGTCAAAACAGCAGTTTGGTCGTAGGTTGAAGGGAAAATGGTATTTTGGCCTGTTTCTGAGGTGCATTTTTGCCATTGGCTTACATTGGCGGCCTGCGAGGAAGCAGTATTGCATGTTTTTGGGGGGCTATTTGAGAGTGTTCTAGATTTTTGGGAGTGAGTTTAGGGGTCTGGGAGCACTGCTGGGAAGGTCTAATTTTGTCTCAAAACAGCAGTTTGGTCATAGGTTGAGGGGAAAGGGGAATTTGGGCCTGTTTGTGAGGTGCATTTTTGCCATTGGCTAACATTGGAGGCTTGCGAGGAAGCAGTATTGCATGTTTTTGGGGGGCTATTTGGGGGTGTTCTAGATTTTTGGGAGTGGATTTAGGGGTCTGGGAGCACTTCTGGGAAGGTCTAATTTGTGTCAAAACAGCAGTTTGGTCGTAGGTTGAGGGGAAAGGGGAATTTGGGCCTGTTTCTGAGGTGCATTTTTGCCATTGGCTTACATTGGCGGCCTGTGAGGTAGCAGTATTGCATGTTTTTGCGAGGCTATGTGGGGGTGCTCTAGATTTTTGGGGATGGGTTTCGGGGTTTGGGAGGCACAGTGGGAAGGTCTAGTTTAGGGGAAAAATAGTAGTTTGTCTGTAAGTTTAGGGGAAAGATGAGTTGGCCCTGTTTCTAAGGTGCATTTCGGCACATAGGCTAACATTGCCGGTAATGCGTTATTGCAGATGTCACTGGAGACAACTCTTCTGGCACTTTACGCAGCTGTTATGTAGGAAACGCACTATATATTTACCGAACGAGGTAGCACTTACTGGATTAGCCAGTAGAAAGTACTCCAGTATTAGTTATGCAAAACGCCAAAAAATCTGCGAGTTTGCTGGAAAATCCGCGAATTCGTGTTTTTTTGCAATTTTGCGCAAATTCGCGGACCGCAGATCCGCAAAATTCGCCCATTCTTACTAATTACTATCCTTGAAAAGGAGACTCAGAGTACGCACTTTCAAATTGATGCTTGCATGTAATACTGTCGCCTCTGAAACTGAAACTGTTATTTTTACACTACACAGCGTACCTTATATTTTTTTCTCCGTGGTGTTTTAATATCACTTCCTTTTTTTCCATCAACAATTGCAGGCCGGCTTTTACCCTGTGCAATGGGAAAAACGATTAACTCAGGCTTACCATTAGCGATCCACAATTCCGCATCCGCCAGGCAGGCAGTGGACAGAGTGTCTTGTAACCAAGATTGATCGACTGAGCGTCAGATGGAATGGAGGAGTACCGCAAATAAGAGGAATGGCTGGATGCATGCAACTTCCCAAATTCAACAGGACAAGTACAACATACAGTTACAGTATCCACTTCACTTCACCTTATCTTTTAAATAATGTTATTGTTGTGAAGTCCTATGAGTGTGACTCTGTGCATTTGTTTGCTCTCTGCTTCAAATTCATCCCTCCAGCCATTGTATACATTTTTCTTTGCTATTTTTAAAACTAATTTAATGTACTAAGTGTTGTTTATTCTCTCTGAGGGCAGATAGGCAAGTGAAATTGCATAATTACTGCAGCCCTGTACTGTCACATTGTTTCTTCATAGTTAGTAAGTTGTAGAAAGTACTACTTAGTTTAATTAACCTAACCATCCAAACCTGTGTGGTTTTCATTGAGGTGTGACTAAATGACAGCAATAATTCCCCACACTTGCTGGGGAGGATAAGGTGCAAGCAACCTCCTCAAATCAATTTTAAGGCAGCTAGATGAATCCTAGGATATTGTAATTCTGCTTAAAAAAACACCAATGAGTATTTTAAAATAAATTCTGAATTCCATGCCCACCATCGATTGGATCCATCGTCAACATCATCCTCCTACATGTCAAGAAGACTAGTTACGCTGCTGTGTCACTGTATTTGTTATAGCCATGATCATCCATGCATTTTTTTTTCCCATACTTATCTTCAGCATTGCTTAGGCTACAAATATACTGTTCCTTCTAATACTCCTCTCAGGCCACTCAATTTCTCATTTTTTTCCTTTGTTTTTCATATACTGCTACTGCTGGTGTGGAACCACTCCTACTACCACCACAACAATGGAATTTCTGTCCTGGATTGATTTCATGGGCAACCGTAATTGCCATTTGCCATGCAGCCAGCGCTGTGCCTAGCTCTATTCTCAAACACCAATCACAGGTAAGATAAGCATTTTGGGGATGTAGAATAATGGGCTAGGTCTCGGAGGAGAGACTGACAGTAGTACTAGTAAAGTACTAGTAGGCCAATTGAATTCACTAACTCTGTTAGTGGCACTTTTGTAAATTTTTGGATGTTTTAGATAATTCATGCCGGTAAGTTTGAGGAAACCAAACGTGCAGTAACCCCCGCCCAACACCCCACAAAATAATATGAACATGTACACTATGTTGTAGTATGTAAAATAAATATTTATAAATTATTTACCGTAACAAAAATAAACTAGTCCCAAAGACCCAAACCACCCCCTCCCTAACCCCAACAATTGTCCATTTCAAATGTCCTGCGAAAAGTCCCAAAGAATCCCCAACTCCCGATTCCCACCCCCCAAACAGTCTTTAAAAAAGGGGCAAGGGACACAGTCACTTCCGGCGATGTCCTGTCGACAGGTGGTCCTGCAGCTCTTTGCGGAGGTCCCGGAGCTGGTGCTGCTGCTTCTCCACCTTGCTCTCCAGGTAGTCCACTCGGCGGCGTAGGCGGCGCAGACGTGCCATCCAGGCTTTGGGGGGGTGGGGGGGCAGCTGCTGGTGTTGTTGCAGCCGAGCGGCGGAGGCGGGAGGCTGTCGGACCACGGCACCGTGGAGGAGAATACAGCTGTTGCCTCCTCCTCCTCCTCCTGTTCCCGAGCCCACAGCCGGCGATATTCAGCACAAATGGCCTCCAGCTCCGGGCCCTGGCCCGGACAGCCATCTCCTTTCCGGTGAGCTTTGTTGGAGCATCTATATGAAGAAAGAAAGAAAAATACTGTAACCAATACTCTTTAACAATAACACAAAATAATTCAACAGAAAGTTGTCTCACAGTAACACTAGCAATTTGCAAGCACAGTATAACATTTTGGCATGTATCTTTCCGCCGTATTTGTAGGCCTGTAACATTAGTGGGAGTTTCAGGAATTCTACTAGCAGCACTATGGACTCACTACTACATAGTCAGAGAGTACTTCTTCTTTTTTTCTCTAGTTTTGCGAAAGAAATTACTTGTACGTGAACTTGCATAATGCCAGCTAAGTCAGCTTGCACTCAAGAAAAATAGACACAAGCCATGATGACGCAGACTCCCATTACTTTAAGCAGTACATGCAGGTGGGGATAGGGAAGCTCTTACTTTTCTATAGGGGTGGCACTGGCACATACTCGGTTGCATCAAGGGCTACTGCTCAATGTAATTTATATTTCACACTGCCCCCCCGGGCCTTCAGTACTACAAAAGGAAAATGAATATTATTAATTTCTGATCGTGTATCCAGCCGATCACATGATCTTTGCTTATATGATGGATGACTTTAGGTGCTTTGTTGTGGTAGATTGAGTGAACAACATGCAATAGTCCACCTATGATTGACACAGCTGAAAGAAAATTATTAACATAGGGAGTGAGTGTGGTAACCATAATTGCCGGAGGAAGGGACTTGACTTGATATAATTGTCAACTATACAATACATACACAATATATGCTGTGCTTGCAAAGTAAACTACTGTACTGTTACTTTAGGCAAGGGAGAGTTTCTGAACAATCACAACTTCTAGTATTTGGATTTCCTCTGCTTTGCTGAGGAACTGGGTTTTATCACCCAGCGACGCCAGGGGCACGTCCAAAGTCCTCGGATTCACCTGTCTTGGACTCTACCAAATTACAGAGACGCGGGATACTTCTTGGTGGCGTCAAAGATCCAATTTATTGGCTGCAGCCAGTAGCAGAGATCCTAGAAGTACAGCATAGCCTATAGGTTCTCAGGAGACTGCTCAAAGTTACAAAGCAGGCGTCCCTTTTATACAGAAAATTGTGCTGCAGGCAAACATTCCTAAGTTACAGTTTGACCAATCCTATGTGTACCCACCAACAGTATCACATGACGACAAGCCCACTTTTCAGTTGTCCGGCCCATAATTAATTAATACATTCCTTCTATATTTTTCTTCAGACCAGTCGGACGAACCCATAATAAAAGTGGTCACCTCCCCATCGTAAATAGACCATAAAGCAGGAACAGAAACAGATGAAACAGATAGAAAATAAGATTAAGCATGTTTGTGCGTAATAAAAGTTTATGGAGTCCTGTCCTCTGATCCCAAATCTTGATCAGCTAGAGGGCAGGAACTGGTTGAGCAAGATTAGCCTCAGGCAACAAGGTCAGCTTTCGCCAGGTCATGCAGGAGTCAGAGCAAACCCAAGCTAAGGTGTATGTGTCCTTAAGATTCATTCAGCCTAAGGTGAGGGCAACCCAAAATGGCTGCCGCGCACAAAATGGAACCCGTGAGTTCAGAACGAAATCCATTAATACGCAGTGAATCCATCGATGTAGTATGACGAAAACACTCGTACTTACTAAACTCACTGTTTGCGGTTCACTGTTACCAAAATCGTAACGGAACCATGACTTTAAAAACACGGGTTTAGAATTCATGGAACCTCATTGCTACTCTGGCACGGACATGCTGTTCAAACAAAGTAACACTCTTCATGCACTGAGCGTCTGCTCTACATACACCTCTGCTATCTATGAGGAAGAAGATACCATCCATGCTTCCAAAGTAAACGTATATCAGTCTTCTTAATGTTTCAACTGTACCAACTTTACTTTTTCTCAACAACCAACTAACACCCTTTTCATTTTATTTGGTAAACCACTGTCTTGACTTGCATTTGAGTTTCACCCAAATGATATATTGCAATGCGCACCACACATGCACTTTCTGATTCACCCACACAGGCAGTCATCTTTTCTTTCTCCTCGAACCATCCTTTCTTCAGGCAGCCATGCATCTGATTCCTTCCTATCAGCCACCTCTGCCTGCATTCAAAAACACGTATCATTCTTTACAGTCATAAATGTTATGGCGCGCTCGTCCTTCCTTTCACCCTAAGTTCTTTCCCTTTTCGTTCATCACATCCCTCAAGTTCATTTGATATGACTTGGCTTCACGATAAAAGTTTCCCAGCTGAGTTGAAGTCAAATAAAGGGGGCCATTGCTTACTCGAGAACTACCGCTGCTAATTATATTGCTAAGTCAAGGGTGACTGTCGTCTCCATGATTGGCAAAAATGTAGTTCTAAATTAGTAACTGTTCTTAACAGTACAGTGTACTTGTACTAGTGTACTGTCAACTATACAGTACATCATACACTCCTTTGTGAGCCTACTCGAAAATGTCAATAAGTAAGGAGTATAATAACTTACCACCGTCCGCCGCTGCTGAGCCATCCCCCTCAGCTTCTCCTGGTGGCACTTGTGGCGCCGCCGCATCTGCCCCTGGAGTGGACCCCTCCTCGCTGCTGGCCCCAGCACAGGTGGTGGGAAGTGCCGCATCTGATGGTGTGATGCCTAGAAAAAACATGTCATATTTTTAGATGCCATACACCACCCCTATTTAGTCTCGTAATGGAAGAGAAAATGTTAATACATAAAAAAATTTTAATTATTGGGACTGAAAAAAAGTCACGGTTTTGGGGAGGGTGTTAACTTATATGCTTAGCCATAACATGCAACACTTTTTGGCAAAACTGATGGATGCTTGCTTTTTAACGTGGAACATTTTTCTAATTACAGACAGAACCACCTACTCCTCATCACCACCAGGAGGACTTGAAGTTCCAACAAGGTGAGGGCTCTCGAGTCCCGCACAGTTACTTCTGACTGAGGTATGTGGAAAGTCAAACTGCACCTCTCATCAACAATGTCCTATTTCTCTTGTCCATACTTCTGTATGTGCAGAATAGTCCCTGAAACACTAGAGGTATGGTATGTGCTACTATCAAATCAAAAAGCCAACTAAGAGCTTATTCTTGGTGGACATTGACACTTTGTTGTTGGACATTGTCAAAGCACTAACATTAAGAAGACTGAAATAGGCAGCAAGGGCAACCCAGAGGACTGCACTCAGTGCCTCTAGAGCTATTGCTGGATCAGAGTTTTGTTTAACACCGTTTTCCGACTGGGCAAGCTTAGGTACCTACACAGATCGACTCATAATAATAGTAAAAAGTAGTAGCACAGAGAGTGATGGTAGGGAGGCAGGATAAGAATGTAGAAACCGTCTACAAGAAGATCAAGGACTATTTTGTAAAAAAATAGAATTAGGAAACAGTTTGGAATGAATAGGAGCTGTAAAAGTTAGGGAAGCATAATTATATTAACAACAACTTACTGGGGCCAGCAGAAGAGCCTGCAGAGGACCGTTCCTGCCCACTTTGTTCCGCCGGAGTCTGGGGTGTAGTCTTCTTGCCCCTGGGAGGTGCTGATGATCATGAAATAAACACAAACATGGATGATTGTTTTTTTGAAATATTTGATTTCTTTGACCACAATCTAAAATTATCTCGGGGAAACAAATTACCAACAATTGCACTACATGTATTGATTGACCTTACTGATCTGGTCAACTAGGAGAGATAGTACAATATTGCTGGATTCGCAGACCGTCTCCTTGGAAAGTTATGTAAATCACTAACTAAACCAACAACAAAAAGGTTCTACTACAACTGCCAGCACTCAGCAGCATGTGACGTGACAGACGCAGTCCGTCATCATCATTGCAGACCACTAAAAAATGTCCTACTACTAAAAAACAAGTCATAATATACTCAACCTATCAATCCACCACTATCTCTTTTTAGTGCCAGCAGGAGTACAAAGGAAGGACTAGACTTGAGTCTCTAGTCTCCCTAGCATTACGCAGTTCTGCTCAAATGAGCACAAAGTTGCAAACAAGTCAGCATAGTAGCAATGCCACTGAGCAGGCGAGCAGTGCACCTGCAATCACAGAAGCTATTTAAACATTAATTTACCTGCAATGTAATTGAATCAGCAGCATTCTTGCTCTTTGGGAAAAACATATATTAGCAATATAACACAGAGCAGAAGAAAACAAAGTAGTTATTAAATAGCTACTCACCAAGGCCAGGGATCTCCACGCCTAGCAGGTGGAGCAGGTCCTGCTCCCGGTCAAGGACGTCTGCCCACCGGTGCGCCGCTTGGTCATAGGTGCCCCGGACCCCCGACTCCCTACGCATGGCCCAGCACACCTTATCCCACAGCTAGGCCATCCCTTGCACCGGGCCTGCCCCCTGCTACCACGGTCTTCGGGAGGTGGCTCTGAACATAAAATATAAGTGCGGCCACCTCCACCATGCTGAAAATCTCCCTGGCCACTACATCCTCCCCCCTTAATCGCCCGGAATGTACGGGACCCTTCCCCTTGCTCTTCCCGGCTCCCTTTGCCATGGTTGTGGACAGGAAAGTTAAATAAAAAATAGGAAAGTATAGGGAAAAAGTAAATAAAAGGAAAGAGTTAAAAAAAAGTAGTTTAAAGGAACCAAAAGTAGAAAAAAACACAAAATATAGATGTAGAAAAAGAGAGGGATAGATAATGAGTAAAAAAGATCCCAAAAAAGTTCAAAGAAACAAAGGATTGCAAAGATTAGGGGAGGATTGAAAAAGCATGCCCAGAACCATAGCAATGAATGAAAAACAAGATGGCTGCGCCCATTGAAGACCGCGTGGGTAAGTTTGTGTGATATTTCCCCCGCGAGCACGCAAAAACGCACGCGACCACGTAATCGCGCCCCACGCACAACGCGAGCATGCAACTAGCGCCCAGAAACGGAAATACGCAATGCGAACAAATGGCCGCGCCCATGTACGACCGCATGAGTAACTTCATGGTCGGTGCGCTGCAAGAGCCCCGCGAACACACAAAGCGCCCTGCGAACATGCAAAAAGAAGACAAATCCGCAAATTCGCACAAATTCTCGGGTTATGCAGAACGTGGATTCGCTTTCGCATGAATTTGCGTACAGTGAATTCACAAATTTCGCCCATACTTACTAAATATGCTGCTCCCATGTGTGTCATTAAATGTTTAAGAAATTCTGTTAAATTAGAAAATGGTAAGATCTGGAATTTGAACTGTGTTGCTATTCCTAAAAAGAGTTCTTCCAGAGGTGAGTCTGATCAAAGTTTGGCTGCTCATTTATGTTACTCTGCTAATTCACATCTGGGGTTTAGTACTCGTAAAAAATATGTACCCAGATATCGGAAGGACTATGTAAAGTGATTATTTAATGTGAGTTGGTGTTCAATTTTCTACTTTCTGTTAATTCTGTCTATGAATATTTTCACATGTTGTTTACATGTTTCTTTGGACCGTAAGGTATTTCCTTTTGTTATTAGAATGGAGATGTGTGGTGTTCCCACATGTTTTCCTGTTTGTACAAGTTCCTTGGAACTTGGAATGTTTAATGTTGAAAGTTCTTGTCCATCAGTTGCTCCCTGGTAGCTGATGGATGAGGTGTTTGATAATAAACCTCTAACTGAACCCCTTCACCTTGTTCATATTATTCTTGAACTTTTCACCACTCACTTCAGCTGCTGTCTTGAAAATTTTGTGTGATCCATCCAGCTGGGGCCAAGAGAACGGGGTTTCCCAAAACACTTTTACTCCATGTTAATTTCCATGGGAAACTGTTGACACAGCTGCAGCCCAAACTGCTGAATAGAGTTACACCAAAATTGGCAAAAGGTAGCATTTGGTCCAGGGCGCACTCTTTTTGTTAAATGGTGTAAATCTGTTCAGTAGTTCCTGAGAAATGTAAACATTTCCCAGATATACAAATTTGGTCGCGGATAATCCGCAAAACCTCCCAATCTAGTGCCTTAGATCTGATTGGCTGCCAGCACGTCAAACCAGGAAGTGTTGTCAGCCATCTTGTGACTCGGTTGAACCGAGTCACAAGAAAAACGGTTAAAATGTTTAAATATTAGGAAAAGGGGGCAGGGTACAAAACCCTGACCCCCAGGCCTGCTTACAAGTCTCACAGGGACCCCAAGGGCCAAAACAAAAACATTTTAAATTTTGGCGGTAATCGAGTTGGGTCTGCAAATACAGCCAAAGGTTTTACAAGAACAAAGCCCAGGCTCCCATGATTCATTTCCCTGAAGCCTCTGGGTGAGCCAAGTCCCAGGGGCAATTTCAAAATGAGATGCGTGGGCCCATGCGGGCCCCTGCAGCCCCGAGGACCACCACCTCCCGGAATCTTGAATTGAATGCCGGGGGCTACGCCCCCCCCCCCACAGTCTCGGGAACAGCCACCTTCTCGAGGATTTAAACATTAAAAAATGCATGGGGGGATCTTGCCCCCCTATGTATTCCCGGGGACCACCAGCTCCCCGGGGCTCATTTTAGAAAGATACATGAGGGGGCACCAACCCCCCATGCAGCCCCAGGACTGCCACCTACACAGGGCTATTTTTAGAAATAAAGTGTGGGGGAGCTTGAGCCCTCCCACACAGCCCCGGGGACCACCACCTCCCTGGGACTATTTCATAGATGGGAGGGGGCAGAGCGGTATCCCTCCTGGAGCCGTAGCTGGCCCTGGGGACCGCCACCCCCCAGGGACAGCTCCAGCAATGTTCCGGGGTGCCCACACCTGGGATATTGCAGTTTGCTATGGCATGACTAGAGCACTGCTCCTGCCATGCCACAGCAAACTCTGCTTTGCATCATGAAAGCGAGAGCAAGAAAAATGCTCTTGCTTCGATAAAGCAAAGCAGAATTGATTTTGGGCAAAGGGAGCTGCATTTTAGCACTCCCTTTGCCCAAAAGCAATGCTGGCTCCTGCAGGAGGCAGGGAGCTTCCGGGGACCGCAGGGCCTTGAGGCTCCCTCCCGCGGTTCCTAAGGAAATGGCCTTGCCCCAGGGATGGGGTCCCCGAGGCTGAAAATGGCCAAGGTCAGGGGGCAGCAAGGGCCCTCCTACCCATGTTTAATTAAAGAGAAATAAAGGATGTGCCTATTCCCCGGGGGATGGGGTCCCTATCGCAATATCAGTGTCAGGAGGGGGGCTATGTGGCCCCCTCCAAACATTACAAGAAATAGAGGGCTGGCCCCAGGGGATGGGGGCCACAGGGGATGTGGGCCCCAGGGCCCTGTCCCCATAAAAAAAATGTTTTAAATAAAAATAGGCCGGGCCCTGGGGGATGGGGTCCTCGGGCCAAAATAGGCCTGGGGAGGTGTGCTACACGGCTTCAATCTTAATTAACAAAAGAAAAGTAGCAAAGGCCCAGCCCCAGGGGATGGAGTCCCAGGGGCTGAAATCAGGGAGGGGGTCTGTGCACCCCCTTTCCATTTTATTACAAAAATATGGTCAGGCCCCAGGAGATGGGGACCCAGGTGCCCACAAGCATCAAGGGAAGGGAAGGCTACACAACTCCCCTTCCCAGAATTACAAAAAAATGAAAAGCCGGGAACTCATCACGGCTCTGCCCCCTTTCTCCACTACTCTGCTAACAGGTCGCCTGGTTCACTCTTGGTTGGGGGATGGAGTCCCTTTTGTTGCTGGAAGTCCTTAGGGGTCAACTAGCCCACCTGTTATTTACAGTAAGTCCCACACAGCTGGATTGCTGAGAGGTGGTTGGAGGCCACACCGCTTTTTCCACCACTCTGCAAACACCCCTCTTGGTGCACTGCTGGTGGGTTGTTGAGATCCCCTTGCATCCTGAGGACCTGTGGAGTAAAGTAAACTTCATCCCTCGACCAGCAGTGTGAAGGGAACTAAAAAAAATGCACTGTTTTTAAGAAGCCATGCACTATAAAATACAATTTGTGATACAATCAATGAAGAATCAAACAATGTTTACGAATCAAACATTAACAGAGGAGTAGTGTGGCTCACTGGTTAGAGGCGGCAGACCCGAGAGCAGAGGACGGCCCGGGACCAGGGTTCGATTCCCGACGCGGCAGGTTTCTGGACCAGGGTCAGCGGACTCGATAATTCTCTCGCCTCGGTGCCCACTCTGATCAGCGATCACACTCGGCAACTCTGGGCATTAGCTTGCCTCATCTTCACTAACGGCCCCACCAGACCGCCGGGGATGCCTGGTCTCACCCTGGAGATACCCATTACGGGACCATCTCTCAGGGAAGCCAGGAAGGGTTTCGCAGCGGTCGAAGCGCCTTGGGACCATCCGGGTAAGTAGTGCGCTATATAAATGCCTATACATACATACACATATAACAGTAGAACACAATTCAACAAATATCTGTTCAACAACCAATCTAGATAAACAATCACTGATAAAACAAAACGATATGCAAATGCAACAGTGAAACACCATTCCAGAAGCAAGAATAAAAAGGTAAACAGTAATTCAGAAATGTTCAACACTATACCTGATAAAAGGGAGTGACATTAAAACACAGTTCTCTAAGCAAATATTCCACATTGAAACCTCTTCCATTTTAGATACAACTATGGGCCATATGTAGGTGGGCCAATATCGGTCGGTAACGGTGAAATTCGTTAAATTTCACTGTTACCGACCGGTATTTAGTCATTTGAGATGTAGGGAGGATTCGGTATTAAGGAATTGGTAAATACCGATTCCTCAATACCGATTCCTTATGGCCTTGCATTTAAGGAATCGGTTTTACCGAGTCCATATATGCAATGTAGGTCGCACTTAAAACAGTGCACCTCATCCTTAAGGAATCGCTATTTACCACCAACTCCAAGTTGGTGGTAAATAGCGATTTCCTTTCAAAAAGCACTTTTTTGCTTTTTGAAGTGTGCCATGTGGCACACATCCATGCCCTTAGGGCATGCATGTGTGCCACATATGCACACATGCACATTTCAGGGGTCAAACCCTGGCACCCTTGAAATACCTAACGGCATTACCGATTCGGTAATACCGAATCGGTAATACAGAATGTGTTCACATTCATTCCTATGGGCTTCCACGCCCATGGGAATGAATGGGCACGTATTCGTTATTACAGAATCTCAATTACCGATTCCGTAATAACGAATATTAAGAATTCAGTATTTTTTACCAAATTCTTACCTACATCTGAAATACCGATTCCTAAATACCGAATCGGTAAAATTCGGTATTTAGGAATCGGTATTTCCCAGTTACCTACATCTAGCCCTATGTTATGTTATGTTATGTTATGTGCCTCAGCGCTGCTATATACAGCAGGCTTGGCAATTTGGGCTGGGCTGTTGACATAAGGCACAAGCATTAATAAAGTCATAAAGATTAACATTTGTATAATTCAACAAAACAGCAACATAGGTACAGCATCTGCAGTAGAGATTGAGGTAGATCAAATATGTATCCATATGTGGTCACATAATAATGTACCCGCAGATATCCATGCAGAGACAGATCAGCACCTACACACACCCACCTTCACTGATCAGCAGGTACTCACACACCGTCCAGCAAACATTCCGGCAGCCCTGGGCAGTAACGAGCCTTGGTGATCTCAGGCTTTCACAAGCTTCAACAGCCACAGGTGTAAATGATCATCAATGGCGCCAGACAGCAATGAGCCCAAGTAGCCATAACAGTAATATGTCTCAAAGGCCACAGTCAGTAAATTCCCTGCAGTCCCAGATGCATACATTATTTGCCTATGGAGTAATGAGGATCAATGGCTTCAGACATCAAGAAGAATCAATACTGGCCCATGCAAGAATGAATATAAGTGACTGAAGGTGGCAATAGGAATCAATGACCCCAGGCAGCATGGATCCTCCACATCCACAGACAATAATGAGCAGTAGTTATCCTGGGCAGTAGTGATCTGTAAGACCTGAAACATTAATGCCCAGTCTTACTGCCAGGCAGTTATGGTCATCCTTTCTCCAGTGACACAACTGGTAATGATCATCAATGCCCCAGGCAGCAGTGGCCATCACTGTAGGAGAGTAGGGTCTGCTTCCTATGGTTACCCCCACCTTTTGCTGTGATTCTCTGTTTTTTTTTTACTTTAGTCTGGCTGTGGGCCTGCCAATCAGACCCACAGCCCAGCTGTACTCTTTTTAAATTGATACCATGTACTTTAGGTACATACCAGATTGGTTACTGGGTCACCCTTGTGAGCCCCTATATAGTGCACCATAGGTACCCAGGGCATAGGTGCACATTAGGCCTACCAGGGGCTGCAGCATGTATTGTGCCACCCCTGGTTTGCCTTCCAAACTGACACCACAGGTCTGTTCACACAGCTTGGGTAAGGTGGTGTAATCACCCCTTACTGAGATATAGTATACCTATATCCCTATATACATATAGACACATATACACCTATAAGTCACTCCTATGGCAGGCATTAACAATCCTGGAGGCAGAGTGCTTGGTTTTATGTGAGAGGGTGCCCTAGCATGAGCTGAGCCCTTCTACAGCTTTCATAACCATCTCCTTATAGCTGTTCTATGATAACCATATACTCTTAAGTGCATTTCAATCCTCGCGGTTATTGCTAACTTTGGTTTGGCTTTATCAAAACATGTCGTGTGAGGTGTCAAACACTTTGGAATACTACCCCCCCCCCCCGCCATTCCTGGCGGCGGGGGTAGCATTCCACTGACCTCCTGTTGCTGGACGAATCTCCGGCAGGGGAGGCCTGGACAATAGGTTTCCTGTCCAAGGAGGTGCCAGCACCTCCCCAGACAGGCTTTAGTGTATTGGTGCAGAGGGCTGCATTCAGTGAATGCTTTCCAGACACTGCCTGGGGCACACAAGGTGCTCCATGCATTTCCCAGTTCAAATTGGTTGCTGGGGCACTCTGCTCCACCTCTGGCACAAAACTGGACAAAGGGAAAGGGGTGTAACTACCCCCTTCCCAGGTCCACCCATAGGAGGGACCTTAAGAGTAGTCCAGCCCCTAAACTCAGTAAAAGTATAGGAGCTGTGTCCCTAGGACTTTAGATTACCCCAAACGAAACTTTGAAACAGAAATCCTGGACCTTCGACATTCCATTTCGACTGGAAGATGGAAGAAATCTCCCTTGTAGTCAAGGAAATATCACCCTGTTCAAACAGGCACCAACAGCAACTTTTACTAGTCTGCAGCAACTTTTACCAATCTGTATTTTTGAGGCTCCCACCAGATCCTGAAGAATCTGTGACACAGGACACAGACTTACAGACATCTCTAATCCTGACCTTCACTCACAGTAAAGCTGAGATACGTGGCGGACACGAGAGATAAGGGAACGGAACTCCTGGACATCCTGCATTTTGCAAGCTGCACACCTTTCTAAAGGTATCTTGAAGTTGTGCTTTGGGATGCTTGAACCCCAAGCCCCGAGAAACATTTTCACAGAAGCTCAGGCCTCCACACTTCATGAGTGTCCCATGGGGCCTACTCTTGCATTTCAGCTTGATGCGTCTTCCCGGTTCTTGGTCCGTTGGCTAGTGAGCCCTCTGAAGACTCCATTTTGAATCTAACTTATTTTTCTAATTGCTCCAGGCTTGCTCCAACTTCCCTACAAAGGAGAAGTTCCTCAGACCTTGCTGGTTTGCACTGAAGCCAATCTCGACATCCTGCATAAGTTGCGTTTGCCAAAGCTTGTTGGGTCCAGTCTGGATACCGACACTGAAGTCAACTAGATCCTTTGTAGGACAGCTCAATCCAGCTCCTGGTTGCTGTCGGCACCTCCTGGTACTCATGGCTGAAGAGACAAACTTCAGATCCTCACCTGAAATCACCCAACATCTGATGGCATCTTCCCATCACCGCCCTGGTCACTGGCAAGTGACCCAGACTCTGTCCCTTCTGCTTTCAGGTTCTACAGATCTTCGATCCACCCTTGGATCCACCTGGACACTTTTCCTCTGGTCGCCTGCAGCACTTCTTTGCAGCTCTCCATTGAATACGACGACGAAACCCGACACGAAAAGACACCTATGCACCCGACTTCCCTGGGTGAGGTAACACGAGTACTCCGGTGCTCCCCTGGGTCTTGACTCTCGAAGTGTCCTAGTTTAAAAGGGTTCCATCGTAGTCCATCCGAAAGTGTCCTTAAATTGTATATTTGTAACTTGTAAGATCTCCATAGAAAGTTAATGGCAACCTGCGGCTGTGTTTAGACACTGCACGCGTCTCCTAACCTGTGGTAGTTTAGAGTAGCCCCAGCGGTTCCACAGGCCCCAGGCCTGCTTTCTAATTCTCTTGTGGTTCTTATACCACTATTTTAGTATATGGTTTGTGAGGCCCCTAGGGCATAACTTATACTGTGCAACTTATCGTATATTAACTAAGTGACTTGTATTGTATTTTTACCTCTAACCTCATAAAGAGTGCAGAGGGGTTGTGTTTAGAATAAATATGTATATATTTGATATATACCTTGCGCGGTGTCCTTTCATTTGGTACTTAAGGGATTATAATTGGTAAAAACAACTTGCTTAATAGCTCTCTGAAGTCTTAGCCTGATGACTGCTGGCCCATGCTACCACTAGGATAGCTTTCTAAAACGGTTGACTTTACAACCACCATCAATAATAGCACTAGTGGAGATCATCTGCCAGGGTAACTTCTCACAATCACTGACCAAAGCAGAAGTGAAGTACAATGACCTTGGGCAGTAAGGATTATCAATGGACCCAGTTAGTAAGGATTGTCAAGACAACAAGCAGGGAATACGCATTGTGGCCCTAGAGATTAATGTCAATGACTTAAGGCAGTAATTATCATCAGTGGCCTCGGAGAATAACAACCGTCAGGGCCTCGGAGAGTAACAAACATCAGTGGCTTAGGATAGTAACTAACATGTGTGGCCTCAGGTAGTACATAAGATAGTTGCCCTGACTAGTAAGGGACATAAATGCCACCTGGCAGTAATTAGCCTCAACGCCCCTCCTCCCCCCAAGGCAATGATTAATCTAAGTGGCTCCAGATGGAAATCATTTTCAATGGCCTCAGAAAGGAATGAGCATCATCGCATGAAACAATTGCCCCAGCTAGTAAGAAGCATGTGTCGTCCAGTAAGGTGCATCAGTGGCCCCAAATGATAATGATTATTAATGGCTTCAGCTGGTAATAATCATCATCTATAGACCCAGAAAGTAAAGAACATCAATGACCCCAGACAGTGATATTAATGGCCACACTTAGACGTGAGCCCCATTTAGGACAGCATCACAGTCCTTACTGGCTCAACAAATCACTAGACATTCATGGAACAGAAGGAAAGTGAAGAGTGACCTCTCGCTAGGCAGACTCGCGACTGATCCTCCGGTGAATTCCTGCTAACGAAGAGTTGTACAAGATGTCATGACTGACTATAGCAATCGGCTGCGTCGGATCAGTGTTGACTGGTTGCTTTGGACTGACTTCTGCTACATCTATTGGCTGAAGTGGGGTGACCTTTGGTCCTTCCTGCTGTAGATTCCAATACTGTTCCACCAAAGGTGCTAGTGGCATTAAGGCACAATCAAGTCAAATCTAAAAGTTAAGGCTCCATTTCAGACACAAATATTGAGACTAACAGAAGCTGAAGTGGGCCTGGATATGTTCCCAGATTTTAACAAAGTAAGGGGCATTAAGAACTCTTCAGAGGGTCAACACCTGCACATGAGTAAGATATATCTAAAGGAGCCATCCGGCGAAAGATGTGATAGCAAATGTCAACCCCCCACCAATTAAACCAAGTAAGACACACCTGATACTGCCAAGAGGCTGGGGACAACTGCTGGGAACCGGTGGAGTATACTTGGTCGCCAGATGAAGTTTAAAGCTTTTTAGAGTATGGATAATTGAATGTTTATAAATGGCGGGTTTCAAATATGGAATTTTGCTGTTGGAAATTCCATAACATTTCTTTAAGACATTTTTTAATTGGAAAAGAACAAAAGATGTATAGACGACCCCTAAACATAGCTTTTGCGTGGGTGAAGTCACAGCAAAAAGCTAAATATTGAAACCAATGCAATCTTTAAAACATTGTCTAATTTCAAACAATCTTTAATAACATCGCGAGAGAATGTTCAATCCTCAGAGTTCCATATCTTGGCCCATAGCAGCAAAGGGGCAATGCCTATATGGTCTTCTATAAATTCTAAGCCCAGTTCTGTGTAGCAAAGTATGGTAGGAACACTTTTCAGTAGCATCAGAAGCCTTTACGTAAATGTAATATTTGATTACTACTAGCTGTTGGCTTGAAGCGTAGCCCCAAACTCCAGCCCCATATGGGGCAATAGAAGACACGTGTCTCTATTTAAGAAACTGTTCTTGCAAAGTCATGAAAAGTACAAATCGAAAGTTGAAGTCCTTGCGCACAGGGTGGCTGTTCTGAAGCAAGTGTTGAATGTTATGTTAGCCTAATGTATACTAATTTAAGAGGAAGCATTGCACATGGAGTTAATTTATGTAAAGTATCTGGTGAAGGTGCTTGTGCAAATTATTTTGTTTTGTAACATATTGTGACACAATCTTTGTGGCTGTTGTTTTTGCATCTCCAACAAATCTATTGTAGAATGTATTCACAGGCCTCTGCCCTTTACTTCCGGACAAGATCTGTGCAAGACACCAAAGGCGTGCATAGGTATTGTCTCACCAGTAAAGATTTACAAACTTAATAAACTTCCTGCCTTACTGAACTTGTGAACATTGACACCTTGAGACTGCGCTGCCTTCAGGTGAACTTTTCTTTAAAAAGAGGTCGGCGCCATATTTTTCACACAATTACTTTATTGCGTAAGTATGTTTTTAGTGGCACATTCTCACACAACCTACTTTTTTGCATGATTTTGCACACAGGATTATGAACACATTGACAGGTTGGTATGGTGGCAAAGCTGAACTTAGCTGGCATTCCATCAATAAATAGACCAATTAACTGAAACAGACAGGCCCTTTGTGGCAGGAACTGCACTGACATGGATTGTCTGCTATGAGATGCTGCTTGGAAGTCACCTGGCTCCTATGTTACTTGAAGCTGCATGTATGTAACGCTAGCAATCTCTATTATGGCATCAGGACGCCCTCTCTATCTGGTGTCATTACGTATTGATCTGGGACACCCGTGAGTCAAAGTTGCGAACCATTGTTTGCTAGTGTGCATGTTGTTGGTGTTTGCTTGTGTGTAGTTAGTCCTACTATAGAGTTTCTGAGTAGATTGTTTAAATAGTTTGTTGAAATCAGTGCGAACGTAAAGTGGTGGTATCCTGGGGTGGTTCGTTCCACTCCAGCGTGTCAACTGTCCAGTAAGTGATAGTGCGTGTCTCAACGGAGAACTCTCTTGTGCCTGCAATGGATCAACCACCTTACAACAGGTCCAATTCAAGTCAAGTCAAAGATCTTTATTCGGAATAAAACATCCATAAAAGCGCATACAGAATATAATTTCAGAAAGTACAGTACAATGATATAACAGCCGACAAGAAGCATAATCCAACCAATTCCACAAAAACACGAAACAACTATATAGTCAATCGTTGTAGCACTCCCATGACCGATGAATGTGGGAAACGGGGCAGTGCTTATTTCGGTGCCAGCATGCTCTATGCAATTTACAAGTTCTTTAGTTGCGAGGAGATTGGATAATTCTGCACCTCTTCTACAGGGGGGATTTCTTAAGTGTATATGTGCATTGAAGTCCCCTCCTAAGCAAATACCATCAAATTTCCCGTATTTCCGTCCCTCCACTATTTCATCAATAAAATCAAACAAGAGTATAAAATTACGATTAGGTTGAGACAAAAAATCATTATTGTAGAAATTGATCAAACATAGCCTTATCCTCTTAGTATATATCAGTGCAATAAAACTTAGACAATTAGTTTGTATTACTTCAACTTTGGCTTCTGCAGATATTTTAACCCAAATCGAGAGGCCCCCACTCGGTCGACCTAGAGAGGGGGCCAATACAGTCCTATTATGGCAACTATACCCTTCGAATAACAGGTCGGCTGTGCACCAGGTTTCTTGGAACATTAACACATCGTGACAATTAACCCAGTCCTTCCAAGTTTTAATTTCCGTCTTTCCCTTCAGGCCGGCAATGTTCCAACTAAGGATTAACAAGTTTTTATCAGGCCTTAGACAGACATCCTGATTAGTTACTTGGGTAGATACTGTTGTTTGGTTCACCAATTGGTCACATTGTGGGGTTGAAAGCAAGGAAGTGTCAGATAATGTCAAGAGTGCCTCAGATGGTGCTTCCTGTGTAGAGTCAGACTCAGGGGCCACAACAACTGGATCCTCATCAATAGCTGACAGTCAATCCAAGGTACCCAGGTCACGGAGTATCGAGAATCTGTTTTGCAGAGGAAATACAGGAGGTGGCTGCATCATTCTGTGTGGGGGTCGGTAAAAGTAACTCAGCGGTAAAGGGGTCACCACGGTAGATGGACCGGGTTGGACAAAGTTCTTATTCAACAGAAATTTTACAGTGCCAGGGTTCCTAAAGTTGACTATAATACAGTCCCCGTTGATGTTTTTAAAGAGAGGACCGACCCAGGTTACTCGACGTGTGGATAAAATTTCTTTAGATATATCGTAGCCGACCCCCTTATGCTTGGTTAACCAGTCAATGCATTTATTGTGTAACTGAACCCACGATTCTCCTTGCCCTTCCCTGAGAGGTGGTATACCAGCCAGAACCAAGACGTAGGGACACGCCTCAGGTGGAAGGTGTAGAGCAGGGCCTTGATGTTTGAAAGGCCTGTTGTCCTCATGCAAAGTCTTGTTCTGGCCGGGATTGGGAGGGACCTTCTGCTTGTTTGTGCCTGTGACAGGATTACATTTCTGATTGTTCTTAGGGACACTAGGAGCGGTAGAAGACGATTGAGGGATAGATGACAAACATGGGGGAGAATTACCTTTCCTTGTGTTTGCTTCCGCCGTAGATGTTGTAGTCATGGAAGGACTACTAGCAATCTGTAATTCTTTAACCCCATTTGTTGTAGATGAATTACAGTTTTTTGTGCGGTCACCGCTAGAGAGGGTACTGGTAATAGACTCCAGGTCTTTTAACAAACGATCACCTCTTATTTTATCTAGGCATACCGTACCCTTTCTCTTGGCGTCATCATTTTTCATGAGGGTTTCCAGTCTATCAAGTCTCTTAAAAATACTATTAAATTGTTTGATCATTTGACCTTCTAATTGTTTAAAAATTGTGTCCGCGATGGTCTCAATAAGATTCCCCTTTGATTTGGAATGAAGGCTATTTTCATTTGGGGATTCTGTCTGCGTGGAGATTGTATTAGAATTTATGCCATCATTTATGACAATGGTGTCTCCCAAATCAGGTCGAACTGGCAAAGATCCTGTTTGTTGTTGTTTCTTCCCCCTAGTCCACATGCTCTGTGGGGATGGCTGGTTATTACTCCTAGGGGGCTGCTTCCTTTTGTTTATTGTGGACTTTACTGGACCCCTTTTTTGCTTAGCTCCAATGTTCTCAGTTGTGTCAGTACACTCGGTGATTGTTGGTGATGCTAATTGTGAGACGGGATCAGGAACCACAACAGGGGCTGTGTTAGTAGTGTTTCCATCTTTTGGTAGATCGGGCAAACTGACAGCAGGATTTGCTTTGACCACGATGACTTCAGGAAATAAATGCATATTATCATTTGGACTAACTGTTGTACTAGGTTGGTTAATAGTAAGTGAGCCCATAGAAAGCCTCCTCTCAGTTTCAGCAATCTCATTGAAGGCAGTGTCTATTATTGACTCAAATGACGTTAAAAGAGATGCTGGAGTTACAATGTCCTGTGTGTCTTTATCTGTGGTATTGCTTATAGCGTTACGTTTGCCCATTGTTACAGCAGAAAGCTCACCTTGTTATTGGACGTTAGATGGGTGGCCCGCCCGACCACTGTTGACCTCTGAGGGCCTCAGAGGGCCCGCCCTTTGCCCGGGCTTAGCCCCGGGCGCTCCCGCGAGCTCCCGCGACGCGGGGGATGGCAGTCTTTTCAATGCACCTCCAGGCGCTCCGATGATGGCGTCAGGGTGCGCCGCCGCAGGTGGTGCTGGGAGAGCGAGTCCTCCGCTTGGCGGCCGCTAGGGTGGAGGGAGCGGTGGCAGGAGGACTCGCAGTGCAGGGCACAGGGCGCTGTCAGGGTGTAACAGGGACTGACGCAGTCTCAGACCCCAAGGATTCCGTTTCCAGAGAGACCCCGCTTCCGCCGGGGATGGCAGTCTTTTCAATGCACCTCCAGGTGCTCCGATGACGGCGTCAGGGTGCGCCGCCGCAGGTGGTGCTGGGAGAGTGAGTCCTCCGCTCGGCGGCTGCTAGGGTGGAGGGAGCAGCGGCGGGAGGACTCGCAGTGCAGGGCACAGGGCGGTGTCAGGGTGTAACAGGGACTGACGCAGTCTCAGACCCCAGGATTCCGTTTCCAGAGAGACCCCCAATTCACAAAGGTAACTTAGACCAAAAGTCTTTACTAGCAGTAAAGTTCGACTTTTGGTTCAATTTAGAGTTTACCAGCAGTAAAGATCTACTTTTTGTCTAAGTTTATACCAAATGTCTAAACTTTAATCAAAAGTCTAACTTTATTGCTAGTAAAGTTAAACTTGAGTTCTAAACTTGGACTTTAGGTCTAAACTTGGACTTTTGGTCTAAACTTAGACTTCAGGTCAAAACTTGGACTTCAGGTCTAAACTTAGACTTCAGGTCTAAACTTGGACTTCAGGTCTAAACTTGGACTTCAGGTCTAAACTTGGACTTTTGGTCTAAACCTAGACTTCAGGTCTAAATGTTGGGAAGTAGGAGTAATAGGGCTTAGGTGCCTTCCTTTTTCTTCTCCCTCTTCTGCTTTTTTCCTGCATGATTGCCTGTCCGACAGGGTGCACATAGGAACTTGCAGGTAGTCCCTTAGGTTCCCATAAAAGGACCTACCTTCAGGATACCGGTCCTTGGTTTCATTTGCGGTCCCTTGCCTTGGGACTTCCGGTTCCTTATTCGAAGTTCTGGTGTCCTGCTATTGTGTTCTTGCAAGTAGGGCTTTTGTGTTCCTACTTTGTTGCTTTCTCCTTGGATTCCGGCTCGGAATTAATCATTTGTTTTGGACCCACAGAGAAGCGAAGAAAAGATAACGGAGAGATGCGGCTGCGTGTCTCCACTTTTCCTCACCTGGACTTCCTGGATTTTTGTAGCATATCCGCCTTGTTTTGGGTTGTTGGGCGGAATTACGAAGGAGCTGAAATTCGGCCGTTTTTCAGTGCTCCATCTATTCTTGTTGTGTATGGGGTTTTTTTGTGAGAGCCTTCAGAGACTCTTTTCTTTTTTCCCCTTCCTTTGGGATTTCTTGGAGAAGTCGCAGCTTCTACCGCGAGAGAGACAAACTGTGTCTGGTATTATTGCAGTTCTCTGTCCCCCACTTCCATTTTCGTTTTTTGTGTACCTGAAAAACTCTCTCTGGACAAGTGAAGACTTCAGGTCTAACCTTGGAATTCAGGTCTAATCTTGGATGTTCGGTCGAAACTTGGACTTCAGGTCTAAACTTAGACTTCAGGTCTAAACTTGGACTTCAGGTCTAAACTTGGACTTCAGGTCTAATCTTGGATTTTTGGTCTAAACTTAGACTTCAGGTCTAAACTTGGACTTCAGGTCTAAACTTGGACTTCAGGTCAAATCTTGGATTTTTGGTCTAAACTTAGACTTCAGGTCTAATCTTGGACTTCAGGTCTAAACTTGGACTTTAGGTTTAATCTTTGATTTTTGGTCTAAACTTGGACTTCAGGTCTAATCTTGGACTTCAGGTCTAAACTTGGACTTCAGGTCTAAACTTGGATTTTTAGTCTAAACTTAGACTTCAGGTCTAATCTTGGACTTCAGGTCTAAACTTAGACTTCAGGTCTAAACTTGGACTTCAGGTCTAAACTTGGACTTCGGGTCTAAACTTAGACTTCAGGTCTACTCTTGGGTTTCAGATCTAAACTTGGACTTCAAGTCTAAACTTGGACTTCAGGTCTAATCTTGGATTTTTGGTCTAAACTTAGACTTCAGGTCTAAACTTGGACTTCAGGTCTAAACTTGGACTTCAGGTCAAATCTTGGATTTTTGGTCTAAACTTAGACTTCAGGTCTAATCTTGGACTTCAGGTCTAAACTTGGACTTTAGGTTTAATCTTTGATTTCGTCTAAACTTGGACTTCAGGTCTAATCTTGGACTTCAGGTCTAAACTTGGACTTCAGGTCTAAACTTGGCTTTTTAGTCTAAACTTAGACTTCAGGTCTAATCTTGGACTTCAGGTCTAAACTTAGACTTCAGGTCTAAACTTGGACTTCAGGTCTAAACTTGGACTTCGGGTCTAAACTTAGACTTCAGGTCTACTCTTGGGTTTCTGGTCTAAACTTAGACTTCAGGTCTAATCTTGGACTTCAGGTCTAAACTTGGCCTTCAGGTCTAAACTTGGACTTCAGGTCTAATCTTGGATTTTTGGTCTAAACTTAGACTTCAGGTCGAATCTTGGACTTCGGGTCTAAACTTGGACTTCAGGTCTAATCTTTGACTTCAGGTCTAAACTTGGTTTTCAGGTCTAAACTTGGACTTCAGGTCTAATCTTGGGTTTTTGGTCTAAACTTAGACTTCAGATCTAAACTTGGACTTCAGGTCTAAACTTGGACTTCGGGTCTAAACTTGGACTTCAGGTCTAATCTTGAATTTTTGGTCTAAACTTAGACTTCAGGTCTAATCTTGGACTTCAACCTAAACTTGGACTTCAGGTCTAAACTTGGATTTTTTGTCTAAACTTAGACTTCAGGTCTAATCTTGGACTTCAGGTCTAAACTTGAACTTCAGGTCTAAACTTGAACTTCAGGTCTAATCTTTGACTTCAGGTCTAAACTTGGACTTCAGGTCTAAACTTGGACTTCAGGTCTAATCTTGGATTTTTGGTCTAAACTTAGACTTCAGGTCTAAACTTGGACTTCAGGTCTAAACTTGGACTTCAGGTCAAATCTTGGATTTTTGGTCTAAACTTAGACTTCAGGTCTAATCTTGGACTTCAGGTCTAAACTTGGACTTTAGGTTTAATCTTTGATTTTTGGTCTAAACTTGGACTTCAGGTCTAATCTTGGACTTCAGGTCTAAACTTGGACTTCAGGTCTAAACTTGGATTTTTAGTCTAAACTTAGACTTCAGGTCTAATCTTGGACTTCAGGTCTAAACTTAGACTTCAGGTCTAAACTTGGACTTCAGGTCTAAACTTGGACTTCGGGTCTAAACTTAGACTTCAGGTCTACTCTTGGGTTTCAAATCTAAACTTGGACTTCAAGTCTAAACTTGGACTTCAGGTCTAATCTTGGATTTTTGGTCTAAACTTAGACTTCAGGTCTAAACTTGGACTTCAGGTCTAAACTTGGACTTCAGGTCAAATCTTGGATTTTTGGTCTAAACTTAGACTTCAGGTCTAATCTTGGACTTCAGGTCTAAACTTGGACTTTAGGTTTAATCTTTGATTTCGTCTAAACTTGGACTTCAGGTCTAATCTTGGACTTCAGGTCTAAACTTGAACTTCAGGTCTAAACTTGGCTTTTTAGTCTAAACTTAGACTTCAGGTCTAATCTTGGACTTCAGGTCTAAACTTAGACTTCAGGTCTAAACTTGGACTTCAGGTCTAAACTTGGACTTCGGGTCTAAACTTAGACTTCAGGTCTACTCTTGGGCTTCTGGTCTAAACTTAGACTTCAGGTCTAATCTTGGACTTCAGGTCTAAACTTGGCCTTCAGGTCTAAACTTGGACTTCAGGTCTAATCTTGGATTTTAGGTCTAAACTTAGACTTCAGGTCGAATCTTGGACTTCGGGTCTAAACTTGGACTTCAGGTCTAATCTTTGACTTCAGGTCTAAACTTGGTTTTCAGGTCTAAACTTGGACTTCAGGTCTAATCTTGGGTTTTTGGTCTAAACTTAGACTTCAGATCTAAACTTGGACTTCAGGTCTAAACTTGGACTTCGGGTCTAAACTTGGACTTCAGGTCTAATCTTGAATTTTTGGTCTAAACTTAGACTTCAGGTCTAATCTTGGACTTCAGGCCTAAACTTGGACTTCAGGTCTAAACTTGGATTTTTAGTCTAAACTTAGACTTCAGGTCTAATCTTGGACTTCAGGTCTAAACTTGAACTTCAGGTCTAAACTTGAACTTCAGGTCTAATCTTTGACTTCAGGTCTAAACTTGGACTTCAGGTCTAAACTTGGACTTCAGGTCTAATCTTGGATTTTTGGTCTAAACTTAGACTTCAGGTCTAAACTTGGACTTCAGGTCTAAACTTGGACTTCAGGTCAAATCTTGGATTTTTGGTCTAAACTTAGACTTCAGGTCTAATCTTGGACTTCAGGTCTAAACTTGGACTTTAGATTTAATCTTTGATTTTTGGTCTAAACTTGGACTTCAGGTCTAATCTTGGACTTCAGGTCTAAACTTGGACTTCAGGTCTAAACTTGGATTTTTAGTCTAAACTTAGACTTCAGGTCTAATCTTGGACTTCAGGTCTAAACTTAGACTTCAGGTCTAAACTTGGACTTCAGGTCTAAACTTGGACTTCGGGTCTAAACTTAGACTTCAGGTCTACTCTTGGGTTTCAGATCTAAACTTGGACTTCAAGTCTAAACTTGGACTTCAGGTCTAATCTTGGATTTTTGGTCTAAACTTAGACTTCAGGTCTAAACTTGGACTTCAGGTCTAAACTTGGACTTCAGGTCAAATCTTGGATTTTTGGTCTAAACTTAGACTTCAGGTCTAATCTTGGACTTCAGGTCTAAACTTGGACTTTAGGTTTAATCTTTGATTTCGTCTAAACTTGGAATTCAGGTCTAATCTTGGACTTCAGGTCTAAACTTGGACTTCAGGTCTAAACTTGGCTTTTTAGTCTAAACTTAGACTTCAGGTCTAATCTTGGACTTCAGGTCTAAACTTAGACTTCAGGTCTAAACTTGGACTTCAGGTCTAAACTTGGACTTCGGGTCTAAACTTAGACTTCAGGTCTACTCTTGGGTTTCTGGTCTAAACTTAGACTTCAGGTCTAATCTTGGACTTCAGGTCTAAACTTGGCCTTCAGGTCTAAACTTGGACTTCAGGTCTAATCTTGGATTTTTGGTCTAAACTTAGACTTCAGGTCGAATCTTGGACTTCGGGTCTAAACTTGGACTTCAGGTCTAATCTTTGACTTCAGGTCTAAACTTGGTTTTCAGGTCTAAACTTGGACTTCAGGTCTAATCTTGGGTTTTTGGTCTAAACTTAGACTTCAGATCTAAACTTGGACTTCAGGTCTAAACTTGGACTTCGGGTCTAAACTTGGACTTCAGGTCTAATCTTGAATTTTTGGTCTAAACTTAGACTTCAGGTCTAATCTTGGACTTCAGGCCTAAACTTGGACTTCAGGTCTAAACTTGGATTTTTAGTCTAAACTTAGACTTCAGGTCTAATCTTGGACTTCAGGTCTAAACTTGAACTTCAGGTCTAAACTTGAACTTCAGGTCTAATCTTTGACTTCAGGTCTAAACTTGGACTTCAGGTCTAAACTTGGACTTCAGGTCTAATCTTGGATTTTTGGTCTAAACTTAGACTTCAGGTCTAAACTTGGACTTCAGGTCTAAACTTGGACTTCAGGTACTAAACTTAGACTTCAGGTCTGATCTTGGACTTCAGGTCTAAACTTGGACTTCAGGTCTAATCTTGGATTTTTGGTCTAAACTTAGACTTCAGGTCTGATCTTGGACTTCAGGTCTAAACTTGTGCTTCAGGTCTAAACTTGGACTTCAGGTCTAATCTTGGATTGTTGGTCTAAACTTAGACTTCAGGTCTAAACTTGGACTTCAGGTCTAAACTTGGAAATCAGGTCTAATCTTGGATTTTTGGTCTAATCTTGGACTTCAGGTCTAAACTTGTTCTTCAGGTCTAATCTTGGATTTTTGGTCTAAACTTAGACTTCAGGTCTAAACTTGGACTTCAGGTCTAAACTTGGACTTCAGGTCTAATCTTTGACTTCAGGTCTAAACTTGGACTTCAGGTCTGAACTTGGACTTCCGGTCTAATCTTGGATTTTTGGTCTAAACTTAGACTTCAGGTCTAAACTTGGACTTCAGGTCTAAACTTGGACTTCAGGTCCAAACTTGGACTTCAGGTCTAATCTTGGATTTTTGAACTAAACTTAGACTTCAGGTTTAATCTTGGACTTCAGGTCTAAACTTGGACTTCAGGTCTAATCTTGGATTTTTGGTCTAAACTTAGACTTGAGGTCTAATCTTGGACTTCAGGTCTAAACTTGGACTTCAGGTCTAATCTTGGATTTTTGGTCTAAAATTAGACTTCAGGTCTAACCTTGGACTTCAGGTCTAAACTTGGAATTCAGGTCTAAACTTGGACTTCAGGTCTAATCTTGGATTTTTGGTCTAAACTTGGACTTCAGGTCTAAACTTGGACTTCAGGTCTAAACTTGGACTTCAGGTCTGAACTTGGACTTCAGGTCTAAACTTGGACTGCAGGTCCAATCTTGGATTTTTGGTCTCAACTTAGACTTCAGGTCTAAACTTGGACTTCAGGTCTAAACTTGGACTTCGGGTCTAAACTTGGACTTCAGGTCTAATCTTTGAATTTTGGTCTAAACTTAGACTTCAGGTCTAAACTTGGACTTTAGGTTTAATCTTGGAATTTTGGTCTAAACTTGGACTTCAGGTCTAAACTTGTATTTTTAGTCTGAACTTAGACTTCAGGTCTAATCTTGGACTTCAGGTCTAAACTTAGACTTCAGGTCTAAACTTGGACTTCAGGTCTAAACTTGGACTTCGGGTCTAAACTTAGACTTTAGGTCTAATCTTGGATTTTTGGTCTAAACTTAGACTTCAGGTCTAATCTTGGACTTCAGGTCTAAACTTGGACTTCAGGTCTAATCTTGGATTTTTGGTCTAATCTTAGACTTCAGGTCTAATCTTGGACTTCAGGTCTAAACTTGGACTTTAGGTTTAATCTTGGATTTTTGGTCTAAACTTGGACTTCGGGTCTAATCTTGGACTTCAGGTCTAAACTTGGACTTCAGGTCTAAACTTGGATTTTTAGTCTAAACTTAGACTTCAGGTCTAAACTTGGACTTCAGGTCTAAACTTGGACTTCAGGTCTAAACTTGGACTTCGGGTCTAAATTTGGATTTCAGGTCTAATCTTCGATTTTTGGTCTAAACTTAGACTTCAGGTCTAATCTTGGACTTCAGGTCTAAACTTGGATTCAGGTCTAAACTTGGACTTCAGGTCTAACCTTGGATTTTTGGTCTAAACTTAGACTTCAGGTCTAATCTTGGACTTCAGGTCTAAACTTGGTTTTCAGGTCTAAACTTGGACTTCAGGTCTAATCTTGGGTTTTTGGTCTAAACTTAGACTTCAGGTCTAAACTTGGACTTCAGGTCTAAACTTGGACTTCGGGTCTAAACTTGGACTTCAGGTCTAATCTTGGATTTTTGGTCTAAACTTAGACTGCAGGTCTAATCTTGGACTTCAGGTCTAAACTTGGACTTCAAGTCTAATCTTGGATTTTTGGTCTAAACTTAGACTTCGGGTCTAATCTTGGACTTCAAGTCTAAACTTGGACTTCAGGTCTAAACTTGGACTTCAGGTCTAATCTTGGATTTTTAGTCTAAACTTAGACTTCAGGTCTAAACTTGGACTTCAGGTCTTAACTTGGACTTCAGGTCTAAACTTGGACTTCGGGTCTAAACTTGGACTTCAGGTCTAATCTTGGATTTTTGGTCTAAACTTAGACTTCGGGTCTAATCTTGGACTTCAGGTCTAAACTTGGACTTCAGGTCTAAACTTGGAATTGAGGTCTAATCTTGGATTTTTGGTCTAATCTTGGACTTCAGGTCTAAACTTGGTCTTCAGGTCTAATCTTGGATTTTTGGTCTAAACTTAGACTTCAGGTCTAAACTTGGACTTCAGGTCTAAACTTGGACTTCGGGTCTAAACTTGGACTTCGGGTCTAATCTTGGATTTTTGGTCTAAACTTAGACTTCGGGTCTAATCTTGGACTTCAGGTCTAAACTTGGACTTCAGGTCTAATCTTGGACTTCAGGTCTAAACTTGGATTTCAGGTCTAAACTTGGACTTCAGGTCTAAACTTGGACTTCAGGTCTAAACTTGGACTTCAGGTCTAAACTTGGACTTCGGGTCTAAACTTGGACTTCAGGTCTAATCTTGGATTTTTGGTCTAAACTTGGACTTCGGGTCTAATCTTGGACTTCAGGTCTAAACTTGGACTTCAGGTCTAAACTTGGATTTTTAGTCTAAACTTAGACTTCAGGTCTAAACTTGGACTTCAGGTCTAAACTTGGACTTCAGGTCTAAACTTGGACTTCGGGTCTAAACTTGGACTTCAGGTCTAATCTTGGATTTTTGGTCTAAACTTCGACTTCGGGTCTAATCTTGGACTTCAGGTCTAAACTTGGACTTCAGGTCTAAACTTGGAATTCAGGTCTAATCTTGGATTTTTGGTCTAATCTTGGACTTCAGGTCTAAACTTGGTCTTCAGGTGTTATCTTGGATTTTTGGTCTAAACTTAGACTTCAGGTCTAAACTTGGACTTCATGTCTAAACTTGGACTTCGGGTCCAAACTTGGACTTCAGGTCTAAACTTGGACTTCAGGTCTAATCTTTGACTTCAGGTCTAAACTTGGACTTCAAGTCTGAACTTGGACTTCCGGTCCAATCTTGGATTTTTGGTCTAAACTTGGACTTCAGGTCTAAACTTGGACTTCAGGTCCAAACTTGGACTTCAGGTCTAATCTTGGATTTTTGATCTAAACTTAGACTTCAGGTCTAAACTTGGACTTTAGGTTTATTCTTGGAATTTTGGTCTAAACTTGGACTTCAGGTCTAAACTTGTATTTTTAGTCTGAACTTAGACTTCAGGTCTAATCTTGGACTTCAGGTCTAAACTTAGACTTCAGGTCTAAACTTGGACTTCAGGTCTAAACTTGGACTTCGGGTCTAAACTTAGACTTTAGGTCTGATCTTGGATTTTTGGTCTAAACTTAGACTTCAGGTCTAATCTTGGACTTCAGGTCTGAACTTGGACTTCAGGTCTAATCTTGGACTTCAGGTCTAAACTTGGACTTTAGGTTTAATCTTGGATTTTTGGTCTAAACTTGGACTTCGGGTCTAATCTTGGACTTCAGGTCTAAACTTGGACTTCAGGTCTAAACTTAGATTTTTAGTCTAAACTTAGACTTCAGGTCTAAACTTGGACTTCAGGTCTAAACTTGGACTTCAGGTCTAAACTTGGACTTCGGGTCTAAACTTGGACTTCAGGTCTAATTTTGGATTTTTGGTCTAAACTCAGACTTCAGGTCTCATCTTGGACTTCAGGTCTAAACTTGGGCTTCAGGTCTAAACTTGGACTTCAGGTCTAACCTTGGATTTTTGGTCTAAACTTAGACTTCAGGTCTAATCTTGGACTTCAGGTCTAAACTTGGTTTTCAGGTCTAAACTTGGACTTCAGGTCTAATCTTGGGTTTTTGGTCTAAACTTAGACTTCAGGTCTAAACTTGGACTTCAGGTCTAAACTTGGACTTCGGGTCTAAACTTGGACTTCAGGTCTAATCTTGGATTTTTGGTCTAAACTTAGACTTCAGGTCTAATCTTGGACTTCAGGTCTAAACTTGGTTTTCAGGTCTAAACTTGGACTTCAGGTCTAATCTTGGGTTTTTGGTCTAAACTTAGACTTCAGGTCTAAACTTGGACTTCAGGTCTAAACTTGGACTTCGGGTCTAAACTTAGACTTTAGGTCTGATCTTGGATTTTTGGTCTAAACTTAGACTTCAGGTCTAATCTTGGACTTCAGGTCTGAACTTGGACTTCAGGTCTAATCTTGGATTTTTGGTCTAAACTTAGACTTCAGGTCTAATCTTGGACTTCAGGTCTAAACTTGGACTTTAGGTTTAATCTTGGATTTTTGGTCTAAACTTGGACTTCGGGTCTAATCTTGGACTTCAGGTCTAAACTTAGATTTTTAGTCTAAACTTAGACTTCAGGTCTAAACTTGGACTTCAGGTCTAAACTTGGACTTCAGGTCTAAACTTGGACTTCGGGTCTAAACTTGGACTTCAGGTCTAATTTTGGATTTTTGGTCTAAACTTAGACTTCAGGTCTCATCTTGGACTTCAGGTCTAAACTTGGGCTTCAGGTCTAAACTTGGACTTCAGGTCTAACCTTGGATTTTTGGTCTAAACTTAGACTTCAGGTCTAATCTTGGACTTCAGGTCTAAACTTGGTTTTCAGGTCTAAACTTGGACTTCAGGTCTAATCTTGGGTTTTTGGTCTAAACTTAGACTTCAGGTCTAAACTTGGACTTCAGGTCTAAACTTGGACTTCGGGTCTAAACTTGGACTTCAGGTCTAATCTTGGATTTTTGGTCTAAACTTAGACTTCAGGTCTAATCTTGGACTTCCGGTCTAAACTTGGACTTCAAGTCTAATCTTGGATTTTTGGTCTAAACTTAGACTTCGGGTCTAATCTTGGACTTCAGGTCTAAACTTGGACTTCAGGTCTAAACTTGGACTTCAGGTCTAATCTTTGACGTCAGGTCTAAACTTGGACTGCAGGTCTAAACTTGGACTTCAGGTCTAAACTTGGACTTCAGGTCTAAACTTGGTCTTCAGGTCTAATCTTGGATTTTTGGTCTAAATTTAGACTTCAGGTCTAATCTTGGACTTCAGGTCTAAACTTGGACTTCAGGTCTAAACTTGGACTTCAGGTCTAAACTTGGACTGCAGGTCTAATCTTGGATTTTTGGTCTAAACCTAGACTTCAGGTCTAAACTTGGACTTCAGGTCTAAACTTTGTCTTTGGGTCTAAACTTGGAGTTCAGGTCTAATCTTTGATTTTTGGTCTAAATTTAGACTTCAGGTCTAAACTTGGACTTTAGGTTTAATCTTGGAATTTTGGTCTAAACTTGGACTTCAGGTCTAATCTTGGACTTCTGGTCTAAACTTGGACTTCAGGTCGAAACTTGGACTTCGGGTCTAAACTTAGACTTTAGGTCTAATCTTGGATTTTTGGTCTAAACTTAGACTTCAGGTCTAATCTTGGACTTCAGGTCTAAACTTGGAATTCAGGTCTAATCTTGGATTTTTGGTCTAAACTTAGACTTCAGGTCTAATCTTGGACTTCAGGTCTAAACTTGGACTTTAGGTTTAATCTTGGATTTTTGGTCTAAACTTGGACTTCGGGTCTAATCTTGGACTTCAGGTCTAAACTTGGTCTTCAGGTCTAAACTTGGAGTTTTTAGTCTAAACTTAGACTTCAGGTCTAAACTTGGACTTCGGGTCTAAACTTGGACTTCAGGTCTAATCTTGGATTTTTGGTCTAAACTTAGACTTCAGGTCTAATCTTGGACTTCAGGTCTAAACTTGGACTTCAGGTCTAAACTTGGACTTCAGGTCTAACCTTGGATTTTTGGTCTAAACTTAGACTTCAGGTCTAATCTTGGACTTCAGGTCTAAACTTGGTTTCCAGGTCTAAACTTGGACTTCCGGTCTAATCTTGGGGTTTTGGTCTAAATTTAGACTTCAGGTCTAAACTTGGACTTCAGGTCTAAACTTGGACTTCGGGTCTAAACTTGGACTTCAGGTCTAATCTTGGATTTTTGGTCTAAACTTAGACTTCAGGTCTAAACTTGGACTTCGGGTCTAAACTTGGACTTCAGGTCTAATCTTGGATTTTTGGTCTAACCTTGGATTTTTGGTCTAAACTTAGACTTCAGGTCTAATCTTGGACTTCAGGTCTAAACTTGGTTTTCAGGTCTAAACTTGGACTTCCGGGCTAATCTTGGGGTTTTGGTCTTAACTTAGACTTCAGGTCTAAACTTGGACTTCAGGTCTAAACTTGGACTTCGGGTCTAAACTTGGACTTCAGGTCTAATCTTGGATTTTTGGTCTAAACTTAGACTTCAGGTCTAGTCTTGGACTTCAGGTCTAAACTTGGACTTCAAGTCTAATCTTGGATTTTTGGTCTAAACTTAGACTTCGGGTCTAATCTTGGACTTCAGGTCTAATCTTGGACTTCAGGTCTAAACTTGGACTTCAGGTCTAAACTTGGAATTCAGGTCTAATCTTGGATTTTTTGTCTAATCTTGGACTTCAGGTCTAAACTTGGTCTTCAGGTCTAATCTTGGATTGTTGGTCTAAACTTAGACTTCAGGTCTAAACTTGGACTTCAGGTCTAAACTTGGACTTCGGGTCTAAACTTGGACTCCAGGTCTAAACTTGGACTTCAGGTCTAATCTTTGACTTCAGGTCTAAACTTGGACTTCAAGTCTGAACTTGGACTTCCGGTCTAATCTTGGATTTTTGGTCTAAACTTAGACTTCAGGTCTAAACTTGGACTTCAGGTCTAAACTTGGACTTCAGGTCCAAACTTGGACTTCAGGTCTAATCTTGGATTTTTGATCTAAACTTAGACTTCAGGTCTAATCTTGGACTTCAGGTCTAAACTTGGACTTCAGGTCTAATCTTGGATTTTTGGTCTAAACTTAGACTTCAGGTCTAATCTTGGACTTCAGGTCTAAACTAGGACTTCAGGTCTAATCTTGGATTTTTGGTCTAAACTTAGACTTCAGGTCTAACCTTGGACTTCAGGTCTAAACTTGGAATTCAGGTCTAAACTTGGACTTCAGGTCTAATCTTGGATATTTGGTCTAAACTTGGACTTCAGGTCTAAACTTGGACTTCAGGTCTAAACTTGGAATTCAGGTCTAATCTTGGATTGTTGGTCTAAACTTAGACTTCAGGTCTAATCTTGGACTTCAGGTCTAAACTTAGACTTCAAGTCTAATCTTGAATTTTTGGTCTAAACTTAGACTTCGGGTCTAATCTTGGACTTCAGGTCTAAACTTGGACTTCAGGTCTAAACTTGGACTTCAGGTCTAATCTTTGACGTCAGGTCTAAACTTGGAATTCAGGTCTAATCTTGGATTTTTGGTCTAATCTTGGACTTCAGGTCTAAACTTGGTCTTCAGGTCTAATCTTGGATTTTTGGTCTAAACTTAGACTTCAGGTCTAATCTTGGACTTCAAGTCTAAACTTGGACTTCAGGTCTAAACTTGGACTTCAGGTCTAAACTTGGACTGCAGGTCCAATCTTGGATTTTTGGTCTCAATTTAGACTTCAGGTCTAAACTTGGACTTCAGGTCTAAACTTTGATTTTTGGTCTAAACTTGGACTTCAGGTCTAATCTTGGATTTTTGGTCTAAACTTAGATTTCAGGTCTAATCTAGGACTTCAGGTCTAAACTTGGACTTCAGGTCTAAACTTGGACTTCAGGTCTAACCTTGGATTTTTGGTCTAAACTTAGACTTCAGGTCTAATCTTGGACTTCAGGTCTAAACTTGGTTTTCAGGTCTAAACTTGGACTTCAGGTCTAATCTTGGGTTTTTGGTCTAAACTTAGACTTCAGGTCTAAACTTGGACTTCAGGTCTAAACTTGGACTTCGGGTCTAAACTTGGACTTCAGGTCTAATCTTGGATTTTTGGTCTAAACTTAGACTTCAGGTCTAATCTTGGACTTCAGGTCTAAACTTGGACTTCAAGTCTAATCTTGGATTTTTGGTCTAAACTTAGACTTCGGGTCTAATCTTGGACTTCAGGTCTAAACTTGGACTTCAGGTCTAAACTTGGACTTCAGGTCTAATCTTTGACGTCAGGTCTAAACTTGGACTGCAGGTCTAAACTTGGACTTCAGGTGTAAACTTGGACTTGAGGTCTAAACTTGGTCTTCAGGTCTAATCTTGGATTTTTGGTCTAAACTTAGACTTCAGGTCTAATCTTGGACTTCAGGTCTAAACTTGGACTTCAGGTCTAAACTTGGACTTCAGGTCTAAACTTGGACTGCAGGTCTAATCTTGGATTTTTGGTCTAAACCTAGACTTCAGGTCTAAACTTGGACTTCAGGTCTAAACTTGGTCTTCGGGTCTAAACTTGGAGTTCAGGTCTAATCTTTGATTTTTGGTCTAAATTTAGACTTCAGGTCTAAACTTGGACTTTAGGTTTAATCTTGGAATTTTGGTCGAAACTTGGACTTCAGGTCTAATCTTGGACTTCAGGTCTAAACTTGGACTTCAGGTCTAAACTTGTATTTTTAGTCTAAACTTAGACTTCAAGTCTAATCTTGGACTTCAGGTCTAAACTTAGACTTCAGGTCTAAACTTGGACTTCAGGTCTAAACTTGGACTTCGGGTCTAAACTTAGACTTTAGGTCTAATCTTGGATTTTTGGTCTAAATTTAGACTTCAGGTCTAATCTTGGACTTCAGGTCTAAACTTGGACTTCAGGACTAATCTTGGATTTTTGGTCTAAACTTAGACTTCAGGTCTAATCTTGGACTTCAGGTCTAAACTTGGACTTTAGGTTTAATCTTGGATTTTTGGTCTAAACTTGGACTTCGGGTCTAATCTTGGACTTCAGGTCTAAAATTGGACTTCAGGTCTAAACTTGGATTTTTAGCCTAAACTTAGACTTCAGGTCTAAACTTGGACTTCAGGTCTAAACTTGGACTTCATGTCTAAACTTGGACTTCGGGTCTAAACTTGGACTTCAGGTCTAATCTTGTTTTTTTGGTCTAAACTTAGACTTCAGGTCTAAACTTGGACTTCAGGTCTAAACTTGGACTTCGGGTCTAAACTTGGACTTCAGGTCTAATCTTGGATTTTTGGTCTAAACTTAGACTTCAGGTCTAATCTTGGACTTCAGGTCTAAACTTGGACTTCAGGTCTAAACTTGGACTTCAGGTCTAATCTTGGATTTTTGGTCTAAACTTAGACTTCAGGTCTAATCTTGGACTTCAGGTCTAAACTTGGACTTCAGGTCTAAACTTGGAGTGCAGGTCTAATCTTGGATTTTTGGTCTAAACCTAGACTTCAGGTCTAATCTTGGACTTCAGGTCTAAACTTGGACTTCAGGTCTAATCTTGGACTTTTCGTCTAAACTTAGACTTTGGGTCTAATCTTGGACTTCAGGTCTAAACTTGGACTTCAGGTCTAAACTTGGACTTCAGGTCTAATCTTTGACTTCAGGTCTAAACTTGGACTTCAGGTCTAAACTTGGACTTCAGGTCTAAACTTGGACTTCAGGTCTAATCTTGGATTTTTGGTCTAAACTTAGACTACAGGTCTAAACTTGGACTTCAGGTCTAAACTTGGACTTCAGGTCTAAACTTGGACTTCAGGTCCAAACTTGGACTTCAGGTCTAATCTTGAATTTTTGGTCTAAACTTAGACTTCAGGTCTAATCTTGGACTTCAGGTCTAAACTTGGACTTCAGGTCTAATCTTAGATTTTTGGTCTAAACTTAGACTTCAGGTCTAATCTTGGACTTCAGGTCTAAACTTGGACTTCAGGTCTAACCTTGGACTTCAGGTGTAAACTTGGAATTCAGGTCTAAACTTAGACTTCAGGTCTAATCTTGGATTTTTGGTCTAAACTTAGACTTCAGGTCTAACCTTGGACTTCAGGTGTAAACTTGGAATTCAGGTCTAAACTTCGACTTCAGGTCTAATCTTGGATTTTTGGTCTAAACTTGGACTGCAGGTCTAAACTTGGACTTCAGGTCTAAACTTGGAATTCAGGTCTAATCTTGGATTTTTGGTCTAAACTTGGACTTCAGGTCTAAACTTGGACTTCAGGTCTAATCTTGGATTTTTGGTCTAAACTTAGACTTCAGGTCTAACCTTGGACTTCAGGTGTAAACTTGGAATTCAGGTCTAAACTTCGACTTCAGGTCTAATCTTGGATTTTTGGTCTAAACTTGGACTGCAGGTCTAAACTTGGACTTCAGGTCTAAACTTGGAATTCAGGTCTAATCTTGGATTTTTGGTCTAATCTTGGACTTCAGGTCTAAACTTGGTCTTCAGGTCTAATCTTGGATTTTTGGTCTAAACTTAGACTTCAGGTCTAAACTTGGACTTCAGGTCTAAACTTGGACTTCAGGTCTAATCTTGGATTTTTGGTCTAAACTTAGACTTCAGGTCTAATCTTTGACTTCAGGTTTAAACTTGGACTTCAGGTCTAAACTTGGACTTCAGGTCTAAACTTGGACTTCAGGTCTAATTTTGGATTTTTGGTCTAAATTTAGACTTCAGGTTTAAACTTGGACTTCCGGTTTAAACTTGGACTTCAGGTCTAAACTTGGACTTCTGGTCTAAACTTGGACTTCAGGTCTGATCTTGGACTTCAGGTCTAAACTTTGACTTCAGGTCTAAACTTGGACTTCAGGTCTAAACTTGGACTGCAGGTCTAATCTTAGATTTTTAGTCTAAACTTAGACTTCAGGTCTAATCTTGGACTTCAGGTCTAAACTTGGACTTCAGGTCTAATCTTGGATTTTTGGTCTAAACATAGACTTCAGGTCTAATCTTGGACTTCAGGTCTAAACTTGGATTTCAGGTCTAAACTTGGACTTCAGGTCTAATCTTGGATTTTTGGTCTAAACTTAGACTTCAGGTCTAACCTTGGACTTTAGGTGTAAACTTGGAATTCAGGTCTAAACTTGGACTTCAGGTCTAATCTTGGATTTTTGGTCTAAACTTGGACTTCAGGTCTAAACTTGGACTTCAGGTCTAAACTTGGAATTCAGGTCTAATCTTGGATTTTTGGTCTAATCCTGGACTTCAGGTCTAAACTTGGTCTTCAGGTCTAATCTTGGATTTTTGGTCTAAACTTAGACTTCAGGTCTAAACTTGGACTTCAGGTCTAAACTTGGACTTCAGGTCTAATCTTGGATTTTTGGTCTAAACTTAGACTTCAGGTCTAATCTTTGACTTCAGGTTTAAACTTGGACTTCAGGTCTAAACTTGGACTTCAGGTCTAAACTTGGACTTCAGGTCTAATCTTGGATTTTTGGTCTAAATTTAGACTTCAGGTCTAAACTTGGACTTCAGGTCTAAACTTGGACTTCTGGTCTAAACTTAGACTCCAGGTCTAATCTTGGACTTCAGGTCTAAACTTGGACTTCAGGTCTATACTTGGACTTCAGGTCTAAACTTGGAGTGCAGGTCTAATCTTGGATTTTTGGTCTAAACCTAGACTTCAGGTCTAAACTTGGACTTCAGGTCTAAACTTGGTCTTCGGGTCTAAACTTGGAGTTCAGGTCTAATCTTTGATTTTTGGTCTAAACTTAGACTTCAGGTCTAAACTTGGACTTTAGGTTTAATCTTGGAATTTTGGTCTAAACTTGGACTTCAGGTCTAATCTTGGACTTCAGGTCTTAACTTGGACTTCCGGTCTAAACTTGTATTTTTAGTCTAAACGTAGACTTCAAGTCTAATCTTGGACTTCAGGTCTAAACTTAGACTTCAGGTCTAAACTTGGACTTCAGGTCTTGTTGCGTGGTTATCTAGGTTCCTGATCGATACTGTGACCTTATGCCCCTATTCGGCTATAAATCCATTTATTCCCTATATTGGCATAACCGTTCAAGTGCGATTTTCAGAAAAGTCATCTCTGGCCTCACACGAACAGAGCCACATTCCAGCATAGTTCTCTGCCACTTCCTTTGCGACCAATTAGTGCAATGACAGAGCAGAAGTCACTATCTGATATTCCTAGATTAACACTCCGAGTTCTTCAACAAGATAAAAACTCAGCAAACCTGGAAATCCCTGCTTGCTGTGTTTTGATTAGTAATGGAACTCTAATGAGCAACTGATAACTATCACTTCCTAGTGACATCTTTAATTGACGTCTTATGTCCAGCAAACTTGCGTCAAACCCGGCACCTGTCAGGTATAAATATTACCAACGTTGCCTTAAGCAAAGAGCTACTGTTGCTGTTACTAGCTGTCTGCAAGACCCCGTGTTGGTGAAGCTAGCACCCTGTCGCTGCAGCCTGCTGTCCCCTTGGTGGTGAAGCTACTGATACCATTATCGCTGCTAAAGCGCGAACGATGGTGCAGTACGCTTAGGAGCTGAACAGCCGTCCCTCTGCGAAGACATCCAGCAGATTCCAGCTGCCCGCGGACGCTGTCCCCCCTCCTTCCTCGACGCGCTGAAGAAGAGCCGCTGCCTTTCTCCTGCAGAGAAATCCAGCTCCGGCGTTTCCGGTCTACCCTTGCGGGTGACTGGGATATCGAGAGAGACCCCTGAAGGAGATACCAAACCTCCATCATTCTATTCAGAGGTATGGTGTTGACTAAACCCTTAGACGAGAATTCTTGAAACAAACCTTGGCAAAATCAACTTAACTTAAAGCTACTTACATACTCCCCTTCCACGTGTTAGGCTTAGGTCAGGCACACTGGGGTAGGCGTAGTTAGAAGCACCAGTTGAGTATGTTAGCCTAATGTATATATGACTGTATATATGTTTTATTACTTTTAAACCATTGTATGGCTAAGAAACCATATCAATGCTTTTACAGTTCTATTTCGCAATCCTTATCTTACTGTACGTACTTTTTATAATAACAAGTCTTGCAATTGTGGCAATACATTTCTCTTGTACGAGAAGAAAGACTGTTCAATAAATGTTAACCTTTTATTGACAAACGCCCGTCTCTCTGTTCTCTACATCTCGTGAAAGTAAACTGCACTAGACTGACTGAGTGAAATACATGTCTATTGTTTCACACGACCCTAGAGATTGACTCTTGATCTGAGGAGCAAAGTTGTCATGTTGCACGGTTGTTGGAAAGCTGAATCCCTTCTTGTCTGTGCCAGGGAAGCTGATCACTTCCCATGCAGAGAAGAAAGTTTCCAGTGACCTCTGAGCTAGTTGGTAACACACCCAATTAAGTTTAGCATAGTCAGTGGAGGCCTGGAATATCTGCAGTTCCACGTCGATACTACTGTTTATGTTATTCCAATGCGCAGGGCCTAGTGGGAAACTAGGAACTACACTACAGTCTAAACTTGGACTTCAGGTCTAAACTTAGACTTTAGGTCTAATCTTGGATTTTTGGTCTAAATTTAGACTTCAGGTCTAATCTTGGACTTCAGGTCTAAACTTGGACTTCAGGTCTAATCTTGGATTTTTGCTCTAAACTTAGACTTCAGGTCTAATCTTGGACTTCAGGTCTAAACTTGGACTTCGGGTCTAAACTTGGACTTTAGGTTTAATCTTGGATTTTTGGTCTAAACTTGGACTTCGGGTCTAATCTTGGACTTCAGGTTTAAACTTGGACTTCAGGTCTAAACTTGGATTTTTAGTCTAAACTTTGACTTCAGGTCTAAACTTGGACTTCAGGTCTAAACTTGGACTTCAGGTCTAAACTTGGACTTCGGGTCTAAACTTGGACTTCAGGTCTAATCTTGGATTTTTGGTCTAAACTTAGACTTCAGGTCGAATCTTGGACTTCAGGTCTAAACTTGGACTTCAGGTCTAATCTTGGATTTTTGGTGTAAACTTAGACTTCAGGTCTAATCTTGGACTTCAGGTCTAAACTTGGACTTCAGGTCTAAACTTGGATTTTTAGTCTAAACTTTGACTTCAGGTCTAAACTTGGACGTCAGGTCTAAACTTGGACTTCGGGTCTAAACTTGGACTTCGGGTCTAAACTTGGACTTCAGGTCTAATCTTGGATTTTTGGTCTAAACTTAGACTTCAGGTCGAATCTTGGACTTCAGGTTTAAACTTGGACTTCAGGTCTAACCTTGGATTTTTGGTCTAAATTTAGACTTCAGGTCTAATCTTGGACTTCAGGTCTAAACTTGGTTTTCAGGTCTAAACTTGGACTTCAGGTCTAATCTTGGTTTTTTGGTCTAAACTTAGACTTCAGGTCTAAACTTGGACTTGAGGTCTAAACTTGGACTTCGGGTCTCAACTTGGACTTCAGGTCTAATCTTGGATTTTTGGTCTAAACTTAGACTTCAGGTCTAATCTTGGACTTCAGGTCTAAACTTGGACTTCAGGTCTAATCTTGGATTTTTGGTCTAAACTTAGACTTCGGGTCTAATCTTGGACTTCAGGTCTAAACTTGGACTTCAGGTCTAAACTTGGACTTCAGGTCTAATCTTTGACTTCAGGTCTAAACTTGGACTTCAGGTCTAAACGTGGACTTCAGGCCTAAACTTGGACTTCAGGTCCAAACTTGGACTTCAGGTCTAATCTTGAATTTTTGGTCTAAACTTAGACTTCAGGTCTAATCTTGGACTTCAGGTCTAAACTTGGACTTCCGTGTCCCATAACATCCTTCTCAGCCGTTTGCAGGGAGTGGGGATTGGAGGCCTAGCACTATCTTGGTTGGAGAGCTTCCTTTCCGGAAGGTCGCAATCTATCAGCCTGGGCCCCTATTGTTCCACCTCGAGGGTGCTCACGAATGGGGTGCCACAGGGCTCATGCCTTAGCCCCACGTTGTTTAATGTTTATGTGGCCCCCCTCGCTGAGATTGTGCGGAAGTACGGGTTCACACCGGTCTCTTACGCTGATGACACCCAGCTCTTCTACCCTTTCAGCTCCCTTGGCCCTAAAGTCAAGGAAAACTTTGCGGTCGGTATGAGGGCAGTGTCACATTGGATGGCCACAAATTGCCTCCAATGCAATGTCACAAAAACAGAGGTTATGCCCTTCGGCAAAGCAAGTCTTCTGTGGTCTCCAGATTGGTGGCCGCTGGATCTAGGTCCAGTCCCAACATCAAAGCCACATGTCAACAATTTAGGGGTAAAAATTGACCAAAAACTGACCCTCAAGGAACATACCAACCATATTGCAGGATTGTGCTTTCACACCATCGGCCTTTTAAGACTTCCCGTATCTTCCTGACACCTACAGGAAGACACTCGTACAGGCCCTGGTTACTAGCCGCCTGGACTACTGCAACGGCCTGCTGACACTAGCTAACGCAGATGCAGTGAGCCGTTTGCAGGTAGTCCAGAATACGGTGGCTAGACTGGTCATGAGTGCACCAGCTAGGTCTCCCTCTAAGCCCTTGTTAGAGGAGCTGCATTGGCTCCCTATACGGCAGCGAATCAGCTTTAAAATGTGCTGCACGGTCCACAAGTGCCTATATGGAGATAGCCCCAAATATCTCTCTCAATCACTGGAGCTGTATCAACCAAGCCGGTCACTTCGCTCAAGCAATCAAGCCCTTCTGAAACCTCCTGCAACAAAAAAATCCAGACAGGGAGACCGAGCATTTTCTTCAGTCGGTCCCGCTCTATGGAATAAGCTTCCCACCGATTTGAGGATGATTACCAATCATCTGTCCTTCAGAAAGACACTAAAAATTCTCCTTTTTCGGGAAGCATTCCACTCCCAATCACACTAATCACTTCATTGTCTCTGTTTATGCTTCTGGCGGGCAAAGCGCGGAGATACCCTTACGGGATTGATTCCTGCGCAATATAAGAAATTAAAATAAAATAAATAAAATAGGTCTAATCTTGGATTTTTGGTCTAAACTTAGACTTCAGGTCTAATCTTGGACTTCAGGTCTAAACTTGGACTTCAGGTCTAAACTTGGACTTCAGGTCTAATCTTGGATTTTTGGTCTAAACTTAGACTTCAGGTCTAACCTTGGACTTCAGGTGTAAACTTGGAATTCAGGTCTAAACTTGGACTTCAGGTCTTATCTTGGATTTTTGGTCTAAACTTGGACTTCAGGTCTAAACTTGGACTTCAGGTCTAAACTTGGAATTCAGGTCTAATCTTGGATTTTTGGTCTAATCTTGGACTTCAGGTCTAAACTTGGTCTTCAGGTCTAATCTTGTATTTTTGGTCTAAACTTAGACTTCAGGTCTAATCTTGGACTTCAGGTCTAAACTTGGACTTCAGGTCTAAACTTGGACTTCAGGTCTAATCTTGGATTTTTGGTCTAAACTTAGACTTCAGGTCTAATCTTTGACTTCAGGTTTAAACTTGGTCTTCAGGTCTAAACTTGGACTTCAGGTCTAAACTTGGACTTCAGGTCTAATCTTGGATTTTTCGTCTAAACTTAGACTTCAGGTCTAATCTTGGACTTCAGGTCTAAACTTAGACTTCAGGTCCAAACTTGGACTTCAGGTCTAAACTTGGACTTCAGGTCTAATCTTGGACTTCAGGTCTAAACTTGGAATTCAGGTCTAATCTTGGATTTTTGGTCTAATCTTGGACTTCAGGTCTAAACTTGGTCTTCAGGTCTAATCTTGGATTTTTGGTCTAAACTTAGACTTCAGGTCTAATCTTGGACTTCAGGTCTAAACTTGGACTTCAGGTCTAAACTTGGACTTCAGGTCTAATCTTGGATTTTTTGTCTTAACTTAGACTTCAGGTCTAATCTTTGACTTCAGGTTTAAACTTGGACTTTAGGTCTAAACTTGGACTTCAGGTCTAAACTTGGACTTCAGGTCTAATCTTGGATTTTTGGGCTAAATTTAGACTTCAGGTCTAAACTTGGACTTCAGGTCGAAACTTACACTTCAGGTCTAATCTTGGATTTTTGGTCTAAATTTAGACTTCAGGTCTAATCTTGGACTTCAGGTCTAAACTTGGACTTCAGGTATAATCTTGGATTTTTGGTCTAAACTTAGACTTTAGGTCTAATCTTGGACTTCAGGTCTAAACTTAGACTTCAGGTTTAAACTTGGACTTCAGGTCTAAACTTGGACTTCAGGTCTAATCTTGGACTTCAGGTCTAAACTTGGACTTCAGGTCTAAACTTGGAATTCAGGTCTAAACTTGGAATTCAGGTCTAAACTTGGATTTAGACTTCAGGTCTAGACTTGGACTTAGACTTTTGGTCTAAGTTTACCTCTGTGAATCGGGCTCAACGTTTAGAAATAGGTCAATGCGTTGATAGTCGGTCCCAAGGGGGCACCTTTCATCCTCCTGCCCCAGGCATGCACCAGCTCTACGAGAAGCCTATTTGGTGCGGCCAAGGAAGGGTATAGGAAGCCTTTTAGTCAGGAAGAGTTGAACCAGCCAGATGATATGAAGGCTGAGCTCTCTACTTGGGTAGGTGGGCAGTGTCTGGATCTAATTCTAAAGTGACGTCTCCACAGCCAGACGATGAAGCTAAAACCAGCGGAGATGCTGCAACAGCTCCCGGGGGCTCACTGGTGTCCACCTGGAGTCAATACTGCATGTCGCACAGGAGGGTCTACCATTATCTCAGTCATCATTGAACAACAAATCTCACATCTCACTAGGGAGAGGAGTTGGCCTAACGGCTAGGGCGCTCGACCTCGATTCTGGGGAACTGGTTTGGAGTCTCGGCAATGACCCTGAACATCCTGTGATTCTGGGCAAATCATTTAATCTCCCCGTGCCTAACAAAAATGAGTGTGTCCTCATGTAACCTAACTGGTGCTCTGTAAAGCGCTCTGATACCCGATACTGGGTCAAGTTTGCGCTATATAAAACTCACGTGACCTTCCACTGGGACATGGGCCATGCTTTGGTCTGGGTACCAGGGATACTTCATTCTAATTGGAGGGGGTCAGGCACAGCCAAAGGATGGAAGCGCGCATGCGCATGTCTTTGACGCCAGAGATTTAAGGAACTAGTGTTCAAGATTATGGAAGTCTTGCCATGTCTGGAATGGTGCAGTCTGAGGGGCTGATGCCATCGCGAAGGGTCTGGCTTTCCAGCACGGTTCTTCCTTGTTTTATTGATTGCATGGGTGATAAATGCTGTTTCTTTTTCAAGCCAGAAACATCTACTATATAAATTAAAAATTAGACTAACTTCATGCAGAAATGCTGGAATGGTGTAACACGTGCCTGAGGAACTGGTCACGGCAATGTGGCAGGCAATTATAGGTGTGACGTAGCCTGGCATAGCTGAGACTGGCAGAGCGGCATGAAGATTGGTAGCTGGGCACACCCAACCCAGAGGCTTTGATCCGGGCCCCGGGTGCCACAGCAGGAGCCCAGACACCAACACATCCCGCGTGGAAGTCAAGCCACGTGCCGAAGGCTCTTGGAAATTCCATAAATATGTTTTGTTTTTTTAAAAGGTCATTTCCTTTGCGCGTGTTTAAATTATTATATTTTAATGTATATGGCTGCATTGAGTGACATGCATTGAAAGTGAAATATATATATATATTTGTTTTATGAAACTGCACTAGGGAGAGGATCGTAGTGGGGGGCACAAGGTTGTAATTCAGGGACCAAGACGCCCACACCTTGGTTGATTCTCGGGTGATCCAAGGAAGGTCATTCCTTGTGACCTTTGAACTTCAGGAGGAGTAGGAAACGTCCACGCTGTGGCCTGTGACCACCATGAAGGTCCCCCCGGGGTGTGTGGCCTCCCACGGTACCCCTCATACTGTGTATGTTCGTGCACTGGGGCACTTGGACCAGAACGCTCGTGCACGGGCCCGAGCACGAGGATCACAAGAGTGATGCCCGGGGCGTGCGCCAGTCGAGTCATATAGGACTAGCAGAGGGGTTGTGGCGGGCATGAGTCCTGGCGCCCCCTCACCCTCTCCTGTGCCACGCACTGCACCCTTGGGAGTCCACGTGAACTCACCCACCGGGGCTGCCCTCACCAATAGTGACTCAGAGTGGAAACATGCTGAGAGAGCCTGAGTGACGCGTCCCGGCTCATGCAAGGTGCCAAGGCACGAGCCGGGACGTCAAGACAGCACATTCCTGCCACATCCGGGCCTGCCTCTCCCCCTCTACTGTGAGGTGTACCCCGCAGGGTGGTTTCCTGTCCCAGGGGCCCCATGCAGGGTGTGTGTGCACCCCCCACCAACAAAAGGCGCTGTGCATTGCTGTGTCCCACACACATGGGTCAGCCCTCACTTCACTGTTCAGGGCCCAGCAGGGCCAACTCAGCTCTTCACCCTGCCAATGCCGATGAAAAGAGTTAGGGGGTAACAACACCCCTTATTTCTTTCTTTTTCTTAAAGTTTAAACAGCTTTATTAACAGTAACATTTATATAATATTAAATGTAGCTACGAAACGGAATATCTTAGCCAAGAAAGGTATGCATAATCAACAACATGAAATTCAGGCAGTCTGTTTATACTTTTCTTTACACTGAAGGGAAAAAGGGGGAGGTACAAATGGAAGAAGAAGTGAGGGGGAGGGGGTGATATCAATACACAATTGAAGGTCGAATAGTATCAGGTTTCACAATAAAAAAGATAAGTAATTAAAGGTACAACTTGTAAGGCTTGGCACTCCGCAGGATTCACGTGCAGCAACAATGCTCCACCTCCGGACCCTCCGAACACCCTGAAGTATAAACACAGGGTGTTCAGACGATACGGCGAGGGAAAAACCCCAAAAGGGGAAAAAACCCAAAAGAATAAAGAGGAGAAGGAAGGGGCAGCAGGGATAAAGAAACTGGAAGACAAAAATACACAGATTAGTACACGGCTAAACCCTATTCTCATAAAGTCTTACTAACACACACCAACATGTATTCACCTGAATGTAATTGGCACTAAACCTCCCTTTTGCTGTAACTCCCGTCTTCCTCCCTGATCAACACAAAAGAACAGAGTTACAATCAAACCTATATTGTGAAACCTAAAGCCTAAAGATAACAGACATACACATACCCACTGTGATAACGTATGAGCTTGGAACACGGACCCAAATAACGTAAAATGAAAAGGCACTTCCTGTGCTTGGATGAATGCTGTAGTTTATACTATTGTTTGTATTACACAGCAACATATAAGTTCCTCCGATATATATCAAATCCCCCACAGAATACCCAAACACGGTAGTGTGTAGTTTCCTCACTACTACACTCCGCTTTGGTAATTGCTTTGTCAAACAGTAATATATGCCACTGAACCATATGCCAAGAGTTCGTAACGGCAGTGCGGAGGTCCAACAATACCCCCCTACACTCCGCTACTTGAAAACTGCACAGCTTTAATTACCCAAATACGGCAGTGTGTAGTTCCATCACTACCACACTCCGCTTTGGTATTTGCCTTTTCTGGTGACTACACAATGCACTGTTACCCTCTGTCTTAAGTTCGTGACGGCAGTGCGAAGGTCCTTCAATACCCCCCTGCACTCCGCCACTGGAAGGGAATGAGTCCTATAATCCTATGCTCTCCTTCCCAAGAAGCTTGTTCCCGGAGAGCGTAGCGCTGGGTAACAACAAAGTCTTCCCTTGCAGCCGTGAGGAACAATACCACAATTAACAGACTCGGTTTCCGTGAAAACGAGAAACCCTCAAAGTACAGCAAGCGCAGCACGCTAGCCAGCGCGCTAAAACCGGCACCCGCCTGACCTGAACAAAGACCAGCCGGTCAGACGACAACCTCCAGCCACGAACAGGAGCAGAAGTCGAGGAGCAGCCGCGTCCTCGAGACCAACAAAGAATCACTGGCACCGGCGTTCCTGGGCGGCCGGCAGATATCCGGAAGCCGCCGGGAACTCTGGGTAATGTAGTTCCGCGCCCAGGACCGCCGGTAACTGTAGTTCCATGCAGGCGCGTCTGTCTAGATCCCGACAGTACGCCCTCCTCCCAAGCGCCTCCTAGGCCCCGGCTTGGCGGGGTTTTTTACATGAAATGTTCTCACAGCTCTGGGAGCATGGACATTGTGCACGGGTTCCCAGGAATCCTCTTCCTCCCCGTAACCTTTCCAGGACACCAAGTACCATAACACACCCCTGCGATACTTGGAGTCTGTTATCGATCTCACCTCATATTCCAGATTCCCATCCTTGGCCAGCACCGGAGGTGCCGTTCTGCGTGAGGTAAGAGCCTTTTTTAGCAACTGGACATGAAAAACGGGGTGGATTCGTAACGTGTTTGGCAACTTCAATTTGTACGCCACAGGATTAATGCGGCGCACCACAGGATATGGTCCAATGAAGCGCGGATGAAACACGCTTCGGAGCTTGAAACGTATATATTTGGTTGAGAGCCACACTTTATCTCCTACCTCGAACTGAGGACCGGGTATTCTATGTTTGTCCTCCCACCTTTTGTATGTTTCTTTGGCCTTTAGCAGATGTTTTTGCACTGCGCAGTGTATTTTCCTCATCAGAATCACCCGCTCCTTCACCGAGGGCTGATCGTTCACCTCTTCTGGTATATCGATCGGCAAAGTACGTACATCATACCCATAATTGGCTTTGAATGGGGACATACCTATGGAGCTATGCCAAGCGTTGTTGTATGCCATCTCCGCCATCCACAACAGCTCCACCCAAGACCCATGAGCCTCCTTAGAGTAACACCGCAAGTACTTCTTTAGAGTCTGATTTAGACGTTCAGTCTGTCCATCGGTTTGTGGGTGGAAGCTAGTAGATAGTGCTGCTTCTATGCCCAAGGCACTACACCATGCTCTCCAAAAACGAGCGATGAATTGCGGCCCCCTATCGGATACAATGACTCTTGGAATGCCATGTAAACGAAAAATATGTGATGCCATTATCTGTGCTGTTTGACTAGCTGTGGGGAGGTTCACACAAGGTACGAAATGGCCCATTTTTGTCGAGTTGTCCACAACCACCAGCGCTGCGGTATTCCCTTGATCTTTTGGGAGGCCCGTGATGAAATCCAAACTAATGTTTGACCATGGGCGATCAGGCGTGGGCATTGGCATTAACAACCCTTTCTTTCTTGATGTTTCCCCCTTGCTTCTAGCACAGACGTCACAGCTGCCTACCCATTGAGTGGTGTCCTTCACTAGAGTTTCCCACCAGAAATGCCTTCTAAGCAAATCCACGGTCTTTGTGATCCCTGGGTGTCCAGCCGCAGGCGCTTCATGACACCAACTGAATGCCTTCTTCCTTATCTCCAAATTAGGCAGAAACAAGCACTCTCCCTGGAAGGGTAAACCATGCCTAATCTTCCTGCCTGGTTTGGCGGAAGCCCAACGAACCCAACATTCCATGGACCTAGAGTCTTTGATGTCCTCCAGAAACCTCTCGGCTCTTACTACACAAACCACCTTCGTGGAAGGAAGTATGGACTGTTCCTCTGCATTGTGTGTGGTAGGGATTCCCTGTCTAGAAAGAGCATCCGCTTTTCGATTCTCCGAGCCAGGACGAAATGTCACAACAAAGTTGTACTCGGAAAAGAACAACATCCACCGCATCTGCCGTTGTGTAAGGTGCCTAGCTGCGGACATGTACTGGAGATTCCTGTGATCTGTGTACACAGTTACTGCCTGTCTTGCTCCCCACAGGTACGGCCTCCACTCCTGGAAAGCCTTTTTTATCGCCAGAAGCTCTTTTTCTGCGATTGAATAATTAACCTCAGCAGGACTCAGTTTTTTCGACAAGTAGGCCACAGGATGAAGCTGACCTGTTTGTACATCTCTCTGAGACAAGATTGCCCCTATGGCTTCATCCGAGGCGTCTGCTTCAACAATGAATGGATGTTCCAAAACTGGATGGGCCAACACAGGAGCTGTAGTAAAAGCCCTTTTTAATGCCTGGAAAGCGAGCTCAGCCTCCACTGTCCACTCAAAAGACCTCCCTTTCCGTAATAGCCTGGTGATAGGGACAGCGGTTTGGGAGAAATGTACGATAAACCTGCGGTAATAGTTGGCAAACCCCAAAAAGCTCTGTACCTCTTTTACATTCTTGGGGGCTGGCCAATCCCTCACCGCCTGTACTTTCCTCTCTGACATCTGTAATCCTTCAGGACTTAGATTCACACCCAAAAATTCTACTTCATGCACCCCGAACTCACATTTACTCAGCTTCACATACAGATGGTGTTCTCTCAACTTATCCAGAACCTTGCAGACATGATTGTTGTGGCATGAAACATCCTGAGAGTAGATCAAGATGTCGTCTATGTACATCACCACGAATTGATCCACGTATTCCTTTAGCACATCGTTAATAAAAAACTGAAAAGCTGCAGGGGCGTTACAAAGCCCAAAAGGCATCACTAGGTATTCATATAACCCAAACCGTGTTTTGAACGCCGTCTTCCACTCATCCCCTTCTCTTACTCTAACCAGGTGATAGGCCCCACGTAAATCTAAACGGGTGTAAATCCTGGCCTCTCTCACCTGGTCGAGCAAGACTGAAATGAGCGGAAGAGGGTATCGATTACGAATGGTGTTCTTATTCAATGCTCTGTAGTCCACACACGCTCTCAAGTCCCCGTTGGCTTTTGATATAAAGAAAAGAGGGGAAGCTGCGGGAGAGCGAGAGGGGCGAATAAAACCCAATCGAGAATAATGTTCAATATACTGCTTCAAATGGGAGGTCTCAGGCACCGACAAAGCATACACCCTACATGATGGTAATGATGCCCCCTCCACCAAATCAATTCGACAATCGTATTCTCGATGAGGGGGCAGAGTTTCTGCCTTCACCTCACTGAACACATCACTGTAAGAAGCATATACTAACGGTAGCTTGACATCCTTTTCCGCAGCAGTGGCAGCCAAAAACGGTGTGGCTAACACGGTGACATTAGCAGCCATACAAGGAGTTAAATGGTCCCTACAGGTCTCTGGTTCGAACGTAATAGATTTTTCCTGCCAATTCACCACAGGGTTATGCTTATGCAGCCATGGCATGCCCAAAATAATCTCGTACTGAGGGGCATCGATGATGTTTAATGTTAACACCTCAGAATGCACACACCCATGCGTCACCATTGACAGCCCCAAATCACCAGTTCTCTCCGTTATCTGACCTGAGGTTAAAGGCTGCCCATCCACTGCCAACACGTCTTCGGGCGTCTCCCTAGGAACTCGAGGCAATTCTAGACGTCTTACCAGACCTTCATCTACAAAATTACCAGTCGCTCCTGAATCCACCATCACCATTACCTGACACCTCTCTAACTCGTATTCTAGCGTCATCACCACCACCAGGTGAGGCTCTGTTTCCTCATCACCCGAAGAGGACAGGGAGGTAAGTTTCCATGCTTGTTCTCCATCCCCTCCCGATAAGCGGTCCTCCTTCTGCTCGGTATCTGATACAGTTTTAGACACCGCAACTTTCTTAAATCTACTGAAAGTACCTGACGCTTTTGGTTTAGAAGGACATTCCCGGACATAATGCCCCTTCTTACCACAGTACATACATAAGCCCTGTACCCTTCTGGCTTCTCTCTCTTCTCTGGACAATGGTGCTCTAAGAGCCCCTATTTCCATTGGTTCAGACGTAGCGTCCGTACCCCCAGATGCTTTCTTAGGGTTCCTTTCAACAAAGTACGCTCCTCTTTCCCACCGTCTTCTGTTACTACCCCTGTCCGTTAATCTACTGTCTAACCTTAACACCAGGTTTACCATGTCCTCAAAGGTATTGGGCTGAGGATCCACCTGCGCTACAACATCCTTTAAATCATCATGTAACCCCTGATAAAACAAAGATAGTTTTTTCTCCTCTGGCCATGATGCTTCTACCACCAGCCTGTTGAAGGCCGTTAGGTATGTTATCAACTCTCCTCTACCTTGTCTTAATGTCAACAACTCACGATCAGCACAGAAAGTAGTAGCTCTTCGGTCAAAGACCCTTTCAAATTCTTTTTTGAACTCTGCCCAATTAGATAAAAGAGCATCATCACGTTTCACCAAGGGTACCACCCAATCAGCTGCATCCCCAATTAAATAAGAAATTAAAAATGCCACTCTTGAATGATTAGTGGGGAACGAGGACGGTTTACAGGAAAAGTGCATGAGCACCTGTGTCATAAACACATGCACCTTACGTGGATCCCCTGAAAACCGTTCAGGAGTAGCCAAGGGAATGGGTGGGGGTACAGTAACCTGAACGTTAGAAGAAGATGCGGAAGCGTTGAATGGGTTACCACTCAAACGCTCCACCTTCTCACGCAAAGCTGCGGTCTCAGCCTTGGAGGAGGCCAGCTCCTGTTGTACCAAAACCAAGGCTTGTAACACATCCTCCATGGACGCCATTGTGGCTACATATGAATCGGGCAGAGTGTATTTCGTGGGCCAGTGATTCTGTAAGGCTTGGCACTCCGCAGGATTCACGTGCAGCAACAATGCTCCACCTCCGGACCCTCCGAACACCCTGAAGTATAAACACAGGGTGTTCAGACGATACGGCGAGGGAAAAACCCCAAAAGGGGAAAAAACCCAAAAGAATAAAGAGGAGAAGGAAGGGGCAGCAGGGATAAAGAAACTGGAAGACAAAAATACACAGATTAGTACACGGCTAAACCCTATTCTCATAAAGTCTTACTAACACACACCAACATGTATTCACCTGAATGTAATTGGCACTAAACCTCCCTTTTGCTGTAACTCCCGTCTTCCTCCCTGATCAACACAAAAGAACAGAGTTACAATCAAACCTATATTGTGAAACCTAAAGCCTAAAGATAACAGACATACACATACCCACTGTGATAACGTATGAGCTTGGAACACGGACCCAAATAACGTAAAATGAAAAGGCACTTCCTGTGCTTGGATGAATGCTGTAGTTTATACTATTGTTTGTATTACACAGCAACATATAAGTTCCTCCGATATATATCAAATCCCCCACAGAATACCCAAACACGGTAGTGTGTAGTTTCCTCACTACTACACTCCGCTTTGGTAATTGCTTTGTCAAACAGTAATATATGCCACTGAACCATATGCCAAAAGTTCGTAACGGCAGTGCGGAGGTCCAACAATACCCCCCTACACTCCGCTACTTGAAAACTGCACAGCTTTAATTACCCAAATACGGCAGTGTGTAGTTCCATCACTACCACACTCCGCTTTGGTATTTGCCTTTTCTGGTGACTACACAATGCACTGTTACCCTCTGTCTTAAGTTCGTGACGGCAGTGCGAAGGTCCTTCAATACCCCCCTGCACTCCGCCACTGGAAGGGAATGAGTCCTATAATCCTATGCTCTCCTTCCCAAGAAGCTTGTTCCCGGAGAGCGTAGCGCTGGGTAACAACAAAGTCTTCCCTTGCAGCCGTGAGGAACAATACCACAATTAACAGACTCGGTTTCCGTGAAAACGAGAAACCCTCAAAGTACAGCAAGCGCAGCACGCTAGCCAGCGCGCTAAAACCGGCACCCGCCTGACCTGAACAAAGACCAGCCGGTCAGACGACAACCTCCAGCCACGAACAGGAGCAGAAGTCGAGGAGCAGCCGCGTCCTCGAGACCAACAAAGAATCACTGGCACCGGCGTTCCTGGGCGGCCGGCAGATATCCGGAAGCCGCCGGGAACTCTGGGTAATGTAGTTCCGCGCCCAGGACCGCCGGTAACTGTAGTTCCATGCAGGCGCGTCTGTCTAGATCCCGACACAACTAGTAATGATAATACAACATATATACTGCACAAAGCAGAGGTAATTACAGTTTTCAGAGGTTTAAAGTTTTCAGAGCAAGTGACAATTACATGCTGTTCAGCAAGAATATTCCAGTAATTAGTTAACAATACCCAAAATAAGTCTCTATTAACCTGCGGCAAACATGAAGCTGGAAACACAGCATCTAACCGAGGATACTGACGAACATCATTCCACCGGGCCGAGCATGACATATTAGGAGAACACGTCCATTTACCAGTAATTCGCTGAAAATCTAAGGCCAGCATAAGATCAAATAAACCTTTATCATGGGACTTCAAGATAACCCTTTCTCATAAACTGCCCGGGAAAAGCAAAGAGGTAGACATAGGACAATGTAAATTAAAACATTTTGAAAGTTGAGACCAAATCGTACCCCAAAAGGGAGCTGTCAGAGGACAGAACAAAAGGAGATGTAATAAATCACCATTTTAGATTTATTTAGGAGTTTTATATAGCGCTAGTCAGACCCAAGGGTATCGGAGCGCTTTACAACAAAGGTGATGGGAAAATCAATACAAAACCATAACAATAGTATACATGTAGATTCCCTGCGAGTCAAAAGTCTCAGAACAGAATGTAGCCCTAAAAACCCGAAAAATTACAAATAGAGGGGTGATATACACAGGGGTGAGGCAGGACTAAGGTGGTAGGAGGGTGAGGTAGAGTTTTTGAACTTAGGGTGACTGGATGTTGTGGTGAGCGAGAGTCAGCATTCAGGCGGTAGCTATCCATTCGGCAGGGAGTTGTTGAGGAAGAGGTCTTTGAGCTGCTTTTTGAACTTTACAAAGGAGGGGTTAGTCATGATATGGATTGGGATGGAGTTCCAGATTCTTGGAGAATTCACAGAGAAGGACCGAGAAGAGGCTTTTTGTTTGCACGTTTTGGGGGGATGAGGAGTAGAGTGTTGGTGCTCCTGAGATTCCTTGTCTGGCCGGCTTTCTTGAGTTTGGTGGACAAGTATGCGGGCTTCCCAGTGTAGAGGGCTTTGTGTGTGAGGCAGGCAGTTCTGAAGTTGGCACGCAATACAATTGGGAGCCATTTTAATTCTCTGAGTGCCGGTGAAATGTGTTCAAATTTCTTCACTCCGGTGACCATTCTGGCTGCTGCATTTAGAGTTGCTCTCACAGGGGCTAAGTGGGATTTCGCTGTTCCTGTGAGGGTTGCATTTCTGTAGTCCAGTCTGGAAAGCACCAGGGTCTGAGTGGCTTGTTTGAGATCGCTTGGAGGTATGAATGGCTTTATTTTGTTGAGCAGTTTAAGGGTGAGGAATGGGCTCTTGGCAGAGTTCCTAATGTGTTTGGACATATTTAATTTTGGATCCAGCGTGATTCCCAGCGATTTAACTGAGTCGGTCAGGGTGAGGTTGCAGTTGAGAGCATTGATTGCTTTTATCCATTCTGTGACTTGGGGGTTGTGCTCCTTATTGGAAAGAAGCAGGATGTCTGTCTTGCCCTGGTTCGGTTTCCATTTTAGGGCCACCTCTTCCGCTCCTACTCTTTCATGCAGCGCCTTAACGATTAGATTGTGGTCCACTGTGTCGAAGGCTGCCAATAGGTCCAAGAGTACAAGCAGACAGCATTGATCCCTATCAAGGGACTTGTGAATGTTGTCTATGACATTCAAGATCGCTGTCTCTGTGCTGCAACCTTTTCTGAAGCCTGATTGGTGGGAGTCGAGAAGGTTATTGCAGTCCATGTGCTGGGTAAGTTGGAGGAGGATGCATCTTTCCAGAGTCTTAGCTAGGAGGGGGAGAATGGAGACGGGTCTGAAGTTATTAAGATCGTTAGTGTCCGCTCCCAGTTTTTTTAATAGTGGTGTGACTTGGCCGATTTTGAGACGATCAGGCATGACTCCAGTTCTCAGGGAGCTATTTATAATCTTGGTCCAGATCAGGGCTAGGGTTCCTTTAAGCTTTTTGTCCAGTTTTCCTGGAATGGGGTCCGCGATATGAGAGGAGGGGTTGGAGCAGGAAATCATTTTTTCAATCTCAGCTGCAGAGATAGGGTTAAAGGATCTCCAGTTTTTTGGGTGGGGCTTGTGATTAGTGAGTTCTATCTCAGTGAGCAAGCTGCTGCGGGGGGGGTAGTCACCCGGAGAGAGCTCAATCTTTGTGATTTTGTCTTGGAAGAAAATGGCAAGGTTTTCACAGAGGTCTTTGGAGGCCTGGAATGGTGACGCAGGGTGCTTGGAGGTTAGTTGTCTGATTACATTGTATGGTTCTCTTGGTCTGTTTTTTGGGCTGTCAAGAGCGCTGCAGAAGAAGGCCTTTTTGCCATCCTTGATGTGTTTATTGTATTCCCTGCGTACTGATTTGAGTCGATTGAGGTGGATTGTGGACGGGTTTTTCCGCCAGAGTCTTTCAGAGTTTATGCTTATATTAAACCATGATCTAGATGGGGTGTTCCTTACTCTTTTCTGTTTGCACGGAGCTAGTTGGTCTAAGATGGGAGTCATAGTAGTGTTATAATGGGAGGTGAGTTATGTTGTGGAGAGAGTCTCAGTATTGATGGGGAGGAATAAGCTTACTTCTTTTTCCAGGTAAATAAGGGTGTGGTCTTGTGTGAGGGGCCGGCAAAAAGTCATTAGGTTGATGTGGAAGAGGATGATGTGGTGGTCGGACCAGTCTACAGGCAGGATACGATCGAAAGAGACAGTGTCAGCTTGGGCAATAATAGCATCAAGAATTGAACCTTTGTTGTGGGTTTCTTCTGTGCAGTGTTGGATTAGGTTATTGTTGTGTAGAAGATGGTTCAAGATCCGTATCATCGAGTTTTTCACCTCATTCCAGTGTAAGTTGAGGTCACCTAGGATCATATTGTTAGAGTCCTGAAGTGCACAGTGGGTTATCAAGTCGGAGAAGTGTTCACTGAAAGTGGGGACTTTTCCAGGGGGATGGTAGAGGAGATGGCAAACTAGGGGTTTGTTGCCGCTCGTCCTAATGGAAGCAGTTAGACATTCAAATGAGTTGTAATTGAGGGAGTTAATTTCGGATATGGAGATGCTGCTCTTATGGATGATTGTGGTGCCGGATCAGCGGGTTGTTCACTACAAAGGCCAGATCGCATGTGGCTCAGTTGTCCAAGACATTTTTGTAATGCCGTCTCCTATTCCCGCCATATTCATAACTAAGAAAGAAGTGGAAAATACCCTCCTCCTGGTCCCGAAAGGTAGGGCTCCCGGGCCAGACTGTATCCCCGCGGACCTGTTCCTCCAAGATCTCGACACCTGGGCATCATATATTCAGCTCCTACTGAATGCCTTGCTTAAGGAGCACAGACGCTCACACACTAAACCCATAGCTCCCATGCTACAGATTTATAATGCCGAAATTGGCGCCTCAATCAATTTATGGGGTGGAGTTGTGGGGACATGCCAATTTGGATTCCTTAGTGGTGGGCCAGAATACATTTTAACGTCCTAAATTGGCCTTCCCCAATCCACTCCATTAGCACCTCTTCTCTTGGATTAGGGATGCCACTCAATAAGGGATGTGGCACATTATAGGCTTGTAGCATATTGGAGGCGTCTTTGGGTGAATCCTGAGCTCGCACATTATGCCCGGGCCCTCTTAGAAGTGAGGGATCTAGATGTAAACAGGAACAATGTGTGGTTCAGTTGTGTTAAAAACATACTCTGTCAGCTGGGGATGAGCCGTTTGTGGACCGCCCCAGCCGGAAGTGTATTTCCAAGTAAAACCGAGCTAAAGGAAGACAATTGGAATTTGATTAATATGAAACGCTTTGTACTTTCTTCCAGCCGTACTCTGTCTAAAGCTTTTCTGGAAATAAAGCATGAGCCCAAGTATGAGGGGTATTGGGACTTAATTACTTCAACTCGAGACAGGAAATTATTCCACCAGTTTAGGCTGGGATCTTTGCCCATAAACACCTTTACCTCTAAATGGTGCAACACAAATACCAGCAATTGTCCTTTCTGTCCGGACAGGATTGAAACATTGGGTCATATCTTTTTTGTCTGTCAAGCCTCTACCAGATGCACTTGGCTGAAACCCCTATGCTTTAGTCTGGGCACTAGGTCCAGTAGTGAGGCCTTCAGAATCCTAAAAACCTCAGAGGAAGACTCGATTGGTGGTTGCTACAGCAAAGTTCCTGGGCTGGGTGTGGGTGATTCAATGGATTGAAAAGAGACGCTTGTAACTGTCCAAGTTCTGTCTCAAACCTCTGTATCTTTAATATAGCACTACCACACTTTATTGTACTGTCATTATGCTCTCCTACACATATAAAATCAAATGCCAATTTTTTATGTCAGTTGCCCAACACGGGTTTGTTTTAGAGTCCTTTTTTGTAACTAATTTATTGTTTTACGAAGGATATCCAGGGTCTTAGTTTTAAACTACTCTAATTAATAAGTCTCTTGTTTTAGAATCATGTTGTATTGTTCATCTGGCCTTCATGTCTATGTTGTCCCAACTTTTGTGATTTTTTTACAAATCGAAATAAAGTTTACAAACTGAAACTGAAACCTTCTGGAGGAATGCATTTGCCCAATTTAAAAACAAATTCACTTTCTAATTTTAGTTCTTCCAAAACATTGAAGAAGGGTAACAGATCAGGTCTTAACATATTCTTTTTAGGCCAACCATGCATGATGCACTTTATTAATTCACACCATTTATCATCTTTTTGTTCACAGTCATGCCATAATTCTTCAGTTGTAGCTTGAAAATTACCATGCAGTATATCTTCAATGGTAAGCACAAACTCATGCTCTTTAATAACATTGACTTTGTATTGATCACATGTTAAGCGTGATAGAAAATCAGCTGTGACATTTCTTTTTTCCAGGTACATAAACTGTATTAAAATTATATTCCTATAGTTTGGAAGTTAATCTGGCAATTCTGGCTGTGGAATTCCAACCTCCTCCCGCCGATAAGATATTGACAAGTGGCTTATGTTCTGTTCTAAGAGTAAATTTTGTACCCAAGACATACAATCTATAGTGTTCTAAAGCCCAGACCCAGGCTTGAAGTTCCCTTCAATATGGCTGCCTACTAGTGGAAAGTGCTGTGGCCACCGGGTCTTTAATGAAACTCGGGTGAAGGTTAGTGCTTCTTTTTCTTGTTCTTGTGAAATGGCACTGCCCTGTGCTCGCACAAGAGGCGGTAGAGGCGCAGCTGCAGCAATGGAGTCCGACGCCGAGGATATGATGCCACGGTTGCTTCCTGTGGAGTACTGTGACATCGCTGAGGACTTCGACCCATCTGTCCCACCTAGGACACCGCAAGAGTATCTGAAGCGTGTCCAGATTGAAGCAGCCCTATGCCCAGATGTGGTTGTGGCACAGATAGACCCAAAGAAACTGAGAAAGAATCAAAGGAAATTGCTTAGCTAAGGATGGCACATATGGAACATCTCTAGAGACTAGGGAACCATGTTGATCAACAAATGTTATTCTTAAATTTTTTTAATATTTGGAAATTATTTAAAGTTTTATGGTTTTAATATATTGTCTCTTCCCCTCTGATATTTTAGAACCAAAATAAAGTTTTTGAATTTGAATTTGAGAAGTTCCCTTTCTTATTACTGCATACTTGCGTTCACACTCATTCAACATTCTGGAAGCAAAAGCCACATTCCACTCTTCCTTTCCTTCTTTCTGTGAGTGAGTACCTCCTAAACCATACAGGCTGGCATCAACTGTAATGATACATTCTTTGTTGATGCGAAAAGGTTTGAAAGTTGGAGCATTGATTATATCATTATTCATGGCATCAAAAGAAGCTTCTTGTAAATCGGTCCACTCATACTTGACACCTTGTCTCATCATTTTCCGTAAAGGTTCCATTTTTGTGGCAAAACCCTCAACAAACTTGCCGTAATACTCACACACACCAGCAAACAAAAGAAGTTGATCTCTGTTATTTGTGATGGAGCTTTGATAATTGCTTCTACATTTGACTTCTTTGGAATAAGACCATTTCCCGATAAGGTATGACCTAAATATTCAACTGATTTCTTAAATAATTTGCACTTGTGTGCTTTAAGAGTCAAACCATTTTGTTCCAACCTGTCACATACTCCTTGTAAATGTCTTTCATGTTCCTCAGTATCCTTTGAAAAAAACAAAATATCATCCTGAAAGCATTTTACATAATTGTCTACATCCCTGAAAATGTGGAACATAACTCTTTGAAAAACTGATGCCGCTGATGCCTGTACAAATGGCATGCGAGTGTATTGAAACAAAACCTTGTGGGGTAATAAAGGCTGTGTACTTTTTGGAATCTTCAGTGAGTTCTATTTGGTGGTAAGCCGATCTGAGATCGAGTGTGGAAAAACTTGCGCACCACCTAAAAGAGACACCAACTCATTTATGTTAGGCAAAGGATGGCAGTCTATAATTATGTTGGAATTTAACGCCCTTAAGTCTACACATACCCTCAATTTGTGATTAGGTTTGCGTACATAAACTCTCGGAGACACCCATTCCGAAAACTCTATGGGTTCAATGATACCTTCCTTTGATATAGTGTCTAACATTATTTTAAGTTCTTCTCAGATGTTAATGGGGACACCTTTCAATTTTTTTACCATTGGTGTGTAATTTCTTTTTGATACAATTTTGTGGGAGAAATTTGTAAGTTTGCCTAACTTGTCACAAAATATATTCCCAAAGTTTTTTATAAGAGTACTTTCTTTGCTGGTTTGTGATAAACTGTCCTCAACAACAGTAACAGTGTCCATTAAACAATCATCACATACTGAAACCGATTCTTTGGAACAAGAATTTAGAATGATTCCCAATTTCCACTGATCATACCATCCTAAAACATTTACACCTTTCCGGGAAATATATGGTTTGATTTCCACCTTTCTATGTTTGAAATGTAATTCTACCTGAAAAAAACCCATAATGTCAATGTTTGTACTACAAAAACTTTCAGTGACAATATCTGATTGTTGCAACAAATTAAATGAAATAGAATCAGCCAAAGTGTCAAAATATTATTGATGAGAAATAATAGTCCATGGTGAGCCAGAGTCGGCCATGAGTAACAAGTCGATACCACAAACCTGAAATGTGCATTTGGGTGATCTCATTTGTACTTGTGTGTAGTTATCTAAAAAAGACACAACAAAACTTTTGTCAGTGCTGGGTGTGGCTTCTCTAATGGTATTTATGTTATCTTCTACTAGAGAAGATACAGCTCCTCTCCTTTGAAATTGTGGTCATCTACCTCTACACATGTTGCTGAAATGAACTACTCAATTACACATTTTACACCCTCTTTTTAAGCAGGACAACCTGGAAAAGTAGCATAGTGAGATTTGTTACCACATCTGTAACATGCACCATAATTATTAAACCCTTTATTTCTTCTTTGAATAGGATTCCGTTTAAACTTATTGACATTATATCCTCCTATATTTTGTGTAGTCTCTTGTTTGGGTTCAATTTTGTGTCCAATGGCACAAAATTCTTCATCTGTGGACTTTTTTTCTGCATTTTTTCTGATAGACTACATCCACAAATCAGATTTTTCATGGGCTTTGGCCATAGTTATAGTTTCATTTAGATTGGGATCAACCATAACACATAATTTATTTTGAATCTTCTTGCATTTAACATGAACTATTATCTGATCACCTATCATCTCATCAGTCATGGCGCCGAAGTTACAGTGAACACTCAAAGACCTCAATGCAGTTAGAAAATCATCAAATGATTCATCATCTTTTTGTTTTCTTGTATAAAATTTGAAACTATTCAACGCTATACTAATTGTAGGTTTAAATCTCTTCTCCATTCTGGCTAAAGCTTCAGTATATACATTCATGGAATCACCTCCCCCTTCGTTCTGTGTTGAAATCTGTGGTAAAGGTCTAAAAACAATTTGACCTTCCGAGCCAAGACAATGCAAAAATATGCTTTTCTTTCTTTCAGAACCCATTCTTTCACAACTATTGCTTTCATATATGTCAAAAATTATTCTTTCTACCTGGACCACTGCATTTGTGGATGTTAAATTTGGGGGTCTCTAGTTGGCACAGGGAGGTACTTGTGACAAATAGGGACCCTTGCCTCTAGTCAGGGTAAGGGGGTACACTCCTAAAATAACCCCTGCTCACCCCCTTGGACGCTTGGCACGAGCAGACAGTCTTATGTAAGAGGCAGTGTGTAAAGCATTTGTGACCACATACAGTAACCCAGTGACAACACTACAAAAGGACACCAAACAAGGTTTATATCAAAAATAAGTATTCTTTATATAGACTTAACACAAGACCACAAACAACAAAAAACCACAATACTATACTTAAATATTGTAGTTTTAGCTTAGTTCAGTTCAGTTCTTAAGATGCAACACTTTGTGTCAATGTACCTTACAATGCGTTGTGCTTCCACAAAAGTAATGTTGCAGTGATGGAAATGCAGCAAAGGTCCGGTGCAAAGAAATAAAGATGTGAAGATCTTCCAGATGCGGCACGCTTCTCCGATGATGCGAGAAGTCTCGAGTCGATGCATCAGCTGCAGCGGTGACACCCTTGTACAGCGATGCTAAGGAAACAACTTCTAGCTTCCGCACGATGCGACAACTACAGCGGCGACATCCATGTTCAGAAATGCGACGGCAGCAGCTCTGACGGCGGCACACTTCTCCGGGGATGCGAGGCGCTTTCCTGAATGTGGTGCAATGCGACAGCAACAGCAGGGACACCCTCGTTCAGAGATGCGACAGCAGCCACAGAGACAGCAACACGCTTCTTTCTCATTGTGAGACTCTTCTCCCGATGCGGTGCAATACGACAGCTCCAGCAGCAACACCCTTGTTCAGAGATGCGACGGCAGCAGCAGCGACGGTGACACACTTCTTCCTCGTTGAGTTGCGCTTCTAGCTCCTTGCAACATGCAGTCCCTCAGAAGGCCCAAAACAGCAGCAGACACTTCCAAGGGAACTCTGGGGAGCTGGTGGGTGAAGTCTGTTGTCCCTGAGACTTCGCGGTACAAAAGGGGGTGGTGATGGGTGGAGCATCTGAACCAATCAAACACTCACACCAAGTCAACAGGTCTGGGTTTAATCCATCAACGTTCTTTAGCCCACTCTACCACCACAGTTCAGATATGGCCATGTGCAAATCAGTCTGACCCTGTGCCTCATGGGAACAGTCAAGCCCGAACTGCAAAGCCATGCCTTCCCTGGACCAGATTTAAGCTTCCTAGGACTGGTTTCTGGCATTACAGCCATATTCAGCCAGGTTTGCTTGAATCCAGTGGCAAAGTGAGCAAGGGACTTACGTCTGAGCATACCCAGCCAACTTATGGCAAACAAAGCGGTATATAAGGGGGTGGTGATGGACGGAGCATCTGAACCAATCAAGGATCTCCAAGGGCTTGGAAAAGGGCTTGCATCCTGCTGAAGTCTCAGGGACGGTACAAAAGGGGGTGGTGACGGACGGAGCATCTGAACCAATCAAACACTCACACCCAGTCAACAGATCTGGGTTTAATCCATCACCATTCTTTAGCCCAGTCTGCTACCCCAACAATTGATATTGTTATTGTTGTTGTTGATATCGTTATTGATATTGTTATTGACATTGTTATTGATATTGTTATTGTTGTTATTGATATTGTTATTGTTGTTATTGATATTGTTATTGATATTGGTTTTTATATTGGTATCAATATTGTTATTGCTGTTATTGGTATTGTAATTGTTATTGATATTGTTTTTTTGTTATTGATATTTGTATTTTTGTTATTGATATTTGTATTGATATTGTTATTGTTGGTATTGATATTTTTATTGGTATTGGTATTGTTATTGTTATTGATATTATTATTGTTGTTATTGATATCGTTATTGATATTGTTATTGACATTGTTATTGATATTGTTATTGTTGTTATTGCTATTGTTATTGTTGTTATTGATATTCTTATTGATATTGTTATTTATATTGGTATCAATATTGTTATCGCTGTTATTGGTATTGTAATTGTTATTGGTATTGTTTTTTTGTTATTGATATTTGTATTTTTGTTATTGATATTTGTATTTATATTGTTATTGTTGTTATTGATATTTTTATTGTTATTGTTATTGTTATTGATATTGTTATTGTTGTTATTGCTATTGTTATTGTTGTTATTGATATCGTTCCACCCTCATCGCACTCAACACCGGCCGAATCCCAGGATGCCACCAAGCCACACCACGACGCACCCACGGACCCTTCAGCTGCCACGCCTGCAAGTTCACCTGTATCCGGACCTGCCTCGCACTAGCACCCGCCAAGTCGAACACCAGCAGCACCCACCTCAAGTGCATCCTGCTCAACACCCGCTCCTTCCACAGACACGCCATCGAACTCTGGAACCTCCTAGACGCCACAGCCCCTGACGTTGCCTTCCTCACAGAGACCTGGATGAACGCCTCTTCAGCTCCCGACATCGCCATCGCCATCCCAGAGGGCTACAAGATCGTCCGGAGGGACCGCACCGCCAACCAGATGGGAGGAGGCATCGCCATCATCCACAGGAACACCATCCATCTCACGACCAGCACCGACAACACCCTGACCACCGCCGAACACCTGCATTTCCAGATCCACACCGACCCAAACACCACCCTCAGAGGCACCCTGATCTACCGACCTCCGGGACCACGCACACAATTCAGCGAGGACATCGCCGACTTCGTCAGCCCGCATGCCCTCCCCTCCGCTGACTACATCCTCCTGGGGGACCTCAACTTCCACCTGGAGAACAACAACGACCGCAACACCAGCACCCTGCTCGACAACCTCGCCAACCTTGGACTCAAGCAGCTGGTGTCCACCCCCACCCACCTCGCCGGACACACACTCGACGCAGTCTTCTCTTCCAGCACAGACATCGACTTCAGCCACGCCACAGAGCTTCAATGGACGGACCACAGCTGCGTCCACTTCACCTTCAAGAGAACGACGACCCACCACCACCAGCAACAGGCTGCCCGCAGAAGCTGGAACAAGATCACAGCAGACCAGCTCGCCAACTCCCTGAGCCAGCACCCTCCTGCCAGCTCAGCGAACCCCAGCCAGGCCGCCGACAACCTCACGAAGTGGATCAGCAACTGCGCGGACGAGCTCGCCCCGCTGAGGACCCCGCCCAGCAGACCCGGCAGCAAGAAAGCCCCGTGGTTCACCGACGAACTCAAGAGCTCCAAGAAGAACTGCCGAGCCCTCGAGAAAGTCTGGAGAAGGGAACCTACACCGGACAACAGGACCACCTTCAAGCTGGCCACCCGGAAGCACCACCAGCTGATCCACGCTGCCAAGAAAACTGCATTCAAGGACCGGCTGGACAACAACGCACACAACTGCAAGGAACTCTTCAACATCGTGAAAGAGCTATCCAACCCCAGCGCAGGAAACAACGACATCACCCCATCGCAAGACCTCTGCAACTCCCTCGCCTCATACTTCCACAACAAGATCGCGGACATACACAACAGCTTCAACAACCAACCAACGCACACCAAGACCGAACAACCACCACCCTCCACGCCTGGACCCCAATCAGCACCGAAGACACCATCCGCACGATGAACTCCATCCACTCCGGATTACTGACCGACCCCTGCCCTCACCACATCTTCAACAAGGCCGACGCTGTCATCGCACCCCACCTGCGAGACATCATCAACACATCCTTCGACACCGCCACCTTCCCTGAGAGCTGGAAGCACGCCGAACTCAGCGCTCTACTCAAGAAACCACAGCGGACCCCACCGAACTCAAGAATTACCGCCCCATCTCGCTCCTCCCGTTTCCAGCCAAAGTCATCGAGAAGACCATCAACAAGCAGATGGCCGCCTTCCTCGAGACGAATGGATCCCTCGACCCCTCACAGTCTGGCTTCCGAGCCAACCACAGCACCGAGACCGCCCTCATCGCCGCCACCGATGACATCCGAGCCCTGATGGACAACGGAGAAACAGCGGCCCTCATCCTCCTAGACCTCTCCGCGGCATTCGACACTGTCTGCCACCGCACCCTAGTACAGCGCCTCAGCAACGTCGGAATCCAGGACAAGGCGCTGGAATGGATCATCTCCTTCCTCGACGGAAGAACACAGAGAGTCCGCCTACCACCGTACAAGTCAAAGGCTACCGAAGTCATCTGCGGCGTCCCTCAAGGATCCTCACTGAGCCCCACCCTCTTCAACGTCTACATGAGCCCCATCGCGGCCATCGCACGCCAACACAACCTCAGCATAATCTCCTACGCCGACGACACCCAGCTGATCCTCTCCCTGACGAACAACCCCGCCGCCGCCAGAGCCAACCTGCACGAAGGGATGAAAGAGGTAGCCGAGTGGATGACGACCAGCCGCCTGAAGCTGAACTCAGACAAGACGGAGGTCCTCATCCTGGGCTCTTCACCCTCCGCCTGGGATGACTCCTGGTGGCCTCCCGCCCTGGGCACCGCACCCAAACCAACAGACCATGCACGCAACCTGGGCTTCATCCTGGATTCCTCCCTCTCCATGACCAGGCAAGTCAACAACGACTCCTCGGCATGCTTCAACATCCTACGCATGCTACGGAAGATCTTCTGGTGGATCCCCACCGAGACCAGGAAGACCGTCACCCAGGCCCTCGTCACTAGCCGACTGGACTACGGCAACGCCCTCTACGCCGGTACCACCGCCAAGCTCCAGAAGAGACTCCAGCGGATCCAGAACGCCTCAGCCAGACTCATCCTCGACATCCCACGAACCAGCCACATCTCCGGACATCTGAGAGACCTTCACTGGCTCCCCGTCAACAAAAGAATCACCTTCCGCCTCCTCACCCACACACACAAAGCCCTACACGACCAAGGCCCGAGCTACCTCAACAGCCGAATCAACTTCTACGCTCCCAAATGCCACCTCCGATCAGCCAACCACGCCCTCGCCGCCGTCCCCCACATCCGAAGAGCGACTACAGGAGGAAGGTCCTTCTCCTACCTGGCCGCCAAGACCTGGAACTCCCTCCCGACCGACCTGCGCCTGACCCAAGACCACCTCTCCTTCAGGAAGAAGCTGAAGACCTGGCTGTTCGGGCAGTAGCGGCACCCCCCCACCCCCAGCGCCTTGAGACCCCACGGGTATGTAGTGAGCTCTATAAATGTCATTGATTGATTGATTGATTGACATTGTTATTGATATTGTTATTGTTGTTATTGCTATTGTTATTGTTGTTATTGATATTCTTATGGATATTGTTATTTATATTGGTATCAATATTGTTATTGCTGTTATTGGTATTGTAATTGTTATTGATATTGTTTTTTGTTATTGATATTTTTATTTTTGTTATTGATATTTGTATTGATATTGTTATTGTTGTTATTGATATTTTTATTGGTATTGTTATTGATATTGTTATTTTTGTTATTGATATTCTTATTGATATTCTTATTGATATTCTTATTACTGTTATTGATATTGCTATTGTTGTTATTGATATTGTTATTGTTGTTATCGATATTGTTATTGATATTGTTATTGTTAATCTGCGGTAGACGGATGCGGCACTGCTGGTGATTTCTGCACTTCTGCATCCGTTCCAGATCGAGGAAGGAGTCCTCCAGGTGAAACTATCAGCATCGAGGCGTGTGTGGAATGGGGAATTCCATCCATCCCTGCCAGGGCCGGACAATGCAATGATCCCAATGGTGGTTCATGAGGCGCTCACAGTGTCAGGTGCTGACCATGCTCCTTAAAGCAGCTTCTCCATTGGAGGAGCACGTGTGTGCTTGGGCGCGCGGAGGGCCCTGCAGCCATGATGGGCACACAGGCTTCCCTTGTTGGGCGGCAGCTCTTATGTGCCCTCTCAGGGGTCTGTATAGTGTACTTATATTCATGGCATTATCATCTAGGCAAACGCATTGCTATCCACAGTGCTCTGAAAGGGAACTCTGCTCCTGGCTTATTGTACTCTCAGTTGAGCAGCGGAACAGTATAATAAGTGCCAACTTACATTGATGTATAGAAAGTGCTTTATTGTCAAACACAGAACCACTCCAGGCCAGACACAGCTCCCAACTGACACAACTCTAAGCATGGGCGGAAAATCCGTTTCGCTCGCGGATTTTGCGGATTTTCGGTAAATTCGCAATCCGCGAGATTCGCGAATCTCCCGCAAAATCCGCAAATCCGCGAGCAGCGGATTTTGCTCGCACTGCTCGCACTGTTCGCGTGAGTTCGCGGCTTCCCAGTACAACTTCGCGCCCCGCGAATAAGTGCAAAATTGCAGAAATACGATCTTAGCAAAACTGAAACTACTTACCAGGTTCAAAAGTTCAGGCTCATCATTAGTAGCCATTTCCTGTAGTGCTTCCTGAGGGGCCCCTCCAGAGTTCAGTTGCCAGTTGCAACTATTATGTGACCCTGCTCTGAACCTCAGAATAGTTACACATATGCCACAAAGGTCCTGAATTACAGCTAAGGGAGACAAGCAGGAGCAAGGCTGGAAGTTCAAATCCATTAATCAGCCCCTAATTCATTATTGTCAGTTGGGGCAGGGCAGGTGTTGTAACTAATTTTGCAACAATGAAAGCACTTAGCAAGTGCAAAAGATCACTAATCAGGAAGCACTAAGGAAGCAGGTGCCAGCTAAAAAAATATTCTGTGACACATTAATCAGCCCCAAATTAATTCAGGTCACTTGAGGCAGGGAAGGTGTGCTTGCATTGCCACAATAATGTACACTGACTGGACAACCAGAGGGTGCTGTGATGAAACAGAGGGTGGCATGGGTGGGCCAGAGGGTGGCATGAGTAGTCAGAGAGTGGCAGTGGTGACAGAGAGTGGCAGTGATGAAGAAGAGTGTCCCAAACAGGCTGGACACGTAGAAACAACAAGTTCGCAAAACTTGCGACCCGACAGGTAAGTTCGCAATTTGCGAAATTGTACAAAACCCTCGCGAACTGGCAGAAACCCGCGCAAACACACAAAAAAAAAAATCGCGGATTTTGCGGATTGCGAGTTCGCAAATCCGTAAAATTCGCGAACGCGAGATTCGCAAAATTCGCCCATGCTTACACAACTCCCCTGACACCAAGATGCTAAAGAACCAGTGGACACTGCACTCTGGAGTGGAACCTTGACCACAGGCAACACAGCCCACAGATGCCCTACCAGAAGAAACTGGAGGTGCACGGTGCATAACAGTATACCCTGCATACAACAGAATTACTCGAATGCTACATTGAGTTGTCTTCTTGCTTTTTTTTTTTTTAGGAAGTAACCGCACACCGGGGCAGGCGCAACAGTGTTTGTTGGTGCATCCTTGACCACCTTTTGCACAGAATCCCAAATTACCATCCTCCACTGTGCCCTCGCCTCTTCTGAGCCCCTCCTCACATTTATTTAGTTTATTTTATGTCGCTACTCATCTCGAGTAGGGAGGCAGAGTACTTTACATTAAAGAAACACACACATGCAGAGACAATGATTCACACACATTCAAAAATTAATGTATAACACATTTTGCATAAGACAACAAGGGATATAAGTTGTACTAGTGGGATTGTAAATTACAAATGTTTAAATTGAAAAAACACAAACTCAGGATTTAAAATGTTACACAATGTCTAGGGTTGTGTATACCAAGAAAGTATTGCTGCCCAAAGAAACAGTTTTTAGCAACCTTAAAGTTTGCATGCAGCGCTTAGATACTGGTTCATAACTCGATGTGTTATATTAGAAGGGTTGTTACTGTTGAAATGCAGGTAACAAAAAGATCTCTGGCACAAAAAATCACACTGACCTATCAACAAATAAATACACATCTGTAACAGGCATGGTACAATTGTGCTTTGCAGCTAGCACATTAAACCTTTATGATACTTTATGATGAGTGAAAACTGTGACTGGACTGCAGCAAGTACATTAACCACCAGAGGTATCTTGCCATTATTATTATGCTGTGAAAATTGCTGGGAAAACAAAGATCTCTGCATCAGGAGCCTTAGCAATGTGGGATATTTTCTAATAAACCATCTGTGACCCGATTAAGTACAGTCAGCAAACACATTGCATAAAAAGTGGTCTTCATTTACAGGGGCTCACTCAAGGCTCTCTCAAGCCTCAATCAAGGCTCACTCCAGGCTCTCTCAAGCCTCACTCAAGGCTCACTCCACGCTCACTCAAGGCTCACTCAAGGCTTACTCAATGCTCACTCATGACTCACTTAAGGCTCACTCAATGTTCAATCATGATTTACTCAAGGTTCCCTCAAGGCTCACTGAAGGCTCACTCCAGGCTCACTCATTACTCATTCAAGGGTCTATCAAGGCTCACTCAAGGCTCAATCAAGGCTCACTCAAGGCTCACTCAAGGCTCAATCAAGGCTCACTCAAGGCACACTCATATCTCACTCAAGGCTCAATCAATCAAGGCTCACTAAAGCCTCACTCAAACCTCACTCAAGCTTCATTCAAGGCTCACTCATGAATGGGCGGCACAACAGCACATTCATACAGCTGAGTCGGGTCGCAGGCGGTGCCCACTGCAGTCACTACTGGCGTTGGATGACAGTCTGTCCTGTAAGCTAGATCAATAGTGTAACCTAGCTGCTCAACTATCATTGTTCTAATGTCAATAACATGAGTCCTTCTAATTAATAGGTTCCCCTATTTTTAAATCTGAGCGATGCAGCTTTACAACTGTGGTTCTGAAAATTCTGAACCTGTGTTTTAAATATCATGATTTTGTTATGAATTTGGTATCAGCGAACCGCAAATGACGAATGCAGTATGCATGAGTGTTTTCATCATGTTACACCAATGGATTCACTGTGTATTTGAAGGTTTTGTATTGAACACTTGGGTTCCATCTTGTGAATAGCAGCCATGTTATACATTGCCCTTACAGTAGGCTCTCACCATGGCAGAACAAGCATTTAAAGGACATAACCCTAGCATGGGTTTGTGCTGACTTCTGCATGACCTGACGAAAGCTGACCCTGTTGCTTGAGGCTAACCTTGCCAAGCCAGTTCCTGCCCTTTAGCTGATCAGGAAAATAGATCAGAGCACAGGACATTGTAAAGATTTACTACACACAAACATGCCTATCTTACTTCCATCTGTTTCTGTTGCTGCCCCCACGAGCTATTTATGACATGGGCTGTGACCTTACTGTTTTGGGTTATACGGCCTTGCCAGCTAGAGAATGTACGCATTATGTGGACATTGTTTATGGCCTGGACTTATCTTGAAAGTGGGTTTGTCATCATACAGTGCTTTGTGTGCACGTCCTGGGAGTGACCAACAATAATGTACTTCAAAGCAGGAATGTGTGCCTAGGGCACAATATTTTGTATAAAAGGTCTGTGCGGAGGCCATTCAGGCAGACTGCCTCATCCAGTTGCTTTAGGTGTGACTGGGCGACGTAGGCTCACAATTAATTGTAATAAAGATGTATTTTCATATTTCATATTCTCTGTTGATTTCTTTGCCACTTTTGAATGGACTACTTATTGGTAAGACCCCTGAGAAGGAGTATTGTAAATTTTTGGTTCTTCAGATGGCGCAACCAACTGCGGGTCTCATCAAGAAGTGACTATCTGGAGAAGTAATTTTGTCAGAGGACAGAAATCTGCTGGGGAAGGCAAGACAGAAATCTACTAAAAGAGGTACTCTGTGCACGGAGGTTCTGGGGTATTTTCTGTCTTAGCGGCCCAGTATATTTTTGATTTTTCTGACTTAAAACTCTCCAAAAGGTGTCACTCCTGACTGAGCAACCCTCTTTTGGCGGAACTTTTTAAAAAGAGACTGTTAGTGCAGTTAGAATTTGGCAGTTAGAATTTGGACAACTATTCGTTTGGTATAGCTTTGATAAGTTTGTATAGGTTTGTATATGCGAATTGCAATTTGTGTAGGCAGGCAATCTGCTTTACTTGAGGTATAAGTGGGTCGCTCCCAGTCCTTTGTTGTTCTTTGTTTAGTCCTTAGTATTATTTGAAGATTGCAATTTTCAATAACCAAGGGTCTTGTATATCTACAAGTGTATCGATAGAGATAACCCCTTGAAGTTTGAAGCTAGATTAGTGAGCTATAAGATGCCTGATCTTAGCAAATTTGAAGATTTGTGTTGGCCAACTTTGTATACATTTGAATTAGCCGGTTTATTAGGTTAGATTTGCCAACATATTTCTTCCTTGGTGATTTTGTATCCCCAGGGAATTAAAATATGACATGATATAAAACAAGGATCCTTTGCTCTGTGCACTTTTATATGCAGAACAATTGTTTGTGTTCTGCCAGCTACAGCTAGTGAATTGAGTCTATTTTCGTTTTCCTGCACTTACAGCTAGTGCTGTTGGGCTGCTTTTGCAAGTCTTTTGGAACTCTATTGAGAAGTGTTTCTTGTAAATATGACCTACAGCTACGTACAGTCTGGACTGTCCTGTTTTCGTCCTGAGTGTTGATTTGTGGGTTTAAATATGTGTTTCAATGTGTGTTTGAAATGTGTGTTTAAATGTCTATTTTGTTTGTGGGTTTTGTTGTAAATTGCGACAGCGCTATTTACAAGAAATGGTTAGAGCGCGCTGTATTGTGTGTCCTAAATGTTTTCAACACTTTCTGTTTATGTCTGAAATGAGCTCAATGTGTGTGGTTCACATTTAATGGATATAAATAAGGCCCCAGACAAAAACGAAATTACATGTTTTTGCAAAAATAAATAAATTTACAGCATTTTCCCTTAAATGCACTGTGTTAGATGTTCACAGGCAAACGTTTTCAGCTGCACTATATTTAATAAGAAGGTTCATTCAGCCAGCTCCTCTCTAGTTAAACACGGGTGGAATTTTGCATAACAGTTCTTTTAAGAAATCAGGCGCAGAAATGTGACGCAGAAATGTGACGCGTTTTAAGTTAGGCATATGCGCTTAGGTTTGTGAGTTAATGCATCTAAAATGAGAGGCAAGGGATGTAGCGGGCTCTTATATGTAGAACAATCACAAAAAAGGAATAATTGGTTTTATTAGAAAAAATAATTATGAATTATCAAAAATAGTTATTAAAAATAAGTGCTACAAAAATCGTTTTTTAATATTCATAGAGCTGAACACTTATACTATGACCTCCTAGCATTAAAATTTGATTTAAGTTATGTTGCATCACTAAAATGACAAGTATTCGTGTGTATAATTTGTCCTTGGCATAGGCGCAAGCAAGCTCATTTTTATAAAGTATAAATTATTATTTTCAAATACCTGACTCATGGGTTATGTAATAGACATTCTAGTAATCCATATTATGCAAGAAAATTGTAGGATATTCATTTTTTAATGCCCAAAATGTAAAAGTCGATTTTGAATAAAATCACTGTTTAAACAGCATTTTGCTTTCATTTAGAGTACTATTTAAAGTGTCTCAGCCTTAAGCAAATTCATGCATTTAGGTTTTGATATAAGGTTGTGCCTTCTTATGATTCAGTGGGTTAAAGTGCCAGTAAAAAGACTTGTTTTAATATCAGGGTTGAAGGTTCTAGCTTCATCTAGGCCTATGGGAAGTTTGTTTGAGAACTGATGAAGTGTGTGCCATAGGATTGCAACAAGCATTTACTCTGAAAAAAAGTGGTCTGTGTGTCTTTACGTTTTGAGAAATATTGACAGTAAATGTAGTTTAATGATCTGGGAATAGGGATAATTTTGGCGCCTATAAAAAGAGAAATTATTTTTCAAAATAAAGTGAATTATTGTAGGTTAGGCCTCCTGGCTTTGACGGGTTCAGTGTGGCAGAAGGTGGGGGCTGGGAGGATGGCTGACTAGAGCCGCGCTCCTGAGATGTTATTTTTTAGTGTTTCCTGTAAATAATGGAGTCCTGTAAATAATGGAGAAGGCTGTCATGTTGACATTTGCGACCTTTTAATTAGGACTTTGCCTCCAAGGAATGCAGAATGACTTGGTGAACGGGCCACTAGAGGTGGGGTTTCTGGTCTCTGGTTTCTCCGTGAAAACATCAATAACATGAAAGAACTTGATTTAAAAGGAGGGATGAAAAGGGGTTTCTTTAAACATCATGTTAAATGCTTGGCAAAAATGATACATTTGTGTTTCCACACTAAGGAAAATAATGTTTGAAAGCTGCGTTTATTTTACAGAAAATGAAGTGTTGCATTAAGTCTTAGATAGAAAATAACGTGCAGCCCTTTTCCAAATTTTGAAGGTTATAGGTTACATGCCTACGTACAAAACAGATTTGCTCATTAGGTATTATTTTTTTCAGTGCACATTATAGGTACCAAATTAATATGGAGTGTCAGTATAACCATTTCTTTTGGAACGGTAAAATAAGATAGCTTGATGTTGCGAGGTGAATTGACAGGAGAGTCACAGTTAAGTAATAAACAGATATTTGTGTGTATGTTACAAAGTTTTTTGTGTTGTGTATTTTTCTGCTTTTGCCAACAGATTATTCATGGATTATTCTAAGGCAGAGAAGACACGTGAGTTTGACTAATTGAAAAGAAATGTGTTTTTGCGTAATTTCTTTGAAAGAAGAAAATGTTCATGTTTTTGTTTGGGTATTTAACGCTGTTCTTACATATTATATTTGACAATAGAACTACAACTGCATTGTGCTCACTGTCAAAAGGATGGTATAGAGTTTGTATGGAGCCTAGACCTGACAAAATCTAGACAGGCCCAAATATTGCATTTTTAGCTGCAAATTTACAGTGCATAAAGTACATATGCCATGGTGCTGCATTGTTATATGTTTTGTTATATGTTGTTACTATATGCCATGGTGCTGCATTTTTTTGTATGTTTTGTTTTATGTTGTTCCTATTACAAGTTCTCCTGTGTTGTGAAGGGGTCCGTATGACGATATGTACCGTTACACAATAATTGGATGAATTTAGTATAATGATAAATTTCACAGATATGGTTTTTCATACTGTGAGGAAGACAGGCAGCATTTTTACCAGGGCATGCCTAAATTTGGCTATATTGATATTGAAGAAGAACTAAAAAGATTTGCAGGTTCATAGTGTATCACCTGATGTTAGTAACCTACTGCACATCCCCTTAAAGGAATAGGCAGCCCTAAATTGTTATGTATCCTTGATTGGACCTAAGGATAGAATTATAGATCTGTGACTCAAGATGGCCCAATTTCTATATTGCGTTATTTAATCATGTTTTGTTTCCCAAATAGCATATGGCTTTGTCCCTTGAAAGGAAGCCAGGTTTCATTTTTCTCTCCCTGAAGAGAGAACAGGAACATAGAATTAGAATTTGTGTAACTTTGGTCTTTTGGGTATTCCCCGTACTCTTGGTACTGTGTCACATGCCTGAGGCACCCAAGCAAACTCTTGTTCTTCCTATAGATTTTTCTTTTGTTGTTCCGCCCCCGACCAATGTCGCATTATGCTTAGTTATTAGGGATTTTAATTGTGTCCTACTTTCATTTCACTCTTTCATGTTCCTTTCACTAGTCAGCCCATTTATTATTATGAGTGTATTGTCTATGTGCACACTTCTAGACTGTAGTTATCTATCAGGGACCCCCCATGTTATGTAAAATGGTTTTTTTTCAGACTGACTGTCAAGGTAGTGATAGGCTGGTTAACTGACTCAATATTATAGTAAGACAATTTTTCCATCCCGAGAGGAGATACCTTACGTTTACCTTTTTAAACATGACGAATTTCCAATGTCTATTTTTAATTTTTCAGTTCTCTTTTGTTCCTGCTGCTTTAATTTTTGGTGGGATCAGATGTGTTCTAATCATGCAAATACCAGGACTTTCTAGTGTTTGTCCTTTGTCTTCACATTTGATCATTAGCCTTTGTATTGCATTGTGCACTTAATGCACATTTTTAAGGGACTTTTCTTCATGTCCTTGATAATCTGCATCATGTTATTTTTCTATTCGAGATGTTCTAGATAAGGAATTTAGGAACACCTAGGCTTAGTCATTGAGGGAACACATGTATTTACCCCATTAGACAATGCCACTGTGTGAGGAAATCCATTTGGATAGAATTCCTGTGTAGCTATAGATGACAGAGAATAATGAAAAGAACATAACTGAAGATGCTAAAGATACTGTTTTGCCCTTTTGCCTTTGCTCTTGTATTTTATGCCTATGGCACATTGTCACTCCCTCGAGATTGCAGGCCACCTGCTTGCAGTCCCCTTGTTAAAACCCATGAACTGTTTTTGTGCTTGATTTGAGGGAAACTAACAATTGTGTTACATTTCCTACATCACTAGGTTCTGCTAGATCTTCCAGAGTCAAAGGAAGAGTGATTCCCTGCAGGCCTGTGATCAACACTAAGCCCACTCGCCATCAGTGACCGCTAAAATGTTAATAGATTTCTTGGCTCTACAATTCCTGCAACCAGAAAGTAGCGTGACAGCAATCATCAGCGTGACAGCGATCATCAGCGTGCCCCCCAATGGTACCTCCCAAGCAAGCCATCTGTTCCATCAGAAGGCGTCGTAAAAAGAAAAGAAAAGAGGAGCTGGTTTCAAAGATGCGAAGGATCCCCGTTGTTGATGGCAGGGCTGTCAACCAGTTTGTTCAGTTTGTTCAACTGTCATGTGCTTGAACCTCTGACAGCGCGCTGTCCCCTGATCCCCTTGGCCTGAGTTTTTGGCCCCCCACACACGTCTTTTGCTTTGCTCCAGTGGAAAAGCCAGTGCACCCAAGGATCCACGTTTGGAAAAGGCACTACATCCTGGTGCCCATGAGAGAGCAGCTTGAGCGTCCTCTGACACTAAATGATGAGTGTTGGAGTCTGAAAGTGCTGCTGATCTTGCTAGGTTGTTTCTAAGTAGTGCTTGGATCTGCACGAGATGCTTTGTGCCCTTGATCAATGAAGAGCACATCATTTGTAGTGTCTGACACAAAGAAGAGACACTGGTACATTGTTTTGAGACATTGAGACTTTTGAGTGAGCTGTGCGTGTTTTGCATGGAGGGCACTCCAACTAAACAGTATTGTCTTCTCATGAAAAAGCCTGAGTTGAAGAGGCCCAACGCGAAGAAGACACTGGAAGCGGATTTGATGGACAATAGAAGCCTGCAAGGAGAGGCTTTGACGGACTCTGGGTATTTTCTGTGAGCTTGTATAGAATTGGAGTTTGGAAACTAATTTTTGCTGCTTTGCTGGCATTTGTTTTAAAGTACTATTCTGTTTAGTAAAAGCAGAATAAAGTCTCTCTGTGGAAGAGTATCCCTTTTCATCTGAGAGCATTGATCAGGAACGCCACTGTTTCACTTGAACATATAATAAATTACTGAAATGCATAGGAAGCTATATAAAATGTTATTATTAGATAATTCTAGGATTTGCTTTCTGCTCAGGATTGTGGAAAATTATGATTTAATTCGTAATAGTGGTCACTACTTCCTCCCGTGGTCTATATGTTCTCAACAACGTGTTTTCTAGTGTTTTTTAAAATGACATTGTCTTTTATGGGTGGGATTGGTTTTGTTGCTACCCAATTGACATCTGTACCCACCTCCCAACCTATGTCTCTTCCTACTATTACTGTTTTCCATTTGACTTTTGTTTTTCTTTTTCTCTTGCTTTTTCTGAAATTGTATTATGGTTTTTTGTTACATCTTTGATTGGTTACCATTTGCCAGTTGCAGGGTCACGTAGGAGTACCAACGGTTCAGTTTGTAACCTGAGTAGTGGCAGTAGGTCTGCAGGACTTGCAGTGTCCCTATGACCTGCTAATAATCACAGCTGAAGTACTCTATCAAGATTGCGTGAGCGACATTAGAAAATGGAGATTGTATTGAGGAATGACGATAAAAAGCAAGAGATGAAAAACCGAAATTATAGAATGTTGTTCTTTAAGTGTGGTATAGCTTTATCCATTTTAATACTTTTATGTATTCTATTAGTTACTATATTCTGGTTTATTTCTCCTACACAATTGACGTCTGCACCAACTTCTCAACCTACTTTTTCTTTTTCTACTGTTTCTTCACATGAGTTTCATATTTTACCTGAACATTAACTCGTTAGGTCAGAGTTTACTGATAGTTCCTTTTGTACAGTTTCTACATCAACACCAGTTAGTGATGAATATAGACCTGGACTCAGATTAGCATGAGTATAGGTTATTGCCTATGTAAGGGCAAAAGGATGGTCTGTGGTTCTGAAAATTTTGAACCTGTGTTTTAAATATCATGATTTTGTTATGAATTTGGTATCAGCGAACCGCAAATGACGAATGCAGTATGCATAAGTGTTTTCATCATGTTACACCAATGGATTCACTGTGTATTTGAAGGTTTTGTATTGAACACTTGGTTCCATCTTGTGAATAGCAGCCATGTTATACATTGCCCTTACAGTAGGCTCTCACCATAGCAGAACAAGCATTTAAAGGACATAACCCTAGCATGGGTTTGTGCTGACTTCTGCATGACCTGACGAAAGCTGACCCTGTTGCTTGAGGCTAACCTTGCCAAGCCAGTTCCTGCCCTTTAGCTGATCAGGAAAATAGATCAGAGCACAGGACATTGTAAAGATTTACTACACACAAACGTGCCTATCTTACTTCCATCTGTTTCTGTTCCTGCCCCCACAAGCTATTTATGACATGGGCTGTGACCTTACTGTTTTGGGTTATCTGGCCTTGTCAGCTAGAGAATGTATGCATTATGTGGACATTGTTTATGGCCTGGACTTATCTTGAAAGTGGGTTTGTCATCATACAGTGCTTTGTGTGCACGTCCTGGGAGTGACCAACAATAATGTACTTCAAAGCAGGAATGTGTGCCTAGGGCACAATATTTTGTATAAAAGGTCTGTGCGGAGACCATTCAGGCAGACTGCCTCATCCAGTTGCTTTAGGTGTGACTGGGCGACGTAGGCTCACAATTAATTGTAATAAAGATGTATTTTCATATTTCAGATTCTCTGTTGATTTCTTTGCCACTTTTGAATGGACTACTTATTGGTAAGACCCCTGAGAAGGAGTATTGTAAATTTTTGGTTCTTCACAATGTGAGCTACAACCTAACAATAATAACAACAACAACAATAAGAAGAACAACAATAATAGTAATAATAATAATCATGATAACAATTATGAAAATAATAATAATAACAACAACAATAACAACAGTAATAATAATAATAATAACAATAATAGTAATAATAATCATGATATTTACCCCTTGGCCGTGGCTCTGTGGGTGTGGGGGGTGAGCGTGGTGCCTCCATGCTCGTGACGGAACCACCTCATCATGAGTCACGGGTGAGCTGTGCTCATGACGGCGTGGTTCCGTCACGACTCACTTTTTCGCCCACACAGACAGAAAATCAGTGCTGCGTGGGTGGAGCGGCCGCAGCATGACGGAACCACACCGTCATGAGCACACACCGCCCGGGGCTCATGACGGCCTGGTTCCGTCATGCGCGGCGAAGGGGTTAATATTAATCATGATACCCAGAAAAAGCCATATCATTGACCTGTCATAAAATCCTCAAAAAGTTACCGGAAACTCACGACAGAATATGCATAAAATGGGCTGACGATAATGGGGACATGACCGATGAGGATTGGAGGGAGGCCCTGGCTTCGCCCCGGGAGGTGACTGTATGCTCCTGTTTCAAACTCATACAGCTTAAAATACTTCATAGAGCCTACTACAGCAGTGCAGCCCTTGTTAAGATGGGGCTTCTTGGATCCCCAGCCTGCCCCCGGGGCTGTGGCTCTAAAGGCACCTTTTTACATCAATGGTGGGATTGTCCTGTCCTCCAGCGCTATGGGGTAGAACTGTGTCCACCGTGTCCCAGATATGTCATAGACTCATTGAGGCTTCCCTTCGGCTTTGTCTATTGAACATCTGGGAAGCTACAGATCTATCGAGAACAGAACAAGTGTGGGTCTCGCTGGGTTGCATGGTGGCAAAGCGCAATATCGCCAGAACACGGAAGGGAGAAGTCGGGCCTAGACATGTTGACTGGGAGTCCGACATGGACTGGTGTATGCACGTGGAGAGGGTGGTATATGAAAGCAGGGGATATCCAGGCAAATGGACAAAAATATTGGGCCCCTGGAATGAGAGTAGGGGGTTGCTTTGTACCCCCTTTAGCAACACTCCCACTTTTGTTGTGGATAATGAGACACCGTAAGGCTCTGATGGATAAATGTGACCGTCATTCATCTGAATGTGTTCCTGACCCATTGTACTGTTTTGTATTTATTTGTAATTTATGTTGCACATTTTTTAATATCTCGGTGACTGTTCTTCACTGCACCTATTTTCTTTGTATTGTTTGATGTTGATTTCTTTCAGTAAAAAAGATTTCCCCCAAAAAATAATAATCATGATAATAATAATGAAAGAACCTAGGGACGCTACACGCTAGAGTGGAACCTTAACCGCAGACAACACAGCCCGCAGATGCCCTCACAGAAGAAACTGGAAGTGCAGAGTACAGAGCAATATACCCTCATCTGACTGCACCACACGAACACTACAAACAGACCTGATTCTGCTGGGTGGTGGAAGAAATGGGCAAAACGCCAGCATTGTGCTTTCCATGCAGGAATTTCATCCACCTCTAATTATGATACCAACATTTCTTCCTCAGCAGGGTATAATTATCTTCTGACAAGCTTGGAACAGTTACAAAAGGCTGCCGTGCAGTGTCCCTGGCATCACCATACAGAGTCTGCGATGAGCCTGCACTGACTGCCAGATGGAGGTCTGTCACTCATAGCGCCTTCTGGGCTCCACGAGACGCTTTCTACAACAGATTCTGAAGATGTTGAAATCTGTCATTCAGTTTCTGGTGTGTGTCCCAAAGCTCGCGTGAGCCAAGCTGGGGGGCATGAGGTTCTCAGTGAATCTAGGCTCTCGCAGCCTCTGAGAGAACTTGATCACTATGTCGTGTTCCGACGTAAGTGTGACACTCATCCATCCCAGCCAGGCCAGTCAATTACAGTGAGGGTGTCCTGTCCCTGCTTGCACCGCGGCGGACCTTGAACTGGGTGTGCCGGGCGCAAACGGGAACAGTGTGCCCTATGACTTATAATAATGCGTTGACCCTATTACAGATGTGACCTCATGCCTGACCTGGACACAGGGCACTGGTGGCCAGCTGTTTGAAGCATCCGCCCCATCAGTCACTGCGCAGGAGGGACCCACTTCAAAGGGGTGCTGGGTGGAGATTCCCCCTGCAGGCTGGTGCAGAGAGGGGATGAAGGGGGATGTCTGGGGGATCCATGGGACCCCCCCATTCTCCAGTCTGTTAATTCACCCTCAGAGTTGCACTAACTGGGCCCCACCTTTTTGTGTCACAGTCCGTGCACCTCCCTATGGCCTCTGTCCCTGTGTCTACAATACGGTTCGGGTGCAGAGGCAAAGTGAGCCCTTCATTTTACCATGCCCCCATGCACATGAGGGAATGCCCATCAGTGTAGCATCCGCGCTACATGTGCGCTGTACTTATCTGTATTACACAACTGGACGTGTAAGCATCTGCAACCCCTTCAGTAATACCAAAGTGACCGAAGGCACAGCAAGTGGGCACACAAGCCCATTGCACACCCAGGGCACTCTTTGAACTACGACCCCAGGACTCTGTCTCGCCAGCCAGTAACTGACTATCTATAGCGCCATGAGACTCCCCTGCACTGTAAGAGCGCTTTACAACACATTTATTACGGTGAAACATATGACTGCATGTGCACCGCACACCCTCGGCTGAAGAGAATCACAAGGCCGGTGAAGGGAAGAGGAGCTTCCCCTCTCTGCTGGATTCTTAGGTGGAGGTTTTGAAGGAGGTTTGGGGGGAGCAAGGAATGGCTTTCAGTGGGGCCCTGTCCTACTTCAGTCATAATTGAGATAGAAGAATTTGCTTGAATTATTTGATATGATGCTATTTGATATCAAACTCCTGAGTCAAGCCTGTGATTTCTGGTCATTGTTGGTCACTGCATGGAGGTGAAGGAAGTTCATGAGTACAGGGGCTTCTTGTCTGACCTCAAAGCCCTCTTGAGGGAAACTGCGTTGGTCCAGTAACACTGGCGACAAGCTGTGCTTAGGACACGCAGCCTACACTACACTACACCATGAACATGCAACACATCTGATTAATAAGAGCTGCACCACTCCCACCTCACAGGGGACATGTGAAGGGGCTTCTAGCTCTATAATGTTCACTCCCCAGATCGCCCTATCTAGCACTGGAATGGATTTGGGGCCTCGTGTACAAAGAAAGGTAAGTGTTTGCAATGAACAAATAGTGAGCTTTTGTGATTCGCTATTTGGTAATCACAAACATCCATGTACAATTGGGTGGTTTACACATTTTGCGATGAGGGTTGCAAAAAGACCCACTTCATGAATAATAATTAGATAGTTCTCGGTTTGTGACACATTGGTAATCACAGAAATCACAGGGATGGTGGCCTGCTGGGGTCAGCAAACCACCGTGTCTGTTACTGCTTTTGAATAAAGCAATCTTTTTTTTAAATGCACCCCGTTTACATTAACAAAAACGGGCTTTGTTTCTAAAAAAAAAAAAAATGAAAACGTTTTCTCTTCATTTTTTAAGAGCAGGCAGTGGTCAGTGGGACCACTGCCTGCTCTTACATTTTTTTTTACAAACATTTACAAAGGGAAAGGGGTCCGTTGGGGAACCTTACACATGTGTGAATGGCTTCCCACCTACTTGAAGCAGGCAGTAAAATGCAAACGTTTTCCAACTGTATTTTTAGTGTAAAACATTCACATGTACTGAGCTCTGAAGAGTTCCCCTCAATTAAAAATCCTGCCTCGTTAAACATGATGATGTATAGAGAACAGGGTATCCCTCTTTTAACTAAGAGGGCACACAGCAGCAGAGAGAGAGCTTAATTTGTACGTGTGGTAGACACAGCACCAGAAACCAAGGACACAAACAGAATGCAACTTTCAGGACATGCCATGATAAACAGTAGAAAGAAGAGAACAAGGCACAAGCAGATGTCTCCGGCTGGAAGGAGGGTGCGAGCCTGGCTAATAATAAAGAAAAGAAGTTAGCAGTATTAATATTATCAAAAAATGGAAAATAATGTAACATATTGTCTTCATTTCGTAAATGAATAATTAAATACAGCCTACAACCTATGCGGCTGGGTTCTAATTCTCCTTTAAATGGGAAGCAATTAAACTGGTATTTCTACTTCCATTTCTCTTTTTAAACCACCAGTGTCACCCCAACAAGGAAGGCCCCTTCTCCTTTAATAGTTTAAGTGGATTTTCCTCAGTGGTACTCTGCAGCCTGATGAGGTGAGCCACAAAGTCTCCCTCAGATGCACAATCAATGAAAGAGCTTTATTTGGATTAAAACAAGTAAACCGTAAAAGACAGTAAAAACAAGATAATATCAATATAATCACAAGAATTAAAAAATAATATATATTCATTTATCTTAACCAAATATGACCATCCCAAGTTGCAGCTAAAAACCGTAGGAAAAGCACAGACATCCATCAAAACCAACATATCAGTCTGAAATCATGGAATTATTCCCTTTAAATGCACAGTTGAAAAAGCAAGCACCATGGTAACAAGTTCTGAAATCAGTCAGCATCAGCAGGTACAAAAAGGCGCCCCTGACTAGTCCGAAATAATGCTCCGCCAAGATTGGTTTTAAAAAACTAAAAAACGTGTACGCATGGGCAGATAAAAAGGACATATGAGGACAAAGTGCAGAGGGCCTTGTACTAAGGGGCCATCAAGCTTAGAAGGAATATCAAATTCATCGCTCGCCCAACCTGGTGGAACGCGTGACAGATGGTGCCTTAGGTTAAACCTGAAGCAAATTTACAAAAAGCATTGGTTATTTGACAGCTCATAGATAAGGATCCAATGACGGCGAAGATTGAACCAAGACATAGGATCTCACCGAAGACATAGTCAAGGCTCTAGATTATCTTGCTTCAGATTTTAATGTCATTAAACTCAAATAACGTCCGCCTTGCCTATAGTTTCTGGGTGGCTAAACAACCAGGGCGTCCTAGATCGTGAAGCCGCTCCTTAACCTAAATGAGCCATGGGATTCGGTAGACATAGTACAGGTGTAGGTAAACTTTAACAATAACTCTGTAGAGCTCGAGAACTTTCTTGAGCCAAAAGGCTAACCACAGGGACAGGGGATAACACTGAATTAAATCAGAACTATAGTCAATGACAAGCTCTCGTTGGGCATTAAAGGAGGACATACTGCAAGGCAATGAAAGCAGACGCTTAGAAACCTGTTCTCCGTAGGTTGTAGGGGCGATACATTTCAATACCCCAAAACCTCAGCACCATATGAAGCAATAGAAAGACATTTAGCTTGGAAGCTTCATACACTCTTCCCAATACAGGCCCTTTGACAAGGCCCACACAACACTGTCTTTGATGATGCGGTTGACCCGCGCAGCTTGGACATTGGTTTGCAGGGCATAGAGTGCAATTGTAATGTGTTTGATGCCATAAGTCCTAAGAAATTCTTCCATGGCCTTTGACGCCAACTAAATGCCATTGTCCGCAACTAAGATTTTGGGATAACATTCCCTAGAGAAAAGCTCTTTGAAAAACACAATGAGACTTCAGTAGCAGCCTCACCAACAAACCTGACCTCAGGCCATTTTGAGTAATAATCAATAGCTACTAAGGTCATTCTACAGTGTGACTGCAACTGATAAATGGTCCAGAAATCTCAAAAGCAAACTTCTGCCGAGATTGTTCCGTCCATGACACGCGTCAGTGGTGGCAGTTTAATCCTTAGGAATCTGTCCCTCTAAGAGCACTTCTCACAATCTCCAACTGATCAGTCAGCTACTGCATTGATTCTTGGATATCAGAACACATTCCTTAATTGTTTTTTCATAGACAACATATGAAGGCGATCATGATGGGAACATCCAACAACCTTTTCCTGATCCCTTCCAGGGGTTCACATTTCCAATCCTCAAAAAATGAGGCCCAGGTGTAGGAAAGTATTTTGTGTTCGCAAACGCTGTAAATCACAAATGTGCCCATTTGTGAATGCAAAATGGCCTTTCCTTATGTATGAAAGGCTTTGGGATTCGTAAATTAGGTAATCACAAAATGTTGCGATTAACTAAATTACTAATGCAAATAGGGAATCGCAATTTCCAAATCCCAAATGCACATGCAAGAAGCCTTTCCAAAATGCGAAATGTGCATCTAGGAAACGCTATTGACATCAACTTCAAGTTGATGGTAACCATGTGCATATTTTGGAAAATACACAAAAATGCATTTTTCAGCTACGGCATGTGTGCACATTACATATGCACAATTTATATATTGGGGGTGCTTCAGGGGGCCCCCATGCACCCTAGGGTTTCCATTTGCTAATTTGTGATTACCAATAAGGTAATGCAAAACCATTCACACCTATGGCCCTTTTGGCCCATATGAACATATGAAGTTAAATTACCTATTTAGTGAATTGCTATTAGGTAATATTAAGGAATCACAAAAATGTTACAGATTCCTTAATACTTTGCATTCTGAGATTACCAAATAGCAAATCAGTAGAAATTGCTATTTGTTAATCGCAAAATCCTACTTCCATGCATGTGGCCCAGACTCCCCATCCACTAGTAAATCCTTAGCAAGTTGGAACAATGCCACACTGTGTGGTTGACACAATTTTTGTTCTGCCCAGCCATGTTTCACACAACCCTTCAAGTTCTTTGAAATCTCATTATTTTCTTTACCTTCTGTCCTCTTCAACGCACTCAAACTAGTAAATATCTCAGTAATCCTTTCTCCACAGTGGCAAACATCTGTATCAAACTTATCAAAATCTCTTCACACAGTGGCCTAGAAAGATCATTTTCTTTTTTTTCTTCTTTTTTTTTTTTGATTTCAAAGTATTTTATTGAAGATTATATAGATATATACAGTACAGTACAATAGTAGTGGTGTGTGAGGGTGAACAGACAAAATATCGACTCCAAAATATCGACTGGACATAATATCGAGTTTTAAATATAGACTGGACAAAATATCGACTGGACATAATATCGACTACAAAAATATCGTTTTTCAGGTAAGTGAAGTAATATCGACTGTTTAAAATATAGATAGCAAAAATATCGAATTTTTAATAATATATAATATTTTATAGTGTATTTTTATGTAATAATATGTGTGAAAAGTGTGTATTAATGTTATAAAATATTTTATTAAATGGAATTTGTTTTTTTAATAATTGCGTTATGTAATTCTGTAGCGGGTAGTGGGTTTATAGGGGAATAGGGTGGGAAGTAATTTAATAATAATTAATTAATTAATATATGTTTGTAAATATTTATAATTAATAATTAATTGATAATTAATAATAATTAGTTAATTAATTAATATAATTGTGTACATATTTTGAATTAGTAATTAATTGGTAATTGATTAATTGTAATTAGTTAATTACATTAATTAGAGTACATTTTAATATATATAATTTTGTGTTATTGTTAAGTAATTAATTGGGAAAAAATAATATTAATTATTAAAATAATTACAGCTAATGTGCTAATATATTTACTTTATTGTTATTGTTAAATAATAATTAATTAGTAATTAAATAATATTGATAAATTTTGGGTAAAGGGGCATTTTTAGGGTTCAGGGTCAGTTTTCAGTTTTTGGGTAAAGGGGCATTTTTAGGGTTCAGGGTCAGTTTTCAGTTTTTGGGTCAAGGGACATTTTTAGGGTTCAGGGTCAGTTTTCAGTTTTTGGGTAAAGGGGCATTTTTAGGGTTCAGGGTCAGTTTTCAGTTTTTTGGGTAAAGGGGCATTTTTAGGGTTCAAGGTCAGTTTTCAGTTTTTGGGTAAAGGGGCATTTTTAGGGTTCAGGGTCAGTTTTCAGTTTTTGGGTAAAGGGGCATTTTTAGGGTTCAGGGTCAGTTTTCAGTTTTTGGGTAAAGGGGCATTTTTAGGGTTCAGGGTCAGTTTTTAGTTTTTGGGTAAAGGGGTATTTTTAGGGTTCAGGGTCAGTTTTGGGTTTTTGGGTAAAGGGGTATATTTTAGGGTTCAGGGTCAACAAATAAGATTGTAAATTTTTTTTTTATTATTTTCATTTATTATTTAATTATTATAATTTATTTTAAGTATTTTTAAGTATATTTTAGTCATTAAAATTTAATATTAATTTAATTTAACACTGTTTTTAATAAAGTCGATATTTTTTACATCTATATTATTGTTAACGATATTTTGTACTCAATATTTTTGTACTTACCTGTTTGTAGATAGAAAGTCGATATTTTGTCTGTCGATATTTTGTCAACGATATTTTTGCAGGTCGATATTTTGGCAGTCTATATTATTTCAGTGATCCGTGTGTGAGGGTGCGTACAGTCGCCTTCGGGGTTACATTAGGCGTAGTGGCTCGTATGGGTTAGATAAATCGATATGACTCGAGTTGCTGGCTGGCGTAAATAGTTCTAGGTTACCATGTTATACCCCCACTAAAAAGAAAGAAGAAAGAGAGGAGGTGCGGGGGGGAGGGAGACAGCGTTAAGATGTTTGATCATTCTCTGCGGTGATGGTCCAGTGCTGTTTACTAGTTCTTTTTGGGCCTGGTTGTATTTCTTTCCCAATGAGATGTTTGTCCTGGGACAGAGGAGGTGTTGAAACTATATTCTTGTAGTCTAGAACACAGTATGATGATTCTAGCAATTACATCATGGCCAGCCCCTAGAGATGATATGTTAATTGAAGCCTTGTGGTCAAATCTCAGTTCTGAAGGCCCCCCATAACATGATGCTGGAAAGGCCCAAGCACAAGCTAATAACTCCTCTATAGTTGTATATTTTCTGTCTGAAGCCTTCAGAGTGCCGGAGGCAAAGGCACCATTCTGATCCTCCTTTCCCATCTGTTGAGACAGAACTGCCACCAGACCATACATGGTGACATCAACCACTAATACACATTTTTCATTCAAATAAATAAGGTTTGAGGTTGGGAGCTTTTCTTTATATTATTCTAAAACCTTACAAATGCCAACTGCTGTGCTTCTCCCCAGTCAAACTTATATCCCTTCCAAACTAATTTCCTCAGAGATTCAATTTTCTCAGCAATTACAAACTTGCTGTAGAATTTACACAGGACTGCAATGACAGCAACTTCCACCTTGTGTCTGCTGCCAGAGCATTTGGCGGGCTTCAGCAACAGATCCCTTTGGTGCACTTCCCTTAACAGAAACAGAGTGAACTAAGTATCCCACTTCTTTACAAAGCGAGTTACATTTCTCCTTCTTTGATGATAAACTGTTTTCTGCGTTTGTTCACGCGCTGGTTTTATTGTATTCAGTCTTCCTTCCCTGCTAAAACTATTGGCTCAGTCATTGTGAGAAGTCAACTTCCTTAATGTTGTTTTCTTGCATCAGTTCTTCGACTCCCCCTTGCAGCTCCCATCTTATACTCATGGGAACGTGTCTCAAGTGTTGCTTACCGAGGATGGCCTTTAAAAGTTGAATGAGGTGTGAAAATTATACAATTCGCCTGAAAACTCTGAGAAATAATGTCTCAATCTACTCTGAATTATCAGTGGCCCAGACACATGGATTTAAATTATGCCATTTCTCAATGGCCTCTCCATCCCAGCAGGTTGAGCATCTTTCTGCTAGATATCATTTCATATCTGCTTCTTTCTTTGGAAATATTTCCTGCACTGCAGTATCCCAGCATGCCACTGGTGTGGCCCTGAAAGGTTTCTGATCTGATGTCTGATTTCCCTATTTCCTTTCAAATTAAAGTTCCCTGAAATGTAACTTCAATGTTTCTTTGGTAACTGACATCCATGGACAACACGAGCCTGCCCTCAAGTCCACTTATTTACCTAATATTCACACACACCACAATGGTGCTTTGTTCCTCCTCCCAAAAAAAACTGCCTTTGCAAGACAAGTCTAGAACAAAACCCTAGTTATAGACAAACAAGGGAACCCGTATAGGTGGCTAAGGACCCCGGGTAGTACTACTTATTTTAGTTAAACAATGGTCCTAGGCTTAAATGATGCTTTCAATAGAAGATTCGCACAGGCTTAAATAAGAAACTGTGTATTTTTCTTCTTCAGTGTCCAGCCGGACAAAGAAGTGTTTATTTTAGAAAATTCGTTGAGGTTATAAGATAAAGTGAAGCAAGTCACACATTAATAACTGGGCACAAGCCTGTACCGAGTCAAGGGAGAACAATACATAGAGGGAAAGCAGTGAGGAAAGACAATAACAGGCAAACATAAGTTGGAGAAGAAGGTGGCTTACAATACAATAAAAACTTAAGTAAGCTCAACCCACAGTAACTGCAACAGTGAATACAAATCATAAATGGAGCAGTACTGTGCAAACAGTCGACGAACGTTTCGATCCTTATCTTCAAGGATATAATGGGATCATCTTCAGGACTACAATATAATGCTTTGCCTGAGTGTTTTTACACCAGCCTGTAGGGATAAACAGGAGGAAATCAAGGAAAAAGAAAAAAGAATTTTTCATAAGTTACTTGCATTGATGGCAGTTAGTCAGAGGCAACTCTGTACATTTGGGGTGCAACAAGTGCAGTTGTTTGCTCCAAAGGGCACGGGTGGCGGTGTGCTCATATTTGGAGAGGGAGTGCATTGGAGTGCTCACACTAGGGTATGTGGCACGGGTTGGGACTTGCAGCCGTTCTGTGAGGTTGTGCTTAGTGAGGACGATGGTGGGGGAGAATTGTGCGTGAGCAAGGATTGACGTGATGGGGATGTGTTGGACAGTTCCAGTCGTGATCGAAGACGGAGTGCTATAAACTAACCGTTAAGCTGGAGGTGCGTTTGCGTCTTAAATAGCCGATGCAACAATCTCAAGTTCTGTGAAGAAAAAGTCGTGATATAAGACATTTTGAACCGCCGAGTGCGTAGTGAGGGAAAAATGTGGTGGTGGGTTGTTTACCGTGAGTGCCTGGCTTTATTGCATAGGCATCTACGGGAGGAACGCAGGGATGGTTCTGATTAGTAGAAACCTGCATGAAATCAAAATTGATTTAGTCAATAATTCGACTGGTGATTCGTGGTGAAACCGGTGAATTCCGGCCAATTGTTACCTTAGGGAGTGCTTTGAAGGGTTGGGCAGCACGCTGAATGGCGTGAGCCTCTTCGGTACGAACCTGTGGACGGAAAGAAATGGTCCATGAGTCCTATTGACTGTTAAGGACCCTTGCAATAGTCGGATCTAGCGAGTGAACTGGGGTGAGACTTACCGCAATGTGAACGTAGCAGGTTTCTACTAATCAGAACCATCCCTGCGTTCCTCCCACCACATTTTTCCCTCACTACGCACTCGGCGGTTCAAAATGTCTTATATCACGACTTTTTTTTCACAGAACTTGAGATTGTTGCATCGGCTATTTAAGACGCGAACGCACCTCCAGCTTAACGGTTAGTTTATAGCACTCCGTCTTCGATCACGACTGGAACTGTCCAACACATCCCCATCACGTCAAACCTTGCTCACGCACAATTCTCCCCCCACCATCGTCCTCACTAAGCACAACCTCACAGAACGGCTGCAAGTCCCAACCCGTGCCACATACCCTAGTGTGAGCACTCCAATGCACTCCCTCTCCAAATATGAGCACACCTCGACCCGTGCCCTTTGGAGCAAACAACTGCACTTGTTGCACCCCAAATGTACAGAGTTGCCTCTGACTAACTGTCATCAATGCAAGTAACTTATGAAAAATTATTTTTTCTTTTTCCTTGATTTCCTCCTGTTTATCCCTACAGGCTTGTGTAAAAACGCTCAGGCAAAGCATTATATTGTAGTCCTGAAGATGATCCCATTATATCCTTGGAGATAGGGATCGAAACGTTCGTCGACTGTTTGCACAGCACTGCTCCGTTTATGATTTGTATTCACTGTTGCAGTTACTGTGGGTTGAGCTTACTTAAGTTTTTATTGTATTGTAAGCCACCTTCTTCTCCAACTTATGTTTGCCTGTTATTGTCTTTCCTCACTGCTTTCCCTCTATGTATTGTTCTCCCTTGACTCGGTACAGGTTTGTGCCCAGTTATTAATGTGTGACTTGCTTCACTTTATCTTATAACCTCAACGAATTTTCTAAAATAAACACTTCTTTGTCCGGCTGGACACTGAAGAAGAAAAATACACAGTTCCTTATTTAAGCCTGTGCGAATCTTCTATTGAAAGCATCATTTAAGCCTAGGACCATTGTTTAACTAAAATAAGTAGAACAAAACCCTGTCTTTAAAACCTTTCTTCTCATTATTGTCATTTTAATCGTGGTCCTTACTGATACTCACTAGTCTCGCGTTAATCTTCTTAATATCTTTATACATTCAAGTGAAGAATCCATACTTCCCACTGTTTCTATAACCTTTTCCTACAGTGGGACATACATAACTGTTAATAGGCCACATGTGATACATGTAATGACACTTATAGCATACATTCTTCTTCTCCATTTTTAGGTCTCGTCCTACGCAACGCACATGCGTTGCATGGGAGGGAACCTAATGCCATCGGCAGAGCTTTTTCAGCAAGGAAGTGCACAGGTTTCATTGCTTGCAATGCAACGTGTGCACATCTTGGTGATTTCCTTTCGGGAGGGCGAGGCTCCATATGGAGGCGCCATGTGGTCGCACGCTCCTGAAAGGAAATCGCCCATGCCCCCTCCCCCTGCTGCCACTTTCACGGCCGCGTGGTCCGCTGCGGTTAATGTGGCGCCCTTGGCGCAGGAAGTCGGGAAGTTTACAGAAACCACGACTTCATGAGACATTTTAACCGGTTCAGGTGCAGAGCTCTCAAAAAAGTAATCAGATGGCACTTGCATTTCCATTTGCTGATTAGCTTCGCTTGAATATCGGGACTGGAAATAACGTTTGGGACTCACTCCTTTTCTGAGCTGCGTAAAGGAATATAGGAAACATTGTTGATTTATTATTACTATTGGTGTGGGTGTAAGCGGGCCAGTACTCAGGCAAGACAAAGCCTCTATTGGGTCTTTATGCCCCTCCCCTCCCTTAAGAATGGTAATAAGTAGCGAGTTGCTTTTGATAAACAGGCAGCCGGCACTGTTTCCTTGGTATATTGTACTGTAGTAATAACAGAACGCGAGGGTTGCAGTGTTATGCATACTATATGGAGGATTGCACTTTCATCACTACGTTTGTCCTAGATTTAGTTTCACTGCCTTTGCAAATGCGAGTACAAAACATGTCTAAATGTTTCACACATCAAAAAGATGTTTAATACCTGATTTAATATTGATTTAAATATATGCTTTTTTCTAAAGCGCATGCTAAGTAAACAAGCATTTGCAATGCAATAGGTCTCGTTTTTTATAGTCATTAATTCGTGGTAGCAGGACAAAGACACCCCCTGCCATGGCTTACATACACAAATGGTATGCACCTGTTACAACGCATTTTTTACAACGCACTACTGTTACAACGCATCTATTACAACGCAGATACTGTTACAACTCATGTTTTTACAACGCATTTTTTTACAACGCAGGTACCTTTACAACGCATACCATTACAACGTAAGTATTGGTAAGTATATAATTATATTTTAAATGTTATATGTTTGGGGTAAAGGGGTATTTTTAGGGGTTAGGGTCAGTTTTGGGTTTTAGGGTAAAGGGGTATTTTTAGGGTTCAGGGTCAGTTTTCAGTTTTTGGGTAAAGGGGTCTTTTTAGGGTTCAGGGTCAGTTTTTAGTTTTTGGGTAAAGGGGTATTTTTAGGGTTCAGGGTCAGTTTTCAGTTTTTGGGTAAAGGGGTATTTTTAGGGTTCAGGGTCAGTTTTCAGTTTTTGGGTAAAGGGGTATTTTTAGGGTTCAGGGTCAGTTTTCAGTTTTTGGGTAAAGGGGTATTTTTAGGGTTTAGGGTCAGTTTTCAGTTTTTGGGTAAAGGGGTATTTTTAGGGTTCAGGGTCAGTTTTTAGTTTTTGGGTAAAGGGGTATTTTTAGGGTTCAGGGTCAGTTTTTAGTTTTTTGGTAAAGGGGTATTTTTAGGGTTCAGGGTCAGTTTTCAGTTTTTGGGTAAAGGGGTATTTTTAGGGTTCAGGGTCAGTTTTTAGTTTTTGGGTACAGGGGTACTTTTAGGGTTCAGGGTCAGTTTTTAGTTTTTGGGGTACAGGGGTATTTTTAGGGTTCAGGGTCAGTTTTTGGTTTTTGGGGTACAGGGGTATTTTTAGGGTTCAGGGTCAGTTTTTAGTTTTTGGGGTACAGGGGTATTTTTAGGGTTCAGGGTCAGTTTTTAGTTTTTGGGGTACAGGGGTATTTTTAGGGTTCAGGGTCAGTTTTTAGTTTTTGGGGTTCAGGGGATAAGGGTAAAAATAAATTAAAATTTATTTTAAATTAAATTAAATTAATTATAAATTACATTAAATTATTTTTGGGGTTGTGGGTCAGTTTTGAGTTTTTGGGGTACAGGGGTACAGGGTAAAAATAAAGTTAAATTTATTTTACATTAAATTAATTAATGGAAATTAAATTAAATAAAATTACATTAAATTATATTTTTGAAAATTAATTTACGATTATAATTTTAATATTAATATATACTTACCCATACTTACGTTGTAATGGTATGCGTTGTAAAGGTACCTGCGTTCTAAAAAAATGCGTTGTAAAAACATGAGTTGTAACAGTATCCGCGTTGTAAAAGATGCGTTGTAACGGTATGCGTTGTTACAGTCCGCGTTGTAACATCATATATCCTACACAAATAGATGTATTTCGCCCCCATCCTTTCCATACAAGCCTTGTCTTGCTTGATTCACGTGGCTGTTCTTTATAGGACTAGAAGTCTAGGGAACTATCAGTACTGTATTAAAATGGCCTGCGTAGCATCAAGGTGTCTTCTCACAGTACCAGTACTCAACGAAACACACTTTGATAACCGAGGAAAGATGCTATTCCTTTATCTCATCAGGCTTGTGACCTGTTCTGAATTAAGCCACGCACTCTGTTGTCAGACATTCCGTTCAGGTTAGAGGCGTTATTCGGGATGAGAATCTCGACCTTTGTTGTCTTTTAGAAACGTACCCTTTTAAATCTTTAATAAACGTATTGAACTAAGAAACTCAGCTCCGCGAGGGTGATGACCCCTCCTCTCTAATCTCGCTCCTGATGGCTATCTTGTCCTGCTGTCAGGGGGTGAGGGTGGGGGTAGTGCAGAGTTGGCGCTGGTATTGACTGACTTTTCGAGCGTGTCTTTTTATTCTTTTATATAGGTTTTGCAGTGAAACTTCTCTGTAAAAGCAACATCAGTTCATTTCTGAATACCTTTCTCTCTGATGGTGTGTCTAGGCTCTCTGACAGTGTACAGTGACTTTGCCTAACATGGTAACCCCCCCACCACCCCCCACCGACATCCACATTACTCATCTCAAACCATCTTTTTCTGCTCCAAATTAGTACAGTTTGATCAGTCGTTTGTTTCTAACGTTATTACCTATCCTGTGACAATCTACAATGTGCATATCACCGTACTGTTATGAGAGTGCAGTTGTTACTATTATCCCAATTTCAGAATCTTGGCTTGCAGCCCATCTTCTTTGATGAATATTGGAAACATGTTAATAAACAAAAAAACATCAGAGTGGTCCACGAACTTCTTGCTTTTGTTTGTGGCAGACACTGTATCCTGCAGCCTGTGATGAGCCCTGGCTGCTCTGCAGGATTCATGACGCGTTTCCCTTTGTCCGGGCGCCTGTCCTGTTAGGCGTAGCTGGGATATTTCACTGTAATGTAGTTTAAGGATTGTCTTGTCTGCTCTGAAGCGTTCTGATTCTGGATGACTGATGGCTTCTGATTATGTTTTGATTTCTGCTAGAAGGGTAAAATCTGTGAAGGGAAAAACGTTTGCCAAATAATGCTGGTGGGTGATCTTTAATCAGTCAAACACAGGTTCCTCGTCTGACAGTCTGTCTGCCCTGAGCGCAGGTGCATCGACAGCACTTAGACCAGCATCCTCCATGCGCCATGATGGGCGCTCGTCAGAGGCACCTTCAGCCAGGCATGGCTGCTTGTGTTCCATTCGCCAGGCCACACTCCTGCCCATTGTTAGGTTTGCTGTGCTTCGAATAAATGTATTAAGATAAACCGGCCACACGTCATCTGCGTGATCATTTAAGAGAATACACACGTCTGTGATTTGTGGATATTAAAAGAAAAAAGCAGTTTACAGTTCTAAACCATGTTAAAAGAAAGCCATTCTTCACATTTTTAGTGTACTGCTGTATGAACTTCTTTGGTTTTGTTTCCCCCTTGTTCTTTTTAGTTGGATTTCTTTCTGTTTTGATTTCTGCCGTGGCAGAGGCATGTTGATCAGGCCTCTATGTGCTTACTTTAGGCTTTGCATTTTCCTCTCTCCCAGTTTTGCCATTGCTCCTGCATGCAGTGACGGCTGGTGACATTTGAAAGTGGTGAGGTGTAAACTAATAATCACACTGCTCCCTAGCGAGCGAGCGAAGCGAGCGTGCCTGAACACCCTAAAGAGGGTTCGGGGGGATTTCCCCCTAAGAAAATTTTGAAAAAATAATGGAAAAATGTGCAATTTCAAGCAAATTTGAGAAAGCAGGAAGGTTAATAAAGCAATTTTGAAAGTGCAGGTATTACATTATTAAAGTAGCATAGGTAGCATTCAGTATAACCACAGAGCTTCATAACAGACTTAAAGATACAATGCTGAGAACCTCACAGATTGTTTATATTTAAAGTGCAAACAACAAAACAAACGACTTTTTTTATTTAAACTGCAAACAACAAAAGAACACACTAAACAAAGGTGCGACCGGTAGGCTATGCCAATGCTTGTTCTGTTGTTTACACTGGCATTCCAGTGCAAAAGGTAGACTCACAACATTGGGACTTATTCCTATAGTAATCTGTTCTCAATCTCACAATGCCAGGATTAAGGCGTTAACGCTGGATAATTTTTAATGGTGCTGCCATTTCTTTAATGGGGCTGTGAGCGTCCCACTTGGGTCCCACTGTGTCTGCCTTTGTGTTTATTTTGGTGTTTGTGTGCGTGTTGTATGAGTGTGTGTGTACTTGTGTGCATGCTGTGCTGTGTGTGTGTCCGTACCTGTAGCATTCACTCCACCACAAAATGTCACAGTGAGCAACGCCTGATATGCTCTGATATCATCAGGAAAGAACTGCACAGAGGTCTGCAGACTGCAGGTTGTGCCAACAGGGGTGCTATGTGCAGCTGCCAGTCTAGAGACACTCAAAGATTTTGAACAAAGTTCAGCATTTCACCACAGTATAAACTAATACATCTGTAAGGGTGAATATCATTTGAAGGTGGGCAGCTCTCAAGGGTGTTCAACAATCATGCATGCCTTTATAATTCTGGCCTATCATCAGTATGACGCAGTTGCCAAGATGAAGACTAACGGACTTTGAACTTGCACATTTCCACACAAGCTAAATGTTATGGTGAGTAGAAAACAAATATTATTGCACTCCCATTTCTAACACGTTATGAATGTTGTTGTAAAACCTGTTTGGCTAGTTTCGTTGGCTAGTTTTCGTCCGATATTGTTGCAGGGCCGATTTTGCATCTATGCTGCAAAAACGGCCCTGTAACAAAATCGGCCCCCAGGGGCTCAAAACCGGCCCCCACCCTTATGGCACACCGGGGGATTGCCCGGTGCCCGCTATGGCCAGTCCGGGCCTGTTTGTTAAACAGGCAGCCGGCACTGTTTCCTAGTTATCTATACTACTATAATAAAGGAAGAACTTTCAGCCTTTGAGGTGGGTAAACTCGGGAACCACAGCGCCAATCCACACACCTGATACACCGTTGGAATCGTCAGGGTGTGTAGATGGTTATAGGCTACATATTTTTTTTTTAAACGTTATTTAAAAAATTTACAGTAAAAAAAATGTAGTCCCTCTGAAGTAACGCCGGCCGCGACGTGCGTGCTCACGTCAGGAGCACGGGGAGGAGCGGTGTCCAGCAGCGCGACTAGGAGCGGCGGACATGGCGCGGGGGAGGAGCGGTGACGTGAGGAGCAGCGGACAGGCCAGCGGCTGTGCGAGCAGCGGACAGGCGGGAGGAGCGGCGGCTGAGGTAAGGGGACCCATGTCAGGGCAGGCGGGGGTCGGGGCAGGCGGGGGACGGGCCAGGCAGGGGCCCGGGCTGCTGGACAATGTCAGGGCGGGCGGGGGTCGGGGAAGCCTGTTGCTCCCTGACAAGGTCGGGACGGGCTGCTAGTATCGTACTGTAGTAATAACAGAACGCTAGGGTTGCAGTGCTATGCATAATATATGGAGGATTGCACTTTCGTCACTACGTTTGTCCTAGATTTAGTTTCACTGCCTTTGCAAATGCGAGTACAAAACATGTCTAAATGTTTCACACATCAAAAAATTGTTTAATACCTGATTTAATATTGATTTAAATATATGCTTTTAGGCACTGTATAACTTTGGGTCATTTTTTCTAAAACGCATGCTAAGTAAACAAGCATTTGCAATGCAATAGGTCTCGTTTTTTATAGTCATTAATTTGCGGTAGCAGGACAAAAGACACTCCCTGCCGTGGTTTACATCCACAAATAGACGTATTTCGCCCCCCCTTCCCACACAAACCTTGTCTTGCTTGATTCACGTGGCTGTTCTTTATAGGACTAGAAGTCTAGGGAACTATCAGTACTGTATTAAAACGTCCTGAGTGGCATCAAGGTGTCTTCTCACAGTACCAGTACTCAACGAAACACACTTTGATAACCGAGGAAAGATGTTATTCCTTTATCTCATCAGGCTTGTGACCTGTTCTGAATTAAGCGATGCACTCTGTTGTCAGACATTCCTTTCAGGTTAGAGGCGTTATTCGGGATGAGAATCTCGACCTTTGTTTTCTTTTAGAAACTCAGCTCTGCGAGGGTGATGACCCCTCCTCTCTGATCTCGCTCCTGATGGCTATCTTGTCCTGCTGTCAGGGGGTGAGGGTGGGGGTAGTGCAGAGTTGGCGCTGGTATTGACTGACTTTTCGAGCGTGTCTTTTTATTCTTTTATATAGGTTTTGCAGTGAAACTCCTCTGTAAAAGCAACATCAGTTCATTTCTGAATACCTTTCTCTTTGATGGTGTGTCTAGGCTCTCTGACAGTGTACAGTGACTTTGACTAACATGGTAACCCCCCCACCATCCCCACCCACATCCACATTACTTATCTCAAACCATCTTTTACTGCTCCAAATTAGTACAGTTTGATCCGTCGTTTGTTTCTAATGTTATTACCTATCCTGTGACAATCTACAATGTGCATATCACCGTATTGTTATGAGAGTGCAGTTGTTACTATTATCCCAATTTCAAAATCTTGGCTTGCAGCCCATCTTCTTTGATGAATATTGGAAAAATGTTAATAAACAAAAAAACATCAGAGTGGTCCACAAACCTCTTGCTTTTGTTTGTGGCAGACACTGTATCCTGCAGCCTGTGATGAGCCCTGGCTGCTCTGCAGGATTCATGACGCGTTTCCCTTTGTCCGGGCGCCTGTCCTGTTAGGCGTAGCTGGGATATTTCACTGTAATGTAGTTTAAGGATTGTCTTGTCTGCTCTGAAGCGTTCTGATTCTGGATGACTGATGGCTTCTGATTATGTTTTGATTTCTGCCAGAAGGGTAAAATCTGTGAAGGGAAAAACGTTTGCCAAATAATGCTGGCGGGTGATCTTTAATCAGTCAAACACAGGTCTGCGCATCAGAATCCGAGTGTCTCTCGTCTGACAGTCTGTCTGCCCTGAGCGCAGGTGCATCGACAGCACTTAGACCAGCATCCTCTCTGCGCCATGATGGGCGCTCGTCAGAGGCACCTTCAGCCAGGCATGGCTGCTTGTGTTCCATTCGCCAGGCCACACTCCTGCCCATTGTTAGGTTTGCTGTGCTTCGAATAAATGTATTAAGATAAACCGGCCACACGTCATCTGCGTGATCATTTAAGAGAATACACACGTCTGTGATTTGTGGATATTAAAAGAAAAAAGCAGTTTACAGTTCTAAACCATGTTAAAAGAAAGCCATTCTTCACATTTTTAGTGTACTGCTGTATGAACTTCTTTGGTTTTGTTTCCCCCTTGTTCTTTTGAGTTGGATTTCTTGCTGTTTTGATTTCTGCCGTGGCAGAGGCATGTTGATCAGGCCTCTATGTGCTTACTTTAGGCTTTGCATTTTCCTCTCTCCCAGTTTTGCCATTGCTCCTGCATGCAGTGACGCCTGGTGACATTTGAAAGTGGTGAGGTGTAAACTAATAATCACTCTGCACCGTAGCGAGCGAGCGAAGCGAGCGTGCCCGAACACCCTAAAGAGGGTTCGGGGGGGTTTCCCCCTATGAAAATTTTGAAAAAATAATGGAAAAATGGTGCAAATTTGAGAAAGCAGGAAGGTTAATGAAGCAATTTTGAAAGTGCAGGTATTACATTATTAAAGTAACATAGGTAGCATTCAGTATAACCACAGAGCTTCATAACAGACTTAAAGATAAAATGCTGAGAACCTCACAGATTGTTTATATTTAAAGTGCAAACAACAAAACAAACAACTTTTTTTATTTAAACTGCAAACAACAAAAGAACCCTCTAAACAAAGGTGCGACCTGTAGGCTATGCCAATGCTTGTTCTGTTGTTTACAGTGGCATTCCAGTGCAAAAGGTAGCATAACATTTGGACTTATTCCTATAGTAATCTGTTCTCAATCTCACAATGCCAGGATTAAGGCGTTAACGCTGGATAATTTTTAATGGCGCTGCCATTTCTTTATTGGGACTGTGAGCATCCCACTTGGGTCCCACTGTGTCTGCCTTTGTGTTTATTTTGGTGTTTGTGTGCGTGTTGTATGAGTGTGTGTGTACTTCTGTGCATGCTGTGCTGTGTGTGTGTACGTACCTGTAGCATTCACTCCACCACAAAATGTCACAGTGAGCAACGCCTGATATGCTCTGATATCATCAGGAAAGAACTGCACAGAGGTCTGCAGACTGCAGGTTGTGCCAACAGGGGTGCTATGTGCAGCTGCCAGTCCAGAGGCACTCAAAGATTTCAAACAAAGTTCAGCATTTCACCACAGTATAAACTAATACATCTGTAAGGGTGAATATCATTTGAAGGTGGGCAGCTCTCAAGGGTGTTCAACAATCATACATGCCTTTATAATTCTGGCCTATCATCAGTATGACGCAGTTGCCAAGATGAAGACTAACAGACTAACAGACTTTGAACTTGCACATTTCCACACAAGCTAAATGTTATGGTGAGTGGAAAACAAATAATATTGCACTCCCATTTCTAACACGTTATGAATGTTGTTGTAAAACCTGTTTGTTTTCATGGACAAGTTTTTTTTTTATCACTGAGGCATGACATGGCAGTGCAGATTCTTTCTGCTGCTGCGTAGAGGTGGAACTGGATTCCTGCTATTAGGCAAGTTTTCCTCAACTTATCTCTGTAAACAAAAGACACACCCTCAGAAATGTTATTGAAAGGGCTTCTGCTTGAATGGGCAGAAGAAGGGCTTTCATTTCCATGGGGTATGAAAGAAGGCTTGAGAGGCTGGAAGACTCACCCCTCTAATCTAAATTGTGCATGCTAGCAGCAGAACGTAAAAGGAAGAATTCACACATGCACCTCAGTTTATGAAAGACACAAATGGTGCAACTCAGGGGCTCGGCTGGCACTGATGAGGGATTGCTACCGCCTGCAGCATCACGTGACACTGTTGCTATCCCCCAAGAACCGAGCTCCTCTGCCACTTGAATGAGCTCGTCCATTTTGTAGTGTTATGAAACTAAATTGTGTTGGTGTGCCGATATTCCACAACAATCAAGAGTAACCCAATCTGATCGAATAATAACACTGGAACTATTTTTCAAGACGCTGCCAAGCTCGCCTTTTAGAACAGCGAATCTAGAGGCGGATAGTTTGAAACAAAAACAACTGCAGTGGGCCACAGCCACACAGATATTTTTGCGGTGTGTCTGCTTCTGGCTTGGAGGAACAGCGATAAGCGCCAGATAAAAGATGAATCTCAGCCCTTCCTTTCCAACCAGCCACAAACCGAGGCCATCGATTTTTAATTAAAAAAAGAACAGAATTCGATAACCCAGACCATATACCTGAAAATGAGCTGTCTCTTGCGCGAGGTGGCCTGAAAAGAAGAACCAAGATAGAAATGTGCTTTATTACTATTACAAAGACATTTCTCAGAAATTTGGCAGTTAAGAAAATTATCAGGGGGCTGTGTCTTTTCTGAAAACCCAAATTAAAATTGATGCAAATTATTATTTTTTCATCTCCCCACAAGGACTGTATTGACTTAATTGTTAACTGTCACCCAGGCCATACTAAATTCAAATTAATTCTTTGAAAAGATGCTCACGCGTGCATCATGTATCATTTTTTGTACCGAACCAAGAAGGCCAATATGTTAGTTATAAATGTGGCAGCTATGTTGTAACTTTAAACCAACAATATACTGCTTAAAAGGCCATTAGAAGACATTTGTCTGTTGCATTGTTCAATTTCGTTTTTGTATTGCAAGCACGCGTCCACGAGTTTACGAGGTGGCAGATTTTCGTATACATAACTAAATTCGTGCCCTGCCCATTATACTTGGGCGGGTGGCACCTACTGCAGTGGTTGGATTATGGCAGATGATGTACTCGTCAGGCAGAGCCCACTCAAGGTGCACCGTGCGTGATGTCCATCTTGCAGCTCGGCAGGAAGTCAGCATCTAACAAAACTATAAGGGAACAAAGTAGCCCAGTAATATTAAAAAAATCAATGCAGCTGGGCTAGTCATTTGCTCGGCACTATGTCTGCATAATGTGTGAAAGGGGTGACAACAAGCAGTACTGGTGACAACATTATCTAAACGTTAAGCAACTTTGTTATACGGTTACCTCAGTTGGCAGTTTGTTCTTTTAGGCTGCTGAATTGCTCCAGAGCAAACGTGAGCTGGTTGTGATGTTGGAAAGCTCCCACACATGACTAGTCTGACCTATAGCAGTGTGCGGTGATATGACGCTGGTTCGCTGCATACACATGATCCCCACAAATGGTGCTAGGAGGACAATTTGTAGAGGTTGGTGCTGCTGCCAAAAACTACTGCACTGAAAAAACTTAAGAAACATTAAATAAATACGGACAAAAAAAAACGATGTCCCTCTTTATTTTTCATTCTACAGCGAAACGTTCAAGCATTACGGAGGTGTTTCGAACGCAGTTGCTGCTGCAAGCTTCTTGGGTATAAGCAGTTAATCTCACATGTAAAGCGTTCTGACACCAGCCGGAAAAGTGACATCACAGAAAAATAACGTAAAACAAATAAATATTATAATTGCCTTTATATAGCGTTGCCGCTTACTACCTCTAACGAGGTGATGAAACACTTTCGGCAAGTATAGTATCACTCTACTATCCAAACCCATGTATGCCAGAAAAACCAGGACAGCATTGCTTATCCAGCTAAATAGGAACGTACAGAGCATGAATTTATTATTCTCCAGTCATCAAGAGTGGGAGGGACCCCCGAACCCCCCTCCACCCCGTTCCCCACTGCAACATGCAGCATTTTGTTTCCCAGTTTCACTCGGTGATAACATGATGACCCCTTCTGCTAGTGTATATGTCCGCGCTTCTGATTTTTAGGTAATTGTGAGAAGCTCAGTGTCACCTTCTACTGTTTCACTGAGTGTCACACATTACCCACATGTTCTTCCTCTGTGCCCACCAGGCGCGCAGCGGCCATTGTGCTCAACCTCCCCCCCTCCCCCCGTGTGTGTCAGCCCGGGCCGCAACATCTTCCCGGGCAGACTGTTTTTGAGCTGCCAGCCGCACCCTAACACTTCACACTCTTTAAAAAACCATTTATGTCATGTGTTAACGAGGCCTTTGCCTATGGCCGAAGAATTAGCCCCCCCCTGATTCTTGTGTAGCGCGCGAATGCGCTACCTATAAAAATTATGCTTTGCCCATTGACCCTGCCCACATTGCCTTGTAACCTTGCCGGGCTGCTGTTCAGCAACGCTGAAAGTTATGGAAAAAAGTGCTAGTAGAAGTAGTAGGAAACATACTGGACATGGACACCGCTTGATGTCAATATGAAGCAGGAAAGGGATGTCAGTGGGAGGCAACGTATTTGCTCTGGTTAAGAAGCTTTGCCTCAAACCTTTCAATCGCTATTCGCTTGCTGCTGCAGTGCCTTCTTGGATCATTCATTGGTAAGGTAGTTCAGTGGGTGCTGACTGAGACTCATGGCTGATAAAAATTTCGGGGGGGGGGGCTAATTCTTCGTTCGGCCATAGGCAGAGGCTCCGTTAACACATGACATAAATGGTTTTTTAAAATGTGTGAAGTGTTAGGGTGCGATTGGCAGCTCAAAAACTGTCTGCCCGGGAAGATGTTGCAGCCCGGGCTGACACACACAGGGGTAGGAGGGAGGGGGGGTGATTGGGCACAATGGCCGTTGCGCGCTTGGTGGGCACAGAGGAAGAACATGTGGGTAATGTGTGAAACTCAGTGAAACAGTAGAAGGTGACACTGAGCTTCTCACATTTACCTAAAAATCAGAAGCCCGGACATATACACTAGCAGAAGAGGTCATCATGTTATCACCGAGTGGAACTGGGAAACAAAATGCTGCACAGTGCAGGAGGGGATGACAGGGGGGGTCGGGGGTCCCTCCCACTCTTGATGACTGGAGAATAATAAATTCATGCTCTGTAGGTTCCTATTTAGCGGGATAAAGAATGCTGTCCTGGTTTTTCTGGCATACATGGGTTTGGATAGTAGAGTGATACTATACTTGCCGAAAGTGTTTCATCACCTCGTTAGAGGTAGTAAGCAGCAGCGCTATATAAAGGCAATTATAATATTTATTTGTTTTAGGTTGTTTTTCTGTGATGTCACTTTTCCGGCTGGTGTCAGAACGCTTTACATGTGAGATTAACTGCTTATACCCAAGAAGCTTGCAGCAGCAACTGCGTTCGAAACACCTCCGTAATGCTTGAACGTTTCGCTGTAGAATGAACAATAAAGAGGGACATCGTTTTTTTTTTTTGTCCGTGTTTATTTAAGGTTCCTTAAGTTTTTTCAGCGCAGTAGTTTTTGGCAGCAGCACCCACCTCTAAAAGTTGTCCTCCTAGCACCATTTGTGGAGATCATGTGTATGCAGCGAACCAGCGTCATATCACCGCACACTGCTATAGGTCAGACTAGTCATGTGTGCGAGCTTTCCAACATCACAACCAGCTCACGTTTGCTCTGGAGCAATTCAGCAGCCAAAAGAACAAACTGCCAACTGAGGTAACCGTATAACAAAGTTGCTTAACGTGTAGATAATGTTGTCACCAGTACTGGTTGTTGTCACCCCTTTCACACATTATGCAGACATAGTGCCGAGCACATGACTAGCCCAGCTGCATTTATTTTTTAATATTACTGGGCTACTTTGTTCCCTTATAGTTTTGTTAGATGCTAACTTCCTCCCGAGCTGCAAGATGGACGTCACACACGGTGCACCTTGAGTGGGTTCTGCCTGCCGAGTACATCATCTGCCATAATCCAACCACTGAAGTAGGTGCCACCCGCCCAAGTATAACGGACAGGGCAGTTATATATATGAAAATCTGTCAACTCGTAAACTCGTGGACACGTGCTTGCAATACAAAAACGAAATTGAACAATGCAACAGACAGATGTCTTCTAATGGCCTTTTAAGCAGTATATTGTTGGTTTAAAGTTACAACATAGCTGCCACATTTATAACTAACATATTGGCCTTCTTGGTTCGGTACAAAAAATGATACATGATGTACGCGTGAGCATCTTTTCATAGAATGAATTTGAATTTAGTGTGGCCTGGGTGACAATTAACAATTAAGTCAATACAGTGCTCGTGGAGAGATGAAAAAATAATCAATTTTAATTTGGGTTTTCAGAAAAAGACACAGCTCCCTGATAATTTTCTTCACTGCCAAATTTCTGAGAAATGTCTTTGTAAAAGAAATAGAGCACATTTCTATCTTGGTTCTTCTTTTCAGGCCACCTCGCGCAAGAGACAGCTCATTTTCAGGTGTATGGTCTGGGTTATCACATTTTGTTCTTTTTTTAATTAAAAATCTACGGCCTGATAGGCCGAGGTCCACTCGGTTTGTGGCTGGTTGGAAAGGAAAGGCTGAGATTCATCTTTTATCTTGCGCTTATCGCTGTTCCTCCAAGGCAGAAGCAGAGACACCGCAAATTATCTGTGTGGCTGTGGCGCACTGCAGTTGTTTTTGTTTCAAACTATCCGCCTCTGGATTCGCTGTTCTAAAAGGCGAGCTTGGCAGCATCTTGAAAAATAGTTCCAGTGTTGTTATTCGATCAGATTGGGTTACTCGTGATTGTTGTGGAATGTCGGCACAACAACACAATTTAGCTCCATAACACTACAAAATGGACGAGCTCATTCAAATGGCGGAGGAGCTTGGTTCTTGGGGGGATAGCAACACTGTCACGAGATGCTGCAGGCGGTAGCAATCCCTCATCAGTGCCAGGCGAGCCCCTGAGTTGCACCATTTGTGTCTTTCGTAAACTGAGGTGCATGTGTGAATTCTTCCTTTTACGTTCTGCTGCTAGCATGCACCATTTAGATTAGAGGGGTGAGTCTTCCAGCCTCTCAAGCCTCCTTTCATACCCCATGGAAATGAAAGCCCTTCTTCTGCCCATTCAAGCAGAAGCCCTTTCAATAACATTACTGAGGGTGTGTCTTTTGTTTACAAAGATGAGTTGAGGAAAACTTGCCTAATAGCAGGAATCCAGTTCCATCTTCACGCAGCAGCAGAAAGAATCTGCACTGGCATGTCATGCCTCAGTGATAAAAAAAACTTGTCCATGAAAACAAACAGCTTTTACAACAACATTTATAATGTGTTAGAAATGAGAGTGCAATATTATTTGTTTTCCACTCACCATAACATTTAGCTTGTGTGGAAATGTGCAAGTTCAAAGTCCGTTAGTCTTCATCTTGGCAACTGCGTCGTACTGAAGATAGGCCAGAATTATAAAGGCATGTATGATTGTTGAAGACCCTTGACAGCTGCCCACTTTCAAATGATATTCACCCTTACAGATGTATTAGTTTATACTGTGGTGAAATGCTGAACTTTGTTTAAAATCTTTGAGTGCCTCTGGGCTGGCAGCTGAACATAGCACCCCTGTTGGCACAACCTGCAGTCTGCAGACCTCTGTGCTGTTCCTTCCTGATGATATCAGAGCATATCAGGTATTGCTCACTGTGACATTTTGTGGTGGAGTGAATGCTACAGGTACGTACATACAAACGGCACAGCATGCACAGAAGTACACACACACTCATACAACACGCACACAAACACCAATATAAACACACAGGCAGACACAGTGGGACCCCAGTGGGACGCTCAGAGCCCCATTAAAGAAATGGCAGCGCCATTAAAAATTATCCAGCGTTAACGCCTTAATCCTGGCATTATGAGATTGGGAACAGATTACTATAGGAAAAAGTCCCAATGTTGTGCGTCTTCCTTTTGCACTGGAATGCCAGTGTAAACGACAGAACAAGCATTGGCATAGCCTACAGGTGGCACCTTTGTTTAGTGGGTACTTTTGTTGTTTGCAGTTTAAATAAAAAAAGTTGTTTGTTTTGTTGTTTGCACTTTAAATGAAAACAATCTGTGAGGTTCTCAGCATTGTATCTTTAAGCCTGTTATGAAGCTCTGTGGTTATACTGAATGCTACCTATGTTATATGACGGCTCTTTAATAATGTAATACCTGCACTTTCACAATTGCTTTATTAACCTTCCTGCTTTCTCAAATTTGCTTGAAAATGCACAATTTTTCCACTATTTTTTCAATATTTTCTCAGGGGGAAATCGCCACGAACCCTCCACAGGGGGTTCGGGCTCGCTCGCTACGCTCGCTCGCTACGGTGCAGTATGATTATCAGTTTACGCCTCACTACTTTCAAATGTCACCAGCCGCCACTGGGTGTGAATTTAAGGAAGCCGATGTGTGCAGACTCAGCAGCTGTGAGCAGTGTACTGGGAGCGAGGATAACCGTACCGGATTGAAGTCCGGTAGCCGGGAATATTGAAGCTCTGAAAACGGTGCTCAATGTTTTGAAGTGCTACTTAGCCCATTCAAAGGAGCAATTATTAAAGCGCTTTAAAAACCCGTTAAGTCTCCTGCTTTTTTAAAGTTCAAGCAGCAACATTGACGGTACGGTAGTAGAGGAGGAAGCAAGCCTGGCACTGGTTAGGGCAGCGTCGGGATAGCAGAGAGGTCAGAGGAGGCCGCTGCCTCGCACAGTAAAAAACTTATGGTGGCCGCGGTGTTGCGGTGGTGGTGGTGGTGGTGGTGACGGGGACCGTCCGTAGGCAGTGGCACACAACAACAACAACGAGTCACGACGACGAGTCACTCTCGGACTCTCTCAGACAGACTTGACTACGTCTACTTTCACTCAGCCTAGTTGTTGTTGTTGAGCAGTGGTGCGCCACGCGCGGTAATGGCCAATCACCTCGACATGGCAATAGCCATGTGATTGGCCATGCAGGGCCGCTCTAAGCACAGCAGTCAACACACAAGCGCAGCACCATCCTGCTGCAGCAGCCAATCCTGGTGCAGCGTTAACAGCGCCACTGCACCAGGATTGGCTACGAGCAAGCAGCTATCTGCCCATAATCAGACTGGGGACCCGGGTCCCTGCCTGTGTCTCTGAGTGGCTGGGGTGGGGAACCAATGTATGCATGCATGGGCCAGTCAAAATATTGAGGACTCCTGGATTTCACATGCGTAGTGTGTACAGTTACTGTAGTACACACTGCGCATGTGAAATCCAGGAGTCTTCAATATTTTGACTGGCCCGCAGTTACTCCACTATTCCCTCTGGCTGCGTGCCTGTGCGCTGGCTCTCTGGCTGTCACTCTCTGCCACAGTCCCGCCCCCCACGGCCCACTTCCTATGCGCTGCCCGATTCTGTCCGGCTTGTCCCGGGGACGGTAGCGCGCTGCCTGAGGTGCACTCAGATTTATTTCACAAAATCCTTCTGACTTTAAATCATGCATGTTGTTGGCAGTGCGGTAGTCCATGGCTAGTGGGGCAACGCCCCAACGCCCCCAATGGACGCACCGCCACTGCCTGCATGCCTGTCTTGACTCTGTGGTCTAATAGTAGGCTGACACTGGGAGATAATCAAATATTAACAACTAGTTATATGCATGACAGAAGAAAATGTGGGTTTCAATTTCTGGTTGCATCTATACTTTTGTGAGGCATAGACGAAATGTTCTCACTCCAGTACATTCAGGCGGCTGTAGTGTAATCAGACAGAGCTGCACAGATGGATGTACCTCTTTGCTTGGCCTAGATCACATATGGACTGTAGACGTCGAATTGTGCTTTAATGGAAGGTGATGAAACCAAACTCTCATCCAAGAGACAGGATGGCTTGAAAGTAACACAGATACAGTCATGTTTGACTAACTTACATATTTGTCCATACATTTGCAATAGCTATATTGTTTGAGGCCAAATGAAGTGGACAGTGTGTTTATTACACTTTGTTAGAAAAAAAGAGGCCTCGTCTCCTGTTAATACCCCGCCAACTAGCTGTCACTCTGCAGTTTCAACTAGAAGATGAAGTGGCATGAGACCAGTGGATGTCATGCCACTGTGCTGGATATTGTCCTGGTTAATGTATTTTTCATAGCATCCATTGCTGCTTTAATGTGGTTCTTTGTTCCCATTTTTTACGCAGCGCTACAGACCCCCGGTTGGCCGGAGGACTAATGCTGGTTTCCGGACCACCTATTTCAGTGATTCAGTAGGATGTTCCAGCTGTTCTGCTCTTGTCATTCTAAGCAGTCCTTGTGCATTCACCCTAGTGTCCTGGTGTTTGGACTCGCTAATCTTCCACAATGGATAGAGGTGAACAGGGTAAACCTAAAGCGTAGTGGGGTCTGGTAGGTTGGAAATCTGGTCTGAATTAGTTCAACTCCAATCAGGTTGCAGGGATCACACTTTCATGATGCACGCATCGTGCGCTCGTTTGTTTGTGAGCCCTGCTGTGAGCTTTTGCCCCTGCGAGAGTCAGGCCCTGAAACGAGAACTGTTGCAAGTCTGCTGGGGTCATTAAACACTGCTGTGAAGTGATGCCTGGTCAAAGTGTCCAGTCAAGTAGAAACTATTCTTGGATTGTGGCAGGAAAAGAGTGTCTTGCATTGGTGGTGATGTTCGAAGGACACAAGCATCTTGAATGTCACTTGAGGTACCCTACCTACCTTTCTTTCTGATCCCTTCAGCAAAACTAGATGCCGCTTCAGTGTAGGTCAACATTCAGATTTTATCACAAACCAATACTTTCAAGTAGGATAAAAGACTGCAGCCTGCCCTTTCAGATCTTTTAGGTGTGTCAACTGCTACATTGTTCTTCTCATGTCTAACCTAACATGACTTGAGTCGGGAAATGTTAGGACTCTATGGCCACGATTTAAAAAACAGAAAAAAACAACAAAAAAACAAAATATGTGTGTGTGTTTTTCATCACCCCCCCCCACCTTATTGCCTCCCGACTACCCTTCTTTCTGCGATACAACTGGTTTAGTGCTCAAACCACCTTCCCCGCTCCACAAGCCAGGACTTTTCGCTCCATAATGAGTTACAGTTCGCTCCCCCAGCCTCACGATTTACCTACTAATCAAGAAAGTCCTTAACAATCTCCTTAATAGCCAAATCCCTATCCCTGCTCACCATCCAATGGTCTTCAGGCGTATTGAGCTAACGGTATAATGTTATTTTTCCCTAGGAATAGAATAGAATAGAATAAACCACACAGCTTTGGAAGTCAGTCTCTTGTAATCCCTTCCTACAGTTGGCACTATAGAGGAACTGTTTTTGTGTTTCCCTGTTAGTCAGCCTATAAGTTAGAAGCATGTTCTTACATGCCTTCTGTAAAATCATGATAAAGGGTGAGACTGCTGTCCCACAAATGCTCTGGGTCCACAATGCCAGTCCCCAAAAACTGCATTTAAGCCTACAGGTGCACCCCAAATACGCCATCTCTTAGGAAACTGAGAAATGATATTTCCTACATGAGGGGTCTACCCCAAGAACACAAAATCTCTATTAACAGTCCAAAGTTTAAAGACAGATACGATAAATTGTTCCAAACGATCACTTCTTTATTCCAATATTCTTCTTTCAGGTCACGTTTCAAAAACTTGATGCAAGGGTAGATTCACAGATATCCACAGTTCAATCAGGTCGTTTTTCCAAGACACAACTTGTTTTCTGAGCGCCTTTCCCTTGTCTAAGTTATGAGTTCACTTCTGCAGCAACCGGTTACGGGTGTATTTCCCTGCTGCAGCCCAGATCACTGGTGCCCCTTAGTGTTAGCGTTTTGAAGCCAAGCATAACAAAGAAAAAAAGCATTTGCAATGCAATAGGTCTCGCATTTGCGATAATAGGAGCTATTGGCATTGTAAATCACAATGCCTTTTATTCATTTGTTTTTAAAACCTGCAATCGGAGCATAAACACACTCTTTGAACGTATTGTCCTTGCTTACAAGAAGCAAGGCTGGCAGTTAAAGACTGTCAGCCCTGCTTCTCATAAGCATGGACTATAAGTACAAAGTGCTTGTTTACGCACAACTTGCAAGTTTTCAAATGCATAAATAAAAGGCTTTGTCATTTACAGTGCCAATAGCTCAAACTTTCGCAAATGCGAGACCTATTGCATTGCAAATGCTTGTCCAAAATGTGTTGTCATTCTGTTTTATTGGTTCAACTGCACACTTCAGTGTACCTTTTTGTCACTCTGTCTTCATTCACTTATAGTCCTATGAGAACTTTGCACTCTACAAACCAGCCACTGCTGGGAGTCACTGGGATCAGGGAACCCAGGGGTGGAGCACGCTCATTTGCTTTTCTTGCTCCCAAACTCTGGAATGCTCTTCCGTTGGAAATAAAAGATTGAGTCGGAATTAAGATTTATAAAACTTTTAAAGGCTAAACATTTCAGCTAAAATGTACGCTAGGGCAACACAATCTCAATAATGTCTCAGTGTTGGACAGTCCTTCTGGGTAATCATGCACTTTAGAAATCAACTACAATAGAATGGAATAGTATAAAATAGAATAGAATAGAATAGAATAGAATAGAATAGAATAGAATAGAATAGAATAGAATGAATACTATAGAGTGGAATGGAATGGAATAGAATAGAATAGAATGGAATAGAGTAGAATAGAATGGAATAGAATAGAATACAATTGAATAGAATGGAATAGAATAGAATAGAATAGAATAGAATAGAATGAATACTATAGAGTGGAATGGAATGGAATAGAATAGAATAGAATGGAATAGAGTAGAATAGAATGGAATAGAATAGAATACAATTGAATAGAATGGAATAGAATAGAATAGAATAGAATACAATTGAATAGAATGGAATAGAATAGAATAGAATAGAATAGAATAGAATGAATACTATAGAGTGGAATGGAATGGAATAGAATAGAATAGAATGGAATAGAGTAGAATAGAATGGAATAGAATAGAATACAATTGAATAGAATGGAATAGAATAGAATAGAATAGAATAGAATAGAATAGTGTAGAATGGAATAGAATAGAATTGAATAGAACGGAATACAGTAGAATAGAATAGAATAGAATAGAATAGAATAGAATAGAATAGAATGGAATAGTATAGAATAGAATAGAATAGAATAGAAAAGAATGGAATAGAGTAGAATAGAGTAGAATAGAATAGAATAGAATGGAATAGAATAGAATAGAATAGAATAGAATAGAATAGAATAGAATAGAATAGAATTGAATTGAATGGAATAGAGTAGAATAGAATGGAATAGAATAGAATGGAATAGAATGGAATAGAATAGAATGGAATGAAATAGAATAGAATAGAATAGAATGGAATAGAATAGAATAGAATAGAATGGAATAGAATAGAATAGAATAGAATAGAATAGAATAGAATGAATACTATAGAGTGGAATGGAATGGAATAGAATAGAATAGAATGGAATAGAGTAGAATAGAATGGAATAGAATAGAATACAATTGAATAGAATGGAATAGAATAGAATAGAATAGAATAGAATAGAATAGTGTAGAATGGAATAGAATAGAATTAAATAGAACGGAATACAGTAGAATAGAATAGAATAGAATAGAATAGAATAGAATGGAATAGAATAGAATAGAATAGAATGGAATAGAATAGAATAGAATAGAATGGAATAGAATAGAATAGAATAGAATAGAATAGAATAGAATAGAATGAATACTATAGAGTGGAATGGAATGGAATAGAATAGAATAGAATGGAATAGAGTAGAATAGAATGGAATAGAATAGAATAGAATAGAATGGAATAGAATAGAATAGAATAGAATAGAATAGAATAGAATAGAATAGAATAGAATAGAATGAATACTATAGAGTGGAATGGAATGGAATAGAATAGAATAGAATGGAATAGAGTAGAATAGAATGGAATAGAATAGAATACAATTGAATAGAATGGAATAGAATAGAATAGAATAGAATAGAATAGTGTAGAATGGAATAGAATAGAATTGAATAGAACGGAATACAGTAGAATAGAATAGAATAGAATAGAATAGAATAGAATAGAATAGAATGGAATAGTATAGAATAGAATAGAATAGAATAGAATAGAATAGAATAGAATGAAATGGTATAGAGTAGAATGGAATAGAATTGAATGGAATAGAATAGAATAGAATAGAATAGAATAGAATAGAATAGAATAGAATTGAATTGAATGGAATAGAGTAGAATAGAATGGAATAGAATAGAATGGAATAGAATGGAATAGAATAGAATGGAATGAAATAGAATAGAATAGAATAGAATGGAATAGAATAGAATAGAATAGAATGGAATAGAATAGAATAGAATAGAATAGAATAGAATAGAATAGAATGAATACTATAGAGTGGAATGGAATGGAATAGAATAGAATAGAATGGAATAGAGTAGAATAGAATGGAATAGAATAGAATACAATTGAATAGAATGGAATAGAATAGAATAGAATAGAATAGAATAGAATAGTGTAGAATGGAATAGAATAGAATTAAATAGAACGGAATACAGTAGAATAGAATAGAATAGAATAGAATAGAATAGAATGGAATAGAATAGAATAGAATAGAATAGAATAGAATAGAATAGAATGAAATGGTATAGAGTAGAATGGAATAGAATTGAATGGAATAGAATAGAATAGAATAGAATAGAATAGAATAGAATAGAATAGAATTGAATTGAATGGAATAGAGTAGAATAGAATGGAATAGAATAGAGTAGAATAGAATGGAATAGAATAGAATGGAATAGAATGGAATAGAATAGAATGGAATGAAATAGAATAGAATAGAATAGAGTAGAATAGAATGGAATCAAATAGAATAGAATAGAATAGAATAGAATAGAGTAGAGTAGAATAGAATGGAATCAAATGGAATAGAATAGAATAGAATAGAATAGAATAGAGTAGAATAGAATGGAATGGAATAGAATAGAATAGAATGGAATGGTATAGAATAGAGTGGAATAGAATAGAATACAATATAATGGAATAGAGTAGAATAGATTTGAATAGAATAGAATAGAAAGGAATAGAATGGAATAGTATATAATAGAATGGAATGGTACAGAATAGAATGGAATAGAATAGAATGGAATAGTATAGAATGGAATAGAATAGAATGGAATAGTATAGAATAGAATACAGTAGAATGGAATAGAGTAGAATAGAATGCAATAGAATAGAATATAATGGAATAGTATAGAATAGAATGTAATAGTATAGAGTAGAATGGAATAGAATAGAATAGAATAGAATAGAATAGAAAGGAATAGAGTAGAATAGAATGGAATAGAATAGAATAGAATGGAATAGAATCGAATAGAATAGAATGGAATAGAATAGAATAGAATGGAATAGTATAGAATAGAATACAATAGAATGGAATACAATAGAATGGAATAGAGTAGAATAGAATGCAATAGATAAGAGTAGAATGGAATAGAATAGAATAGAATAGAAAAGAAAGGAATAGAGTAGAATAGAATAGAATAGAATAGAATAGAATAGAATAGAATAAAATGGAATAGATTGGAATAGTATAGAATAGAATGGAATTGAATAGAATGGAATAGAATAGAATAGAATAGAATAGAATAGAATAGAATAGAATAGAATAGAATAGAATAAAATGGAATAGATTGGAATAGTATAGAATAGAATGGAATTGAATAGAATGGAATAGAATAGAATGGAATAGAATAGAATTCACTGTCTTCAGTCAGGATTCAGACCGTCCAATGTTTTTGCTGAAGTTAATGCATCCTTAAGAAAATGTTTTCCTGGCACTCAGAGTTGGAATCATATTTTCTGACATGATTTCCCCTTCACCGTGCTAACTTAACCAGCAGCGCGTGGAACACATCATCAGAGGCATAGCTTCGTCAGTAAGATTTGGGGGGTGAACTTCAGATTTCCCAACAATCATGTGGGTTAAAATACATCATATGAGAAGGAAACCAGCTGGGGCACCTTAAGGAGCAGTGGGAAGGGAGAGGAGTACGGATTGTGAGGGGTACTTATAACTCGATATTTTGTCAAATAAAATTGTTTAAAGAGCTTTAAAACATAGACAAGAGTGTGTGTGTTTTTGTCTTCATGTGTATGTAATTCCTTGTGAAATCTGACAAACACCTCACTATACCAACTGAAAGCACCTGTACCCAACTATTTACTACAGAATATATTTATTAGGGTGATGTAACACCACAACCCCCACCCCTCTCCAAAGCGACGCCCCTGCACATCATTATCTTCTCTCAAGAGAAACAGTTCAGAAAAACTTCTTGACAGAAGCATCATGTGGTCATTTCATTGTGAATCAAGTATTAGCCATTGGAGTAACTGTACAAAACACAAGTGTGAGTTCACTCGAGCCCCGTAGCCTGCTACAGCGTGAGAGGTGCATCCATCCTGTCACCACTGCCCTGCTTTAATGAATGCAGACAACGGAGAAGGCCTACCCATGTCAATGCAAGCATCAGCGGAAAGACGTGTACAGATGCACAGGTTAAAGGAACATACAGGCCCAAGGTGTGTCTACAACGGCAGATTTAAAAAGCAGAAATGGAGTCAGGACCTGGGGAGATGGAAGTAAACACGAGCTTTAGAACAATAGAGAAATATAATAAGATACAGCAAGTCACAGACAGCATTGCAAGAACAAGTCTCTGAGAAAATATGCAGATAAAGTGGCCCCGAGGCCCAGGATAAGTGGGAGGGTAGGCCTTGCAGAGCAGCAGAAGTGTAGGGTGTGGAGCAACGCCAGGCTTCAAAGCACAAGACGAGCCAAGGACCTTGGCAGTGCACCGGGTGCTGAGAATGGAACAATAACATGTGCACTTGAGGCACATTCCCTAAAAGTGTGGTTAGATGTTTTTGCAGAAAGTGCTACATTTTGATATTTAAAGATAATGTGCTTGAGCAAACCTTTAATTTAATAAGCAAATGTATGACATATTTGCAGTTACAGACGTATAAAAGAAACTGTCCTCCACATTGTAAATTGAAGTTCAGATTCCAATTCAACAGATCTGACTGACCTTCCGCGTGCATTTTATAAACTTTATGTTATATTTCCAACGGAAGTCGTGTCATCTTTTCTTTCTTCCATCAACAGCTCCTTCCAGAAGCGACCCATCTGCACTCGCCCCCACACTCCTTTCTTGCAGCTTGCCACAAAGAGCCACAGAAGGCCAGGCTCAAGGAAGAGCTGTGAAGTGAGCATGAGGTTTTCGTGTTTAGCAGTTCGGTGGGTTGAGTGCCTGCAAGCAGCAGAAACATGCTGTGTATAGACTTTTCACCAATGATACATGCTGGACACTAAGAAAGAACTTCAAAGTGTAGCTGAGGCGGATTTGGACGACCCCCAAAAAAACATTACCCCAAAGCATCCCACATTGACCCCACGGTACAGAAGAAGGGTAGCAGCATGCAGGAGCAGAGGTATGTATTGTAAGATTCATCTACGAAGATGACCTCATTCAGCCCCTCCTCGATGTGAGTAGAGACCCTAGCTTTAAGTTCGATGAAGAAAACTGGGGGCCTCATAAAGGGGCGTGGGTGATGTAATTAAGGGGGTGACTAACAAACACTTAAGCTACAAATCTGTGTTTAGCATAGTTTCCCGCCCGACTGGTATTTGGGGGCTTCTGTCGCTACATCCGGGTATATAATAAAAACAAGTAACAATGCACCTACAACAAGCCAGGACGATTGGGTTTGTCAATGGTTGTTAGTTGCATAAGATACATAAACAACAGCTTTGGGTTCGTTGTATATAATATTGAATAATCTTCAGCTCTGGTGAAAAAGGTTGTGGCGCTTCTGCCAGAGCTGCTGACTTTTGAAATTTGGGAGCAGGTTTGAGTCTCGGCGTCGGCGGAACATTCTGTGATTCTGGGCGAACCACATGCCGACCACAAAAGGAAAGAATGTGTCCTTGTGTCATGTAACTGGTGGTAATGTAAAGCGCTCCATTACCTATATCCGAGCTTGTGCTATAGAAAACTGCAAACATTTTACAAATGGAACAAATTGGTGCATTTTGTGAATGAAGGCAGTGTGTTTTACGAGTGCAGGGGGAGTGGTGTGTATTGTAAGTGCAGGGAGAGTTGTGTGCATTTTGAGTGCAGGGTAAACTGTATGTTTTGTGAGTGCAGGGAGTGCACTGTGTATTTTGAATGCAAGATAAGCTGGGTGTGTTGTGGGTGAAGGGTGAGCAGTGTTTATGTGGGTGCAGGAGTAGCATTGTGTTTTGGGGTGCAGGAGTAGCATTGTGTTTTGTGGGTGCAGGGACAGCATTGTGTTGTGTGCATGCAGGGACAGCATTGTGTTTTGTGGGTGCAGGGACAGCATTGTGTATTTTGAATGCAGGATAAGCTGGGTGTGTTGTGGGTGCAGGGTGAGCAGTGTTTATGTGGGTGCAGGAGTAGCATTGTGTTTTGGGGGTGCAGGGACAGCATTGTGCTGTGTGCATGCAGGGACAGCATTGTGTTGTGTGCATGCAGGGACAGCATTGTGTTTTGTGGGTGCATGGACAGCATTGTGTTGTGTGCATGCAAGGACAGCATTGTGTTTTGTGGGTGCAGGGACAGCATTGTGTATTTTGAATGCAGGATAAGCTGGGTGTGTTGTGGGTGCAGGGTGAGCAGTGTTTATATGGGTGCAGGAGTAGCATTGTGTTTTGGGGGTGCAGGAGTAGCATTGTGTTTTGTGGGTGCAGGGACAGCATTGTGTTTTGTGGGTGCAGGGACAGCATTGTGTTGTGTGCATACAGGGACAGCATTGTGTATTTTGAATGCAGGATAAGCTGGGTGTGTTGTGGGTGCAGGGTGAGCAGTGTTTATGTGGGTGCAGGAGTAGCATTGTTTTTGGGGGTGCAGGAGTAGCATTGTGTTTTGTGGGTGCAGGGACAGCATTGTGTTTTGTGGGTGCAGGGACAGCATTGTGTTTTGTGGGTGCAGGGACAGCATTGTGTTGTGTGCATGCAGGGACAGCATTGTGTTGTGTGCGTGCAGGGACAGCATTGTGTTTATGTAGGTGCAGGAGTAGCATTGTGTTTCGTGAGTGTAGGAATAGTGGTGCGTTTTTGGAATGCAGGTAGAGTGATTCACATTGTGAGTGCAGGGAGAGCGATGTGTATGTTAAGTGCAGGGTGAATCTTGATTATTGTGAGTGCAGGGAAAGACGTGTGTAGCATGAGCACGGGGTAAACGATGGGCATTGTGATTGCAGAAGGAGTGGTGTGTGAGTGCAGAGTAAGTGGTGTGTACTGTGAGGGCAGGATGAATGGGGAGTACTGTGAGTGCAGGGAGAGTGCTGCATATTTTGAGCGCAGGGAATGCGGTGTGTATTGAAAATGCAGGGTGAGTTTATAAAAACGGACTCATCGCTGGGCAAAAACAGCGATGCATCCCTTTTCATAGTGCCATCCATACGACACTATGGATGCACCGTATTTACAATACAGCGCTCTACGGTGCAAAGATTTACAGATACATCAGGAATTCTGATGTATCTGGTGGTGCAAAAATGACACGTTGCTGGAGTGTGTCGGAAAACTGACACAACTCCAGCAATGTGTCATGACCCATGGACGAGTCCCATGTAAAAAGACCTGTGTCAATTATGCCTGCTTGAGGCAGGCGTAAGGATTTTGATGCAGTCAAGTCTTACAAGTGGCACAGTGAAATGTCATCAAATTCACTGCACACATTCTACGAGGCTTTTTTATGTGGGAACGCCCACTCTGCAAACATTATACCTGATGCAGCTACAATGTAGCACAGGCCTTTACAAAGTGATACACACATTCAATAAGGAGCATAGAGGGAAAAAGGAACCCTAGGCGCCCTCCACAAAAAAAGTTATGAACAACCAAAAGACCAGGATCCTAAGACTACAGAAATCCTAATCTGTTGTATTTCTTTTTGTAGTCCACATGAAACCTTGCACTTTTCTGTATAACCCTCATTATACTCAAATTAGTAGTATGTATTACTATATACCATAAAACCCTTTTAAACGCTTTGTTGACAATTTTCAAGAAATCAGGGACTCATAAGGTGACAGTCTCCTCTTTTCCCAGTCCCATCCACACAATTCTTGTGCAAAAAAATTTGAAATAGGCAAAATGACCCCTCACGGGCGCACCACCAAGCGAGTAACTGGCATGTACTCACCAGATAAGACCATTTTTGTCAGCATTGGAGGTCATTTAGCCCAACAGAAAAGTGTCCAAAATAAAAATATAAAAGGTGTACAAGTGCGTGCAGTGAAGTGACAAAGGATCACACCTCACAGTGTGGCAGTAAGTGATTTAAAATTGAAGGGATTCACTCAATTCACAACTTGATTCTTCTTATAAGTGAACCCACTCAAACATAAAAACAGCGTAGGGTGCTATATATGCATACCACTGTCAAAGGCATTTGACGGTGGTATGCATATATTGCATCTGTAAAATGCCTTTGACAGTGGTATGCATATATAGCATCTGTCAAATGCCTTTGACAGTGGTATGCATATATAGCATCTGTCAAATGCCTTTGACAGTGGTATGCATATATATCACCCTACGCTGTTTTTATGTTTGAGTGGGTTCACTTATAAGAAGAATAAATTTGTTGTGAATTGAGTGAATCCCTTCAATTTTAATTCACTTACTGCCACACTGTGAGGTGTGATCCTTTGTCACTTCACTGCACGCACTTGTACACCTTTTACATTTTCATTTTGGACACTATTCTGTTGGGCTAAATGACCGCCAATGCTGACAAAAATGGGCTTATCTGGTGAGTACTAAGCGTGCGCGTAAAATCTGTTTCGCGGGTGAATTTGCAGATTTTTGACGATTTCGCGATCCGCGAATCGCACGAATTTGCCCAAAAATCCGCAAATTCGGAAGCTACGAATTATTTTTCTTGGTCGCGCTTGAAAAATACAATATCGCGCACGCGGCGTTGACTTACCGTGATTCTGAGTCCGCCGAGTTGTTTTTCTCCCGGTTTTGCGTGTGCTGCTCAATTTTCGATCTTGCTGCGTGATCGTGCGAGAGTTTTTCGAACGCAATAATGTTATCGCGGCTTGCCATCTTGCACAGCGAGAGTTTGACAACGCGAGTACATCATAAAGGCCCGCAATCACGCATTGCGGGAGTAACCAATGCCGAACACGTAGATGCGGCGCACAGCTGACTTCCGGCGGGAGATTTGAACAGCTCACGTTCCCGAAATTGCAATAATTGCAATTCTGCACAAGAAATCCACCGCAGGAAGCATAAACCTTGTGAAAATGATGATTTTGATCAGAATAACTCCTCAGATTGACATTTGGTTGCACTTTTTGGTGCAGGAGGCCATTTTTTGGGGTGGGGTGGGAGGAAGGAAGTGCCCCAGAGTCTCCAACTTCCTGTTCCTGTCCACCAGGGTCCTCCCAGTGCTTTGTCCATGTCCTGGTCACTTTTGATTTGGCTGTGGAGCTGGAAGGATTACTTTTTGTGGCTGATGCTGGATATTTGTATTTGAGGACCTTTTGGACTTTGGAGTTTGGATCTCTTTTGGACTTGAGATTTTATAAGTAAGTTGGTGTTGTTTGTTTGGGGCATTGCAGTTGAGGCAACTACAGTTCTAAAACTTTTTTCACAACTTTAACAAAATATATATTGTGGTGGGTAGCCACAGTATCCAGTAGGCCCAGGGTTAGACATGGGTGCATGATACAACTGTTTCTGTGATTTTTGTTTTTAACTTAATTCTCATTTATGTCATGGAATTTTAGCTCACTGTTAAATGTTATTTTTTTTTTTACTTTTGGGGTGCCTGTAAAGCCTCACTAGCCAGTAGGCCCAGGTGTAGTGAGTGATGCATGGACCTAGTCTTTCTATGGGGTGTCTTGAATTTAAACATCATTGAGGGCATGGATGGCATTGGATTGTGGTGATTTTTGTGTGTTTTTCAACTTTTTGGGGTGTTGTTGGGGCCTGGCCATGTGGGTGGGGGCCATTTTGAGGCCTGGTACAGGCAGGGCCTGGCCATGTGGTGGGGGTCAAGGGGCCATTTTGAAGCCAGGCAGTGTGCTCAGGCCTGCACCCAGTTTGCCTTGCTTTCAACCATTATGCCCAGGGGTACTCAGTGGTGCATGGGCCTAGTCTTTCTGTGGGGTGTCTTGAATTTAAACATCATTGAGGGCATGGATGGCATGGGATTGTGGTGATTTTTGAGTGTTTTTCGTCTTTTTGGGTTGGTGTTGGGGCCTGGACATGTAGGTGGGGGCCATTTTGAGGCCTGGTACAGGCAGGGCCTGGCCATGTGGTGGGTGTCAAGGGGCCATTTTGAAGCCAGGCAGTCTGCTCAGGCCTGCAACCAGTTTGCCTTGCTTTCAACCATTATGCCCAGGGGTACTCAGTGGTGCATGGGCTTAGTCTTTCTGTGGGGTGTCTTGAATTTAAACATCATTGAGGGCATAGATGGCATGGGATTATGGTGATTTTTGAGTGTTTTTCGACTTTTTGGGTTGGTGTTGGGGCCTGGCCATGTGGGTGGGGGCCATTTTAAAGCCTGGTACAGGCAGGGCCTGGCCATGTGGTGGGGGTCAAGGGGCCATTTTGAAGCCAGGCAGGGTGCTCAGGCCTGCACCCAGTTTGTCTTGCTTTCAACCATTATACCCAGGGGTACTCAGTGGTGCATGGACCTAGTCTTTCTGTGGGGTGTCTTGAATTTAACCATCATTGAGGGCATGGATGGCATGAGATTGTGGTGATTTTTGAGTTTTTTTTTAATTTTTGGGTTGGTGTTGGGTCCTGGCCATGTGGGTGGGGGCCATTTTGAGGCCTGCTACAGACAGGGCCTGTCCATGTGGTGGGGGTCAAGGGGCCATTTTGAAGCAAGGCAGTGTGCTCAGGCCTGCACCCAGTTCGCCTTGCTTTCAACCATTATGCCCAGGGGTACTCAGTGGTGCATGGGCCTAGTCTTTCTGTGGGGTGTCTTGAATTTGAACATCATTGAGGGCATGGATGGCATGGGATTTTGGGTGTTTTGTGAGTGTTTTTTGACTTTTTGGGTTGGTTTTGGGGCCTGGCCATGTGGGTGGGGGCCATTTTGAGGCCTGGTACAGGCAGGGCATGGCCATGTGGTGGGAGTCAAGGGGTCATTTTGAAGCCAGGCAGTGTGCTCAGGCCTGCACCCAGTTTGCCTTGCTTTCAACCATTATGCCCAGGGGTACTCAGTGGTGCATGGGCCTAGTCTTTCTGTGGGGTGTCTTGAATTTAAACATCATTGAGGGCATGGATGGCATGGGATTGTGGTGATTTTTGAGTGTTTTTCGTCTTTTTGGGTTGGTGTTGGGGCCTGGACATGTGGGTGGGAGCCATTTTGAGGCCTGGTACAGGCAGGGCATGGCCATGTGGTGGGTGTCAAGGGGCCATTTTAAAGCCAGGCAGTGTGCTCAGGCCTGCAACCAGTTCGCCTTGCTTTCAACCATTATGCCCAGGGGTACTCAGTGGTGCATGGGCCTAGTCTTTCTGTGGGGTGTCTTGAATTTAAACAGGAAGCATAAACCTTGTGAAAATGATGATTTTGATCAGAATAACTCCTCAGATTGACATTTGGTTGCACTTTTTGGTGCAGGAGGCCATTTTATGGGGTGGGGTGGGAGGAAGGAAGTGCCCCAGAGTCTCCAACTTCCTGTTCCTGTCCACCAGGGTCCTCCCAGTGCTTTGTCCATGTCCTGGTCACTTTTGATTTGGCTGTGGAGCTGGAAGGATTACTTTTTGTGGCTGCTGCTGGATATTTGTATTTGAGGACCTTTTGGACTTTGGAGTTTGGATCTCTTTTGGACTTGAGATTTTATAAGTAAGTTGGTGTTGTTTGTTTGGGGCATTGCAGTTGAGGCAACTACAGTTCTAAAACTTTTTTCACAACTTTAACAAAATATATATTGTGGTGGGTAGCCACAGTATCCAGTAGGCCCAGGGTTAGTCATGGGTGCATGATACAACTGTTTCTGTGATTTTTGTTTTTAACTTAATTCTCATTTATGTCATGGAATTTTAGCTCACTGTTAAATGTTATTTTTTTTTTTACTTTTGGGGTGCCTGTAAAGCCTTACTAGCCAGTAGGCCCAGGTGTAGTGAGTGGTGCATGGACCTAGTCTTTCTATGGGGTGTCTTGAATTTAAACATCATTGAGGGCATGGATGGCATTGGATTGTGGTGATTTTGTGTGTTTTTCAACTTTTTGGGGTGTTGTTGGGGCCTGGCCATGTGGGTGGGGGCCATTTTGAGGCCTGGTACAGTCAGGGCCTGGCCATGTGGTGGGGGTCAAGGGGCCATTTTGAAGCCAGGCAGTGTGCTCAGGCCTGCACCCAGTTTGCCTTGCTTTCAACCATTATGCCCAGGGGTACTCAGAGGTGCATGGGCCTAGTCTTTCTGTGGGGTGTCTTGAATTTAAACATCATTGAGGGCATGGATGGCATGGGATTGTGGTGATTTTTGAGTGTTTTTCGTCTTTTTGGGTTGGTGTTGGGGCCTGGACATGTGGGTGGGGGCCATTTTGAGGCCTGGTACAGGCAGGGCCTGGCCATGTGGTGGGTGTCAAGGGGCCATTTTGAAGCCAGGCAGTGTGCTCAGGCCTGCAATCAGTTCGCCTTGCTTTCAACCATTATGCCCAGGGGTACTCAGTGGTGCATGGGCTTAGTCTTTCTGTGGGGTGTCTTGAATTTAAACATCATTGAGGGCATGGATGGCATGGGATTGTGGTGATTTTTGAGTGTTTTTCGACTTTTTGGGTTTGTGTTGGGGCCTGGCCATGTGGGTGGGGGCCATTTTAAAGCCTGGTACAGGCAGGGCCTGGCCATGTGGTGGGGGTCAAGGGGCCATTTTGAAGCCAGGCAGGGTGCTCAGGCCTGCACCCAGTTTGCCTTGCTTTCAACCATTATACCCAGGGGTACTCAGTGGTGCATGGGCCTAGTCTTTCTGTGGGGTGTCTTGAATTTAAACATCATTGAGGGCATGGATGGCATGAGATTGTGGTGATTTTTGAGTGTTTTTTGAATTTTTGGGTTGGTGTTGGGTCCTGGCCATGTGGGTGGGGGCCATTTTGAGGCCTGCTACAGACAGGGCCTGTCCATGTGGTGGGGGTCAAGGGGCCATTTTGAAGCAAGGCAGTGTGCTCAGGCCTGCACCCAGTTCGCCTTGCTTTCAACCATTATGCCCAGGGGTACTCAGTGGTGCATGGGCCTAGTCTTTCTGTGGGGTGTCTTGAATTTAAACATCATTGAGGGCATGGATGGCATGGGATTGTGGTGTTTTGTGAGTGTTTTTCGACTTTTTGGGTTGGTTTTGGGGCCTGGCCATGTGGGTGGGGGCCATTTTGAGGCCTGGTACAGGCAGGGCCTGGCCATGTGGTGGGGGTCAAGGGGTCATTTTGAAGCCAGGCAGTGTGCTCAGGCCTGCACCCAGTTTGTCTTGCTTTCAACCATTATGCCTAGGGGTACTCAGTGGTGCATGGGCCTAGTCTTTCTGTGGGTTGTCTTGAATTTAAACATCATTGAGGGCATGGATGTCATGGGATTGTGGTGATTTTTGAGTGTTTTTCGACTTTTTGGGGTGTATAACTGATGTTCCTCTGGCTTCCATTGCTTTTAGGTGCACAAGAGAACCACTGTGCCAGGAAGAAGACCTGCAGCGGTGTGTGCAGCACAACGTCACGTGACGTCACGTGTGGCCACAGACAAGACAACTCTGCAACTCGTGCAACTGCGGCCTGCTGTTCTGACATCTCAAGAAGATGGCCCCAAGAAAGTTGGCCGTAGCGCCTCAGCGAGGAAAGTTGCCAGTGCCACTGCCAGTAAGAAGGAGCAGAAGAAGCAAGTGGCACCACCTACCAAGGAGACTGGTGTGCCCACCGACACCTTTTTTGGGAGAAAAAAAACTACGCCTGCAGTAGCAGCGGTGTCCGCCGGGGACCAAGCTGGGAGCAGCACCTCTGCTTCATTGGGCTCAGTGCCACCACGCGAAGTTAGGTCCAAGACCATGAGTGCTGCTGCGGCAGCCACTTTGGTTGTTCAATCACCATCGACCAGTGATCTTGGCTCATCACAAGAAAGTACCATCCAATCAACGCCGGGTGTAACTCAGCTAACGAGTGTTCAACAACCACAGCCACAAACACAGGTGCAACTAGTACAAGCGCAAGTACATGGGAAAGGAGAGGCGCAAGTAGAGCTGCAAGGAGAGGCGCATTTAGAGCCGCAAGGAGAGGCGCAAGTAGAGCTGCAAGGTGAGGCGCAAGTAGAGCCGCAAGGAGAGGCGCAAGTAGAGCCGCAAGGAGAGGCACAAGTAGAGCCGCAAGGAGAGGCGCATGGACAGGTGCCTGGAGAGGTGCAACTAGAGGTTCATGGAGCAGCACAACTGCCTACAACGCTTGTTCCTCCAGAAGTAGGAGCACATCAGGAAATTGATATTCAACAGGAGGTATCATCCGAGGAAGCCACTCCTCCTGATGATGATTATCCATTGTCTTCCAGATCCCCAGCAAGAAAAAGGTCAAGGAGGGATACTACTACTACTACAAGTTCTTCTTCAAGCCCCCTTCATTCTGATGACCTTGATCGTGATTGGAACCCAGCCATGCAGTCTGAGAGTGAGTCACGCCATGAGCCGACAAAGGTAGCTAAGCCTAAAAGGAAGACTCCCGCAAAGCTTCGACTTATGGGTGATGACGACGAAAAAGAAGTGGTGTCTTCTGCTGCTGATGAACAGTCTGATGACGACCCAGTCATCACAGTCGTCACTCCAGCCCCAGCGGGCATGCAGCAGACACACATTTTAACCCTATCCCGAATGGCTGCTTAGCGGGATATGGGCCGCGTGGCACTGGTACCACCACCGTTAACTACAACACCAATACGACCTACAGCTTCCATCTTTTTTAGTCAGAAGGGCCGGCATGGACCTCCATCCAGCTTGACCTCAAGTAGTGGTGCTGTAAGTGAACAACAGAAATGAATTCAGCCACGCCCATCCTCCACTTCATCTGGCATTGAAAGTCAAAGTAGCACCTCCACCTTCAGCAGACATCACCAGTCCCCAGTTGGGGACTTCTTTACTGTTAGCGCAAAGGCGGAAAACATGGTCGTTTGTTCGATTTGTAAAGTATCCGTTAGTCGGGGTAAGCTTGGTACCAACTATGGTACCGGAGGCCAGAGAGGTCATCTCAATCAACACCACACTATCGAGTGGGAAGCACATATGAGGAAGATCGAGGAAGGCAAAAGAAAAACAAATCCAAATGTATCCCTTGATATTGCATCTGATGATGACGAGAGGCTGATCGTGCAGGGGGGAAGTGAAGAAGCGACAGACATTTTTTTCTTGTACACCCAGTACCCCTGGCAGCAGCACTGCAGTGGTATCGCCCACACCCTCTACCCCTGCAACATCTATGAGGCACACTAAGAGTGTGGGAGAGACACCAATGCGAAAAACTACATCACTGGGCCTAACTGGTTTGAAGAGGTCATCATCATCATCATCACGTAAAATGATCCAGCCCACCATTCGCGGAATGTTGTGGTCGGAGGCACCATTTGAACGCAACCACCCAACGGTACGTCTGTATAACGCGAAGCTGGCTAAAATGCTAGCGCTGGACCTTCTCCCCTTTTCTTTCGGGGAAGGGGTGCGGTTTCTAGAATTAGTGGCAACAGTCTGCCCTAAATGGAAGGTTCCTAGCCGGTCCTATTTTGCCAGAGTTGCGGTTCCAGCACTACATCAAGATGTGCTGGAGGTGATTGGGGCAGCTTTGCAGAAGAGTGCTGTTCACACTATCCACTTGACAACAGACATGTGGACCAGTTGCCAAGCCCTTGATTACATGTGCATCACTGCACTGCGGGTCTCTTTTGCAGGGTCTTTTGCAGGGGTTAGAGAAAAGTCAAGTGCAGTTGTTGACCTGGACACAGTTTTTCAAGCTACTCGGAAACATGCAACAATAGACATGTTTGCCATGGAGAAAACTCATACTGCAAAAAACATTTTGGAGGAGTTTAACAGTAAGGTCTCTGAATGGCTGCAACCAAGAAATCACATAGTTGGTTATGTTGCCACGGATAATGGCAGTAATATAGTTAAGGCCATGCAGGAAGGTGAATATTTCAGAGTGCCGTGTTTGGCGCACTGTATAAATCTGGTTGTTCAAGATTTCTTGAGAAATTAAAACACAGTCAAGAAGTTACTGACCACCTGCCGAAGAATCTGCACACATTTCAGCCATTCTTTTAAGGCCCGGAAGGAGCTGAGGAGCATTCAACATGAACGTAAAGTGCCAGTCAAAGGACTCATCCAGAAGGTTGCAACACGTTGGAACTCAACCTTTTACATGCTTGATCGTCTGTTTGAGCAGTGCATGGTAATCAATGACTATGTCTTTCAACTAGGTTCTAAAATGAAAGACATGAGGCTAGAGTTGGAGGAATGGCAGCTAGTTAAAAGCCTGACAGACATGCTTCGTCCTTTTGAGGTCTTCACACGTGAAATCAGCAGGGTGGACTGTTCTTTGAGCAAAGCTATCCCAATTTTGGTCATGCTAGAGCACCAACTGAAGGCGGTCTCTTCAACGTTCAGAGATTATGTTGGAAAGCAAGATGCATATCTGTTGGCGGAGAGGTTATTAAGCTGCCTAGTTGCCAATGAAAGGCTTAAAAACATACATACAGAAAAACATTACATTTGTGCCACTGTTCTGGATCCACGGTACAAAAAGGCAGTGGCCAGCAAAGCATTCATTCCTTTTGATGAAGCAGATGTTTCAAAGTACAAACATTGGCTAGCTGTGTCAGCCACTCGGTTCAAAAAAGATCGGCAGAAAATTCAAGGAGCCGTCAGAAGTCCAACTGAATCAGCAGGCCATCCAGCATCAAGTTCCACTTCTGAATCTGTGGGCGAAGGGAGTCACTTTCCCTCACAGCCGTTAACGACACCAGCATCAACCGTATCATCATCCTCACCTGCACCAGGCCCAGCCATAATATTGTCGGAAGCGGATTGGCTAACTCATCAAGGGTTTGCTCGTTCCAGTGCTGAGAAGGCCACAGATGGTAAGCAAAGTGAAGCAACCGTGGAGAACCTTGAGTTGATGGTGCAGGCCTATCTGGATGACCCAACACAGGTCTTTGTTAATACGAACCCATTGCTGTATTGGTACAGGAAAATGGCTCTATGGCCACTGATCACCAACCTGGCTATAAATTATTTGTCTTGCCCACTCGCAAGCGTGTCTTATGAACGTGTTTTCAGTGCTGTTGGTGCCATTGTAACTTCAAAAAGGACCCGCCTCTCGGCCAAAAATGTGGAGAGGTTAACACTGATCAAAATGAATCAGCACTTGATATCACCAGATTACAAAGTACGTGAATGCACGCAGGAAGAAGAGGACACCGACTTAGGTGACAGAAGTTCTTCTCTGTTACCTGACCTACTCCCGTCTCAATTCATGGAGTTTGAGGACGAGCTCTACTTCCCTGACACCGAGCCTTGAAAATGACTTCCTTTTTTTCGTCCTTTTTCACTTTTATTCCTGTGTGTCTTTCTTTATTTTGCAACTTTTACCACAACAAAACCCTAATCACCTAATCACAACAAGTCCATCAGCAGCACTGTCTTCATCTTATATTCCTTATTGATTTGAAGGTGCCGCAGTCTGCATTCCTGAGGTTCACAAATTCACAACTCAATCATGCTCCTTTATACTCCTCCTCCAGACTCCCCCTATCCATTTCCCTCAAGGCAGATGGATGGATTACGACGAGTCCCCTCAAGTGGGACTGAAATTACTGACTGACTACATGCTTGCTGATTGCTGACAGATTTACTTCTGATATTGACAGGAGAGGCTGCCCTGTGGGCCCTCACTTTCCGAAGAAGATGCGGACAAAAAGTAGAACAGGTAATGAATAATTGAGAAGATGGCATGCAGTGGACAGCAATGGCTGTCTGGCTCCGATGAAACCAATTGCTGTTTGTTTTTTGTGCATGAAATGATGATTCATATGTCTTGTCTTAGTTATTATTTAATCTTTCACACAGTAATTGTAACTCATGTCAACAACTCTGTTTTTTTACCTTGTTTAATTAAAATTGTACTTCAAATTCAGGGGCCACAATATTACATTTCACAAAATATGCAAAATGTCCTTGGAGCGGACTCACTTGCCAATATACCATGATGATTGATTAAATAATATATTTTTTTTCTTTACAGTCACTCACTGGGATGGATGGATCATCAACGTCGGTTTACGGAAGAACTATGGCCAATTCGTGAGTGGCAAACAGGTAAACAACTACAGCAGGACTACATGTCTGTCTATTCGTGGTATGTATTGGTCAAGGGCGAGGCAGTGTACTGTTGTTGTTATGCCAGGCAGAGTCCACTCCAGACAGCAGTTCATGTAAAATTGGGGCTATGTGGCTTGCTGCATACAATTAGATATGCTTTGTCTGTCTGACAAAGAGCCTAGGTATGCTACATCAGGTTGCTTCACTCAGTGGCGCCTACCTTCACCCTCTGCATGGCACTGCCTCAAGCTTGGGCCAAACATCCGTTATGTTTGCAAAATTTGCTGTTTTGCAGTATTTCGCAAATCTTGGAAAAGTACTGAAAAATCGCAAATTCTTGAGCCGAACCGATTTTTGGCCCATGCTTGCGGCAGGGCCATGCAGACGGTCAAGGCAAGCAGCACTGGGTGAAGCATCCTCCTGATGTAGCATACCTAGGCTCTTTGACACAGACAGACAAAGCATATCTACGGTTTAAGGTTCAGTGCGATTTACTAGGGTTTTTGGGTTTAAGTTGGTATGGTTCACGCTGATTCTAGGGCTCGGGCCCCATGCAGGCTCGTTCATAATGATGTTGGCAATGTCTTAGGGGGGTTTGGTGTTCTTTGGTCCAGAATTGGCAGAATTTTGGCCTTTTTGGGTGTTTTTGGGCACGTGTGTTTGGGTGAAAACTAAGGGAAAACTAGTTGTAGACCTTCTTTTCTTCTTCTCCTTCAAAGAGTGCAGTGGTTCGATTTTGTTCTGCCTTGCTGAGATTCTTGTGAATCGCTGGAACAAGTGACTGTCCAGGTAAGTTTCAAGAGGATCGAAGTATTTGAAGTGCTGAAAACAGCAATGTTTTGTGAACAGCGCAATTGTTTTGAATATACCAGTATTGCATGTTTTTGGGGGGCCGTTTGGGGGTGTTCTAGATTTGTGGGGGAGGGTGTGGGGGTCAGGGAGCACTGCTGGGATAGCATAATTTTGATTGGAAGTGATTTGAAGAAAATCCATGGTGGGAAAGAGGAGTTAGGGCCTAGCTGCAGAGCGCGTTTGGACCAATGTTGACTGATTGGATGAAAAGTTTTTGCATTTTTGCTTTTTGCCTGTTTAGGGGCGTTCTGCTTTTTTGCGGGTGGCTGCAGGGGTCTGGGGGCATAGCTCGGAAGGTCTAATATCGGAATCAAGTGTTTTGGACCAAATCCATGGTGAAAAAGTTTTTCAGTTTTTGCTCACTTGCCTGTTTTTGGGATGCTGTTTGGGGGGCTTCTAGGTTATTGGGGGTGGGTTTTGGGGTCCTGGAGCACTGCTGGCACAGTCTAATTTTGATTGCATTTTTTTTTCAGAAAATCCATGGTGGAAAAGGGGAGTTAGGGCCTAGCTGCACAGCGCATTTGGACTGAATTCCAGGTAGACTCGAAATTTGCTAAGTCTCACTTTTTGCGGTTTTGCCTTTTGGCTGTTTGGGGGTGTTAAACTTGTTTCCGCCTGGGTTGGCGGGTCTGGGGGCATTGTTGGGAAGGTCTTATACCGGATAAAAGTGGTTTGGAGAAAATCCATGGTGGGAACGATTTTAACATTTCAGAGTTTTCGCTCACTTTCGTGTTTTCGGGGGCCTGCTTCGGGGGGTTCCTGGTGTTTGGGGGGGTTGGGGGGTCTTGAAGCAATGCCGGGTATGGATACTTTTGATTGCAAGTGGTTTGGAAAAAATCCATGGTGGCAAAGGGGAGTTAGGGCCTAGTTGAAGAAAGCGTTTGACACAATTTTTAACTTAGGGCTCGTTAGGGTTAGCAGTAATGCATGTGTTTGGGGGTGTTCGAGATTTTGGCAACTGGGTTCTGGGGTCTACTCTTGGAGCACTTGTCGAGAAATGTCTAATTTTGGTTGCAAGTGGTTTGAAGAAAATCCATGGTGGGAAAGGGGGGATTTGGCCCTACTTTACTTTCAAAGTACGTTTTGTCACCATTTTCCACTAGACCTCTGACAGGTAGCAGTATCGCACGTTTTTTGGGGTCTGATTGGGGGTATTCTACATTTTAGCATCTGGGTTTAAGGGTCTGGGAGCACTGCTGGGAAGGTCTAATTTTGTTCTAAAATCGTAGTTTACAGTACACCTAGCTTGAGGGGAAAGATCCGCAAAATTCGCCCATACTTATTTATCCTTCAAAAGGAGACTCAGAGTACGCCCTTTCGAAACTATTGTACTGTCGATTCTGAAACTGAAAGTGTGACTTTTTTTGCACTACACAGCGTACGTACCATATATTTTTTTCTCAGTGGTGTTTTAATATCACTTCCTGTTTTTCCATCAACATTTACAGGGCGGCTTTCACCCTGTGCAATGGAAAAAAGGATGAAGTCAGGCTTCACATTAGCGAGCCGCAATTCAGCATCCGCCAGGCAGGCAGTGGACAGGGTGTCTTCTGGTCACCAACATTGATCGACGGAGCGTCATATGGAACGGAGGAGTACCGCAAATAAGAGGAATGGCTGGATGCATGCAACTTCCCAAATTCAACAGGACAAGTACAACAACATAAAGTAACAGTATCCATTCATTTCTACTTATCTTTTAAGTAATGTTATTGCTGTGAACTTCTATGAGTGTGACTCTGCATTTCTTTGCTCTCTGCTTCTAAATTTGCTATGTTTTTGCTATGTTTAACAGTAATTTAATGTTCTAAGTGTTTATTCTCTATGAGGGCCGAGAGGCAAGTGAAATAGCGTAATGACTGCAACCCTGTACTGTCAACTTGTTTCTTCGTAGTTACTAGTAAGTTGCAGTAAGTAGTAGTGCTACTTTGCAGTAACCTAACCATCCATTTAGTAAACAACTTCTGGCATGCAGTAGTGCACTTCCTTTATGTCCCTTTAAAGATTTATCAATATCTTCAAATCCAAAGATTTGTTTCTCTTCATTTGTTGTTTGACTGTCCATGCTGTGTTTTTTTTCCTCTCTACCAAACTGTCCCAAAAAACCCCATTCCCATCCAATTTTCAAACCCTAACCCTCTTCCCCCGGGCTGTGTGGTATTTCATTGTGGTGTGACTGACAACAACAATAAATTCCACACACTTGCTGGGGAGGATAAGGTCAAAGCAACCAAAATCATTACAATCAGAAGTTCATGTGCGCCATTGTGGATTGATAAGAGAGCATCCTCCTCCTACACGACGTGAACAATCAAATGCTTAATGCTTACGTTACGTTGATGACATGTCCTTTGCCTTAATTTCTTATAGCAGTCAAACTCCACGCAACTACTACTTATATTTACATTAATTTAGCACTGCTTAGGCTACAATTTAGAGCACTGTTCTCTACCATACTATCTAATGTACTGTTTCTAATGCTACGCTCAGACCACTCAATGTTTCATTTCCTTCTTTTTCATATGGTGATACTGCCAGTGTGTACCACTACTGCTACCAGCACAACAATGATATTGCATCCGTCGAGGATTCATGTCAACAACCAACCTTAATCACCATTTGCAATGCAGGCAGCCCTGGGGCTACCCCGATTCTCAAACACAAATTACAGGTAAGATAAGCATATTGGAGAGGTAGTAGAATAATGGGCTAGGACTAAGTTGGGAGGAGAGCAGAGACTGACAGTACTACTAGTAAAGTACAGTAGTAGGGCTACTGAATTGATTAACTCGGTTACTTGCATTTTGGTACATTTCAGGACTAGATTTTTCATTCATGCTGGAAAGTTTGAAGAAACCAAACGTCAAATAACCACCGCCAACCCCCACACAAAATAATATGAGCGCATATACTGTGTTTTGGTATGAAAAATATAATTATTAAGAAATATAAATTATTGATGTTGTTGTCACAAAAATAAAATAAATTACCCCAACTCACCCCCCCTCACTAACCAAACCAATGTCCAAAAATCCAAAAGTCCCCTTTCCCAAAAACCCAATTCCCACCCCCCCAACTGTCTTTAAAAAAGGGTAAGGGACAGTCACTTCCTCCGGTGGCGTAGTGTGGACAGCTGGTGCTGCACGTCCCGCAGCTCTTTGCGGAGGTCCCGGAGCTGGCGCTGATGTTTTTCGCCCAACTGCTCCAGGTAGTCCATTCGCTTTCGGAGGTGGTGAAGACGTGCCATCCAGGCTCGGGGGGGGCAGCTGTTGTTTTTGCTGCTGTGCGGCGGCGGAGGGAGGCTGTCGGGCCACAGCTCCGTTTGGCTGGAGGCTTCTGGCTGGTGGACCCGGGGGCAGTGGAGGAGGATGTACTGGTTGATGTGTCCTCATGCTCCTGAGCCCACAACCGCCGATACTCGGCACAAATAGCCTCCAGCTTACGGGTCCTGGCCCGGACAGCCATCTCCTTGCAGGTGAGCTTTTTTGGAGTAGCATTTATGAAGAAAGAAAGAAAAATACTGTAGCCAATAGTCTTTAACATAAAGTCTAAATAATTCAACGGAAAGTTGACACTCAGTAACACCAGCAAGTAGCAAAAACAGTATAACATTTTGGCATGTATCTTTCCGCCGTCTTTGTAAGCCTGTGACATTACTGGAAGTTTCAGGAATTCCACTAGCAGCACTATGGGTGGACTCACTACTACATACATAGTCAGGGAGTACTAAAAAAAGGCCTTTTTTTAACTTTTTTTCTTTTGTGTTGCAAAAGAAATTACTGGTACGTGAACTTGTGGTAGCCGCCATAATGGCAGCTCACTCAGCTTTCACCCAATAAATACAGACACAGGCCATGATGATGCAGACTCGCAGTACTTTAAGCAGTACATGCAGGTAGGGATAGGAATGTCTTACTTTTCTATAGGGGCGGCACTGCCAATGGCCATACTTCATCCACTCAGCGTCTGCTCTACTACATCATACACCTCTGCTATCGATGAGGATAAAGAAGATAACATCCAGGCTTCCAAAGTACGTCTATGATTCTTCTTAATGTCTCAAATGTACCAAAATTTCTTTTTGTCAACAACCAACTAACACCCGTTTCATTATATTTTGGAAACCGCCGTCTTCTTATCTTGAATTGCATTCAATAAAACCATTCTTTACAGTTATAAATATTAAGACTCGCTCGTCCTTCGTTTCACCCTTCTTTAACTTTTCGTTCTTCACATCCCTAAACTACATCTGATATGACTTGGCTTCACAATAAAAATTTGCCAGCTGAGTTGAAGTGAAATAGAGGGGGCCATTGGTTACCCGAGAAGTACCGCAGCTAATGCTATTACAAGTCAAGGTTGACTGTCTTCTCCGTGATAGCCCAAAAATTAGTTCTAAATTAGTAACTGTTCTTAACAGTACAGTCTACTTATACTAGTGTACTGTGTACTACTGTACAGTACATCATACACTCCTTTGCGAGCCAACTCAAAAACATTTCAATGAGTAAGGAGTATAATAACTTACCACCGTCCGCCGCCGCTGAGTATTCCCCCCCAGCTCCTCCTGTTGGCGCCGCCGCATCCAGAGTGGACCCCTCCGCACTGCTGGCCCCGGCACTGGTGGTCATCTGTGCCGCATCAGATGTTGTGACGTCTAGGAAAAACATGTCATATTTTCAGATGCCATACACAACCCCCTATTTTGTCTCGTAATGGAAGAAAATGTTACATAAGACATTTTTTATTACTGGGATTGAAAAAAAGTAACGGTTTTGGGGAGGAAGTGTTAACCTTTTATATGCTTATTCCATTAAATGCTACACTTCTTCTTATGACAACTGATGAATTCTTGCTTAACGTGCACCATTTTTCTCATTACAGAAAGAAGATGCCATTGCCCTTCTGCCAGACGATTCACCAACTACTAGTAAGTCATCACCAGCAGTACTTTAAGTACTTTAAAGAAGGTGGGGGCTCCCGCACTGTTATTCTAATAATTTCATGTGTCTGTTAACTATTATTAAGTTTGAGTCATAGTAATTTCATTCATGGGAATGTTGTTTAAACTTTAACGCCATCTTCATCCATCACCATTGCTCGCTCCGAATACTACGCTATTAAAAATAAAGAAATAATGTTTTAATTTCTTAATTGAAAATAAAACTTTAAAACTAACAAACGCTGTGTGGTTTTTGTTAACGAGTGAGTGAGCTGAAGGGTTTGAACTACTGCACTTGGCAGTCATGTTTCAGTGACTCAGATAGGCCGGGACTCGGCGGTAGTCTTCTTCTGTTCTTCTGGGTCGTAAAATCATTGGTCAGACACACTAGATAGTAGGTCAGGGGATTGGGGTTCAACTTCTGTTCGGACTGAGCTATGTCGAAAGTCGAACTGCACCTATCATCAACAATGTCCTATTTCTCTTGTCCATACTTCTTTGTGTGCAGAATAGTCCCTGAAACACTAGCGGTATGGGATGTGCTCCTCTCAAATCCAAAAGGCAACTGCTACTTTTTACTTGGTGAAAACAATGACATTTTGTTGTTGGAAATTGTCAAACCACTTACATTAAGAAGACTGGAATAGACAGCAAGGGCAACCCAGAGGACTGCACTCAGTGCCTAGAGCTATTGCTGGATCAGAGTTTTGTTTCACACCGTTTGCCGACTGGGCAAGCTTAGCTACCGTGCTAAATGATGATAGAGGTGCACACCTTAATGTTGGTGAAAACTAATCTACAATTACTACATTAATCTGGTTGGGGTGCTGCATTACATAGGTGTATTGGCTGTGATCCAGCGCTCCGAATGAAAAACTGTCTCATAAACGCTACTTAACACCTCAATACTCACCATTAATCACAAAACACATATAAAGGCCCATAAACCAATGAGACAATTTCTGAGCAACTGAATCAGGTGGTATGATTAATAAATCTACTCTCTTCTTATTTACATTATTATTAGGCTTTCCTGTTTTCAGTTTCTATTTTTGGTAAATTCTGGTGGGGGTTTTTCAGTGTTTTCAATATCTTAAAAAACTGTTGTTATCAGTGGTTACACATTTTTGCGCCGCTAAAAACAACAGAAAAAGTGTTTTTCCGGTGTTTATGGAACGTTTTGCTTTTATTATTGCTTGCTTTTTATAGACAGTGTACTCATAGTGTATATGAGGTCCAAATAGACCAAATCTTATTGTAGTACACCATACAATACTTCTTCAGTGAGTCTTTGGGTCATGTGCGCTCGCTCTTTCCTTCCCATGTAAACTTCTGTGAAAAGACCCTCTCAGCATTCTTAGCCCATTGGGCTGAGAACCATCAGCTAAGGGAAACAGTTGGGATGACTCTTTCTTTGATGCCACATAAAGCACGAAATGATAAATATTTGCATTTTAGTTCCTATACATTAGAAACCAGTGCACCAGAATGGACTAAAAAGTCAATAGCATCCCTCATTAACTCTTAGGATTGTAAAGATGCTTTAAGCATACCATCTAACAAGTGGCAAGGATCTACTTCAGCTCGGGTATCAATTTTGGCAGGTCATCACACAACTTTTTTATATACGTAGCTGAATCACTGCAAATACAAACAATATCACTCCAATCTTTGTTGAACTTGGAAAAAGACCTTTTTTGCAGAGCATTACAAGTGACACTGCATTCCATGTTTTCCAAAAGTCTGGTGTCATGTTTTCACCACTATCCCAGATACTTGGTGATATATATACTTGTCACTTTACCTTGCATTGAATGTTTAAAGCTTGAGGTGTTGGCAATTCACCTACTATCAATACTGTCCCACTAGAAACTATGGTCTAAGGGTTTTTACTCATTCTCTGTGGGTAAATGTGATGACACATATTAGGAAAGATTTTCATGAAACCAGCCATTTAACCTATCGCTGAAAGAATCAAATGCAGATAAAATATCAGATATTTCCTGTTTCTCTATAGTTTATAAAATAATTAAACTAGACCTAAAACATGAAACTAAACTCTGCATCTTTAGACCAAAGGCCACAGAACTGAAAAAGTCAAAGGAAGAAGAAACAATATTTTAGTGGCATCCCTAAAGAACAAAACTCAAGCAGAATAATGTTAGCCAGTCTTTCTTACTGCTACTTGTATAACAAAGTTACATTGTATTGACCCCTTCAGGAAGAATAAAATGACTTTCACTCTCTTTTTTCTTTCTTTGAATGGCATTTAGTTTGTGGTTGTCCAGGTGTTTTTTCAGTGTTTATATGTTTTCACCGGTGAGGGCTATTTTTCTTTCAGTGGGGTTTTATCAGTTATTATAGGTTTAAACCTAAAACCCCACAGCCTAATTATTATATACAACTGCAGTTTTATCATCTTTACCATGGTTTTATAAACATCTATTATTTATTAAACAGACCACTAAGGCGATTGAATCAACAGATGGTAACTAGACCATGAATAAACAAGACCAGCTTGTCACTTCAAATCTAATTTTATTAACTTTATTATTTATAAGGATAAGCATTTAACGTTTTTAAAATCTTTATTTAATAAGCAATTAAGAAAGCAGCATTTATTTAAGGAAATGAATTAAAACTGACATTACAAAGCAAGCTCAGAAAAACGAAGTATTAGCAGAATAACAGATTCAATTCCCTGAATCTATTTCCCTGACTATTTCTCACTTCACCTAAAAAGGGGAAAAATCATTTAAAGTCTGCTGTCCTTACATGCGCCAAAGGTCCATCAGCATGTCACGTCATTCAGGAATCGGAAAGTAAGAGTTTTTTCCCTGCTCATTGTGTCAGACTTTATACCTTTCTCTCTAGCTAAACTTTCTACATTTTACATTCTTTTAAGCAAATCCGAGCTTTTCATTGGCTGTTCAGTGTCAGTCAATGATAAAATTTATTATGTCATCTCCGACTCTTGACCAAGTCCAGGCTTCAAATAAGCCCTATTGTCTTTTATTTCCACGTCTCTCGGCTTTCTCAAGAAAGTTACTTTTTCCTCGGGTTTCAAGCATTTACTTCCTAACCTTGGTAGACACATCAAGTTCCTGTCCTTGAGCCCTCTTTCCATGAGCACGTTCAACGCGACCAAAGAAACTGCATTTCAATCAGCAATGACAATGCAGTAGTAATCTTCACAACTACGCATGTGCAAAGGCTTTATTCTGGACAAGGTTTCACGTCTGCAGCTCTGTCAGCCATATTTTCTGAACCACCTTTAGGCCTCACTTCGGAAACTATTATTTAAACAAACACAAGACATCAATTAATTAAAGAATTCAGACCCATTCTGTTACCCACCCCCTTTACTTATTAATCCTGTTAATTATGTTACCTAGCATAAGCACATAAATGCAGCATTATAATTACTTTTCCTTTTTGATCGTCACAAACTCCATCAGCTTTTCATCACAGAAAGAACATAACATAAGCACATAAATAAGCATGTGCCATTAATTTAACTGCCACATTTAATACTGACAAAGACAATAGACAATATTAGTTTATTATTTTTTCTTTGCATATGCAACATAGAGCACATTAGTTTATCCCATGTGTTGATGAATGTATTCTTAAACTAGGTTGATTAGTAATTTTCACCACAAGCTCATTAATTTGATTAACCTTATGGGAGATCAATTTCACAAGTTTGAACAAAATCTTGTTCTTTACCTTGCTCCATCAGCTGACACCAGTGCTGAATAGAACTAGGGGATGCAGAAGAAGTCTGCAAGTAATGCACACTGTTTCCTAGGAAAGACAATTATTTCCACAATATTTAAACACTATTCAAATTGTAACATGTTATTTGCATTTTATTTATGCTGGAATTTTCATAAATCATATTTATATGGCATAATTCCATCCTGTATACACAATTCTATTCAAATCAACATACAATATCGCATAATCACATCATTATAATTCACATTCACACTATTTCATTGCATAATGTGTGATATTATTTTTGTCAATGGGCCTATTTACAAAAAGGAATACCAAGAAATCTTGTCTTCATACAGGTGTTGTTGCCTCTTTTTTAGAGATCAATGCCCAATGCATTTCGGGAACTAGTCCCTTCATCAGGGGCAGTATCCTATAAAGATGAATACAATTGATTTTAAATCTCTTACTTATATCATCAATTAGATTTTAGTGACACAGTGGGGGATATCCTTTGATATTTCTAAAGCAAAACCTTAGCTGCCCAGCAATACGTATCGTACAATAAAAGATTAACCACAAGTGTTATTATGTTTTCATATTGCCTAATCATGCTGAACTATACATGCGTCTGAGAACGAAAAGAGACAAACAGACTTTTTTCGACATGTTCAAATATATCACGAAGTAAAACGTACTTTGTCATGCCCAATACCAAAGTACCTGAAAAGAACGCTGATGCCTTGCTATGCTTTGGAGTAAAATACACTCCCGAATCACAAATTTTCATACGTGATGTTCCTATAACGAAAATAAATATGTACTAATACTCATCCTGTTGTTGAAAATTACCAATATTCTAAATTGTAATTTAGAGACTTAAACTTGATGTAACATATCGTTCCTCTATCGAAATACCTGTATCTAAGTGGTAACCATAAACGACTGAGTCACTTGTGGACATGGTCTTATATCGCATGGTAAACACGTGTGAGGTATTATATTTAGAAACTGCATGAATAAATTATATGTGGTGCATAAATAATCTAGTGTTCCAATGCTCACACACCTCATGTGCAGTATTCAGGCAGTTATCAGCAAACGCGATTATACTCGTGTTTGTGCCTCCGAATTCCTTTCTGCAATTCAAAATGAAACGAATATAACTAAGTCTCCCCTATTCTATATATTTCAAATTGAAATAATATTATGAACTAGCTTAGTGCGTTATTCTCTCAATGCTTACCTATGTCGGTGGTATTTTAAGTTGAAAAAAGGTGGCCCGAAGCTCTGTAATGGCTCTCACGTCCAGTCTTACGGCTAAGTAACACGGAAGGTTACCATGCAACTCTCAATAAGTGCGGGTAATAGAAAAGGAAAACGTCCACGGACGTAATTGTTGTAAGAATTGTGGAACTTGTAGTGTTGTGTGATATTTAATGCTAAGTAAATATCAACTGACCGCTCTAATTTGTGAGCTATGCTTGTAAAAGATCATACAGCAAAGAAACTTGATTATATATTCTAGTATGTCTCTGTATATTGTTTTGGAAAATGAACGAAACTACACTTTACATCCTCACCCGATCTGTATGAGCAGTTACATGTTGCAGATGGATGCTTTGTCCAATATAATGCGACTTCATTTCTACATCGATAAAATAGTAAAATAATTGGTTTTCAGCTGTTATACTTCTTTAGATCACGGATATTACCAACATCTATAAACATTGTATTACGTGCTAAACATATACTTTGTTTAGGCGCAACTTGGCATCTAGGTATTTTATGCAAAATCTACCTTCAGGCACTTTTAAGTATTAATTACTGCTTATACATCTGTACGTTCAATACCATTGTGAATGACGATAAATACATAAACAAACGTACACATTGTAATCATTGCATGTTACGTTCCTGTTCCAACAGACTTATCGTGCGTTGTGTTTTATCAAGTAATTGTGCTGAAAAATATTAAATAACTGGAATAAACGACAGGTGAAGTGTTGCCAATGAATGTTGTAAACTTGTCCTGTATATCAAATTTCAATATATAAAGAAATATAGGGAAAGCTCTTCTAAATTAATGTGACCTAATTCCCCTTGGTGAATGAATGAGATGGGGCCCTGCACTCAGTTTACACAAGTTTTCTATATTTAGTTCGGTATGTGTGCTGCGTTAGATTAGTGCCTGCCCACTGTGATAAAGAATATGTAGCCTGGTTCCAAAAGTCACCAGGACTCTAACACGCACTACTCAAAAATACAAGTTTTCCTATAATTCGTTTAAATCAATCTTTATCAACATTTTATGAAGTGAAGCATTTCGATAAACATTTGATTTCATACATGATTGTTTGCGAAGTCAACAATTGCATCATTGTAATTTCTTTAGTACAAACAAATGTTACACTTCCATCAAAATAAACATAAAAACCCAATGCATTTCGGGGCTTTTGCCCCTTCGTCGGGGGTCTGTTTAGGGAGAAAAAACAAGGAAACCTTATTACTTTTGGTGTTTTCAGAGGACTCTTAGTTTCTACAATTTATGAGTTTAACGGTGCTTACCACGAAAAATGGATAAACACAGCCAGTCCTTTACTGGTTTGTGTTATTCTTTTAGTAGAGGAGCATCTACAGAAAAAATATTTGTGTAAATAAAGCTTAACTAATATGGTTTGTTCAATTTAGACAAAAACCATGAAGTTTGTATGTTAAAAAGAGGATACCTGACTCTTTTTGCGTGTTCCGATATCTGTAAAAAAGGGGTTGCTCAAAGTTACTTTGAAGATAAACCAAACGCAATGTTGTTCATCAATTTACATTCACGCATGTGCTCACCTGCAGGTGTTTCTTAAATGCGCATTTGTGAGCAATCCTGAATGGGACAAAAATTACAAGTGCCCATAAATACAGTGTGCGCTTGTTGAAAACGAAATGTTTCAAGTTTTCAATAGTTTTAAATGCGGCATTTAGAAGTAGGGGTGGTTTACCTGCGAGCCTCGTAATTGTAATCTCGGTCTCGCTGTCTCCTGAATCACGCGTCACTGTGAATATAAAGAGGATAAACCCGTCGTGAGGCTTGCTCTTGATGCTAAAACAGTGCTTTACACGTAAAACACTTACTCGTAAGCAAGCTTACCGTTTGCTTGTATTTTCCCCTTGCAGAAGAACGTCCCGCAGTAACCCTGACCACCGGAGCTATCTCCAGTTTGCAATAGTCCTTTCTTTATAGTTAGCTCATTGCTATCCGACGCGTTGTAATAGACGAGGGACTCTCGTTTTTTTTAAAAACTGAATTCAGCCGCCATTATTAAATGGTGAGAATTATAATGAAAGTTGTGATTAATGCGCACCATCCAAATGCTCCCACATGAAGAATAGTTATCAGCACATGCACAATTGAGCGGAAATGAAATATGTTGAAATGAAATGAACAATTACAAATGCAAACCAAATAAGTGCAAAATATACATGCAATAACCATTTATGCTTTCTCTCCTACCTATTTACATACTATTCACTGGTGAAAGTTCATTTGTAGGTAAGACCTCAATCGTTTGGGTGGATTATATTACTACAGCCTTACTATTGTATTCTAGAATGCTAATGTTATACGATGTTGTGTGAACTTACATATCACTGTGTGTTTGAGTCCCTATGGGGTCAATCATTAAAAAATTCATAGGAAGCAAATCATCTCCATTTTATCATTTAACCCATTAGGGGTAAGTGTTTGTAATTTGCGTATCCAGAAAGCTTCTCTTTGGAGAAGGATTTTCGCATTGTCCAGTCCTAGTCTCTGCCGAATTAATTCAATGATTTGAAATCGTAGTTGAGCTACAGAATGACCTGCTTCAGTCCAATGTTTTGCCAATGGAGATGTGTGGTTTTTATTGCGAATCCGGCTTTTGTGCTCAGAAAGTCTCAATTTTAATTTCCTTTCAGTTTTGCCTATATACAGTAGTCCACAGGGGCACTTGATTGAATAAACTACATGCTCGGAATTGCAGTTGGTAGTATGTCTAAGTTGTATTTTTTCACCCGTGCGTGGGTGCAATAGAACATTTCCCAATATGACATTATTGCAGTTCTTACAATTGAAGCATCGAGTTGTGCCTTTGTACGTGTCATGTTGTTGTGTAGTGTCCTTCGCTGGTTTGTTTTTCAGTTCTTTTAAATTTTGCGCTCTTTTGTAAGCGAATAGTGGTTTGTCAGCAAATAATGTCCCAAAATCTTTCTCAGCTTCCAAAATCTCCCATCTTTTTTGAATTATTCTTTTTATATCTCTTGAAGCTGTCGAATATTTGGATACAAAGACCATCCTTTTATTAATTGTCTTAGGTTTCTTTTGTAGAAGTTCAGTCCTTGGTATTGTTTTTATCTTTTCTAAGTGCGCCTCCAGCAATTTCATTGGGTATCCTCTGTCTAAATATCTTTGCTTTTGTTCCTCCAAACTTTTCTCACATTGTTCTTTATTGGAAGATATCCTCTTTATCCGCATAAACTGAGATACAGGAAGGTTATTGATTAAACTAGCTGGATGAAAACTTCCAAACAGCAGTGCCGTGTTTTTGTCAGTTTCTTTTTTGTAAAGTTTTGTCGGAATGGAGTCATTTTCTATTTCAATTTGAACGTCCAAAAATGGCAATGATGTTGACCTTATATTATGCGTGAACTGAATTCTTGGGTTCGCTAAGTTCAAGCTATTGATGTTCTGTAGTAATTGTGAAGTTGACCGTTTCCAAATGATGAATATATCATCGATATACCGTTTATAGTACACAATTCCTTGTTGCCAAGTGTAATCTTCAAGTATATAATCCAACTCAAATTTCGCCATGAAAATGTTGGCATATATACATGCCCCCGGAAATCCCATTGCCGTACCCGTAAGCTGGGTGTAGTATTCATCTCGCCAAAGAAAATAGCTATTCTCAAGACAAAATTCCAGTAGTTGCATCACTAGGTATTTAAGCTCTTCTGGTTTTTCAGTCCTTAATAAGGCCCATTCCATGGCTTCTAGTCCTTGTTTATGTGGGATTGACGTATACAAAGATGTCACGTCTATGGTGCAAAGTGTCCACCCCATGCATCCTTCCGTTGTGATGGTAGCAAGACTTCTAAGGAAGTCAGACGTATCTTCCAAGTATGTTGGCCAATTTTGGATGAATGGTTGCATGTGAGCGTCAATGAAGATTCCCAGATTCTCAAAAATTGATGAACAACCTGACACTATAGGTCTAAGTGGGGGGTTGTTTATGTTTTTATGCACTTTTGGCAAAAAATAAATTTTCGGTCTTCTTGGATATATCTGTTTTAGGTACCGTTTAGTTGTGTTCTTCTGCAAGGGGAAAATACACGCAAACGGTAAGCTTGCTTCCGAGTAAGTGTTTTACGTGTGAAGCACTGTTTTTAGCATCAAGAGCAAGCCTCACGACGGGTTTATCCTCTTTATATTCACAGTGACGCGTGATTCAGGAGACAGCGAGACCGAGATTACAATTACGAGGCTCGCAGGTAAACCGCCCCTACTTCTAAACGCCGCATTTAAAACTATTGAAAACTTGAAACATTTCGTTTTCAACAAGCGCACACTGTATTTATGGGCACTTGTAATTTTTGTCCCATTCAGGATTGCTCACAAATGCGCATTTAAGAAACACCTGCAGGTGAGCACATGCGTGAATGTAAATTGATGAACAACATTGTGTTTGGTTTATCTTCAAAGTAACTTTGAGCAACCCCTTTTTTACAGATATCGGAACACGCAAAAAGAGTCAGGTATCCTCTTTTTAACATACAAACTTCATGGTTTTTGTCTAAATTGAACAAACCATATTAGTTAAGCTTTATTTACACAAATATTTTTTCTTTAGATGCTCCTTTACTAAACGAATAACACAAACCAGTAAAGGACTGGCTGTGTTTATCCATTTTTCGTGGTAAGCACCGTTAAACTCATAAATTGTAGAAACTAAGAGTCCTCTGAAAGCACCAAAAGTAATAAGGTTTCCTTGTTTTTTCTCCCTAAACAGACCCCCGACGAAGGGGCAAAAGCCCCGAAATGCATTGGGTTTTTATGTTTATTTTGATGGAAATGTAACATTTGTTTGTACTAAAGATATTACAATGATGCAATTGTTGACTTCGCAAACAATCATATATGAAATCAAATGTTTATCGAAATGCTTCACTTCATAAAATGTTGATAAAGATTGATTTAAACAAATTATAGGAAAACTTGTATTTTTGAGTAGTGCGTGTTAGAGTCCTGGTGACTTTTGGAACCAGGCTACATATTCTCTAATTCCCCTTGGTAACATATTAATAACATCACGTTCTTTGTCTTAAAGGATGCATCATTACATTCTGCAAAAAGAATCTTCAATATACAAATGTACATGTGTCAAGTTAGGTACTTCTAAAGTAACACGTGCTGAATATAAGCTCTATTGTAAACAGCTCATTACATGTATCAACATACAAGTTAATTTAATGCTGTTGTTTTAATCTGCTAACTTTCATATGCTGTTTACTCATTTCCTCATCATGTCTAGTAGCATTGAATAAAACAGCTATCACTGCTGATGTCCGCATGGCACTCTGTATTTATTTGTAAAATATATTTATGATGTAGTGTTGCCTTGAGGCATAGCTACCTAGACAGACCGACTCATAATCGTAAATAGTAGTAGCACAGAGAGTGATGGTAGAGGCAGGATAAGAATGTAGAAAGTAGTCTACATTAGAAGAAGATCAAAGACTATTTTGTAAAACATAGAATTATTAGGAAACAGTTTGTAATGAATAGGAGCTTTAAAAGTTAGGGAAGTATAAGTATTAATATAACAATAGAACAACTTACTGGGGCCAGCAGAAGAGCCTGCAAGGGACTGATCCTGTCCACCTTCTTCCACCGGAGTCTCAGTCGCCGCTGGCGCCTTGCCCCTGGGAGGTTCTGGTGAACATGAAATAAAGAAACACAACATGGATGATTGTTTTTGGGAAAATATTTGATTTCTTTGAACACAATCTAAAATTACGTCGGGGAAACAAATTAACAACAATTGCATCTGATCTGGTCAACTAGGAGGATAGTAGTACAGTATTGCAGGATTCGCAGACCGTCTAATGGGAAAGTTATGTAATTCACTAACTACACCAACAACAAAAAGGTTCTACTACGACTGCCATCACTCAGCAGCACGAGAGGTCGTGTGACAGACACAGTCCGTCATCATGATTGCAGACCACTAACAAATGTCCTATAACAAGTAATAAATAATATACTCAACGTATCAATCCACCACTATCTCTTCAAAGGGGCAGCAGCAGGAGTACAAAAAAGAACTAGACTTGAGTGTACTGTCTCCACCATTACGCAGTAATGCTCTCAAATGAGTATAAAGTTGCAAACAAGTAAGCATAGTAGCAACGCCAATAACCAGGCGAACACCTGCAATGACAGAAGCTATTTACAGATTAATTTACCTGCAATGTAATCGAATCAGCAGCATTCTTACTCTTCAGGAAAAAAATAGATTAGCAATATAACAGAGCAGAAGAAAAAAAGGTAGTTATTAAATAGCTACTTACCAAGGCCAGGGATCTTCAATCCTAGCAGGTCGAGCATGTCATGCTCCCGGTCCAGGATGTCAGTCCACCGGTGCGTCACTTGCTGGTAGGTGCGCCAGACCCCAGACTCCTTCCACATGCCCCGGCACACCTTCTCCCACAGCTGGCGACACTCCCGGAGGCCGTAACCGGAAGCAATCCGCCCACCTGCTGCCACGGTCTTAGGGAGGTGGACTTGGACAAAAACCGTCAAGGCGGCCACCTCCACCGCAGAGATGATCTCCCTGGCCTGGACTTGCTCCCCCCTCAAACGCCCGCAAGGGAGCCGGGTACGGGGTGCTGGGCGCTTCCCCTTGCCCTTGTCGGCTCCCTTTGCCATTGTCTGGCCACAAGAAAAAGGAAAGAAGAATAGGTGTGAAAAAAAATAAGAGAGAGAGCGAAAGAAATAAAGTAGGTAATAAAGTAACAAAAAGTAAAAAAAACACAAAATATAGATGTAGGAAATTGTAGAGATAGATAATAAGCAAAAAAAACGCAAAAAAAGTTCAGAAAAACATAGGATTACAAAGATGTAAGATGGATAGAAAGGTAGCATGCCCAAAAACCATAGCAATGAATGAAAAACAAGATGGCGGCGCCCATAAAGGACCCCGTGGGTAAGTTTGCACGATATTTTCCCTGCGAGCACGCAAAAACACAGTCGAACTCGTAATAGCGCGCCGCACACAATGCGAGATTGCCAATAGCGCCCGGAACCGGAAATACGCAAAGCGCACAAGATGGCCGCGCCCATGTACGACCGCAAGGGTAACTTCGCCGTCGGTGCGCTGCAAGCGGCTTGCGAAGATGCAAAAAACCCTGCGAGCACGCAAAAAAACCAATCCTCTAATTTGCACGAATTTGCGGATTGCAAGTTCGATTTAGCGTGAATTTGCGCCCCGCGAATCTCGCGAAATTGCAGAAAAACGAATTTTGCAAAACTGAAAGCACTTAGCAGGTGCAAAAGTTCAAGCTAATTTGTAACCATTCCCTGAAGTGCTTCCTGAGGGGCCCCTCCAAAGTTCAGTTGCCTACTTGCAACTTTTCTCTGACCCTCAAAGCAGGGTCAGAGAATAGTTACAAGTATGGCACAATGCTCCTGTAAAAAAAATTAAACTGCAACAGGAAGCACTTACAGCTAAGGAATCAGGTGCCAGACTTGAAGCTCAAATTCAGTGACACCAGCCCAAAATTAATTCATCCTAGTTGAGGCTGAGCAGGTGTGCTTTCCCCCCATAATCTACAGTGGTGAACCAGAGGGTGCTGTGATGAACCAGAGGGTGGCAGTGCTGAACCAGAGGGTGGCAGTGATGAACCAGAGGGTGGCAGGGATGAACCAGAGAGTGGCAGTGGTGAACCAGAGGGTGACAGTGATGATCCAGAGGGTGGCAGTGATGATCCAGAGGGTGGCAGTGGCGAACCAGAGGGTGGCAGTAATGAACCAGAGGATGGCAGTGATGAACCAGAGGGTGGCAGTGGTGAACCAGAGGGTGATGAATCAGAGGATAGCAGTGATGAACCAGAGGGTGGCAGTCTTGAATCAGAGGGTGGCAGTGGTGAACCAGAGGGTGCTGTGATGAAGCAGAGGGTCGCAGTGGTGAACCAGATGGTGGCAGTGATGAACCAGAGGGTGGCAGTGATGAACCAGTGGGTGGCAGTGGTGAACCAGAGGGTGCTGTGATGAACCAGAGGGGGACAGTGATGATCCAGAGGGTGGCAGTGGCAAACCAGAGGGCGGCAGTGATGAACCAGAGGGTGGCAGTGATGAACCAGAGGGTGGCAGTAATGAACCAGAGGGTGGCAGTGATGAACCAGAGGGTGGCAGTGATGAACCAGAGGGGGACAGTGATGATCCAGAGGGTGGCAGTGGCAAACCAGAGGGTGGCAATGATGAACCAGAGGGTGGCAGTGATGATCCAGAGGGTGGCAGTGGCGAACCAGAGGGTGGCAGTAATGAACCAGAGGGTGGCAGTGGTGAACCAGAGGGTGGCAGTGGTGAACCAAAGGGTGACAAATCAGAGGATAGCAGTGATGAACCAGAGGGTGGCAGTCTTGAACCAGAGGGTGGCAGTGGTGAACCAAAGGGTGCTGTGATGAACCAGAGGATGGCAGTGGTGAACCAGAGGGTGGCAGTGATGAACCAGAGGGTGGCAGTGATGAACCAGGGGGTGGCAGTGGTGAACCAGAGGGTGCTGTGATGAACCACAGGGGGACAGTGATGATCCAGAGGGTGGCAGTGGCAAACCAGAGGGCGGCAGTGATGAACCAGAGGGTGGCAGTGATGATCCAGAGGGTGGCAGTGGCGAACCAGAGGGTGGCAGTAATGAACCAGAGGGGGGCAGTGATGAACCAGAGGGTGGCACTGTCAGAGAATAGTTACAAGTATGGCACAATGCTCCTGTAAAAAAAATTAAACTGCAACAGGAAGCACTTACAGCTAAGGAATCAGGTGCCAGACTTGAAGCTCAAATTCAGTAACACATTAACCAGCCCAAAAGTAATTCATCTCAGTTGAGGCTCGGCAGGTGTGCTTTCCCCCCATAATCTACAGTGGTGAACCAGAGGGTGCTGTGATGAACCAGAGGGTGGCAGTGCTGAACCAGAGGGTGGCAGTGATGAACCAGAGGGTGGCAGGGATGAACCAGAGGGTGACAGGGATGAACCAGAGGGTGGCAGTGGTGAACCAGAGTGTGCTGTGATGAACCAGAGGATGGCAGTGATCAACCAGAAGGTGGCAGTCTTGAACCAGAGGGTGGCAGTGATCAACCAGAGGGTGGCAGTGATGAACCGGAGGGTGGCAATGGTGAACCAGAAGGTGCTGTTATGAACCAGAGGGTGGCAGTGATGAACCAGAGGGGGGCAGTGATGATCCAGAGGGTGGCAGTGGCAAACCAGAGGGTGGCAGTGATGAACCAGAGGGTGGCACTGATAATCCTGAGGGTGGCAGGGGCGAACCAGAGGGTGGCAGTGATGAACCAGAGGGTGGGAGTAATGAACCAGAGGGTGGCAGTGATGAACTAGAGGGTGGCAGTGATGAACCAGAGGGGGACAGTGATGATCCAGAGGGTGGCAGTGGCAAACCAGAGGGTGGCAGTGATGAACCAGAGGGTGGCAGTGATGATCCAGAGGGTGGCAGTGGCGAACCAGAGGGTGGTAGTAATGAACCAGAGGATGGCAGTGATGAACCAGAGGGTGGCAGTGGTGAACCAGAGGGTGATGAATCAGAGGATAGCAGTGATGAACCAGAGGGTGGCAGTCTTGAACCAGAGGGTAGAAGTGGTGAACCAGAGGGTGCTGTGATGAACCAGAGGGTGGCAGTGGTGAACCAGAGGGTAGCAGTGATGAACCAGAGGGTGGCAGTGATGAACCAGTGGGTGGCAGTGGTGAACCAGAGGGTAGCAGTGATGAAGCAGAGGGTGGTACTGGTGAACCAGAGGGTGCTGTGATGAACCAGAGGGGGACAGTGATGATTCAGAGGGTGGCAGTGGCAAACCAGAGGGTGGCAGTAATGAACCAGAGGGTGGCAGTGATGATCCAGAGGGTGGCAGTGGCAAACCAGAGGGTGGCAGTAATGAACCAGAGGGTGGCAGTGATGAACCAGAGGGTGGCAGTGGTGAACCAGAGGGTGATGAACCAGAGGATAGAAGTGATGAACCAGAGGGTGGCAGTCTTGAACCAGAGGGTGGTAGTGGTGAACCAGAAGGTGACAGTGGTGAACCATAGAGTGACAGTGGTGAACCAGAAAGTGGCAGTGGTGAACCAGAGGGTGCTGTGATGAACCAGAGGGTGGCAGTGGTGAACCAGAGGGTGAAAGGGATGAACCAGAGTGTGGCAGTGGTGAACCAGAGGGTGGCAGTGATGAACCGGAGGGTGGCCGCAATGAACCACAGGGTTGCAAACATGCTGGACACGTAGAAACAACATGGTCGCGACTGTTGCGACCACACAAGTAAGTTCGCGTTCCCAAACTTGTAAAAAACCCTCGCGAACTGGCAAAAACCCTTGCGAACACGCAAAAAAACCAAATTCGCACGAATTCGCGGATTTTGCGAATTGCGGTTTCGCTTTCGCGCGAATTCGTGAAACACGAATTCGCAAATTTCGCCCACACTTCTTAGTGAGTACCTGCCAGTTACCAGCTTGGTGGTGCGCCCGTGAGGGTCATTTTGCCTTTTTCACATTTATTTACAAAGTAATGCCAAGGTGCGTCACTTTGTAAATAGGGTGCAGTGTGGCTTATTGATTACACCGTCACAGCGTCACAAAAAAGTGCTACAACTGTGGTGCAAGCTCTTCATAGATAAGGGCCCACATGTTTTCAGTGCTGGGAGAGCCAGGTGTATTTTGAGTGCAGGGAGACAGTATGTTTTGTGAGTTCAAGGAGAGCGGTAGAATGAGTGTAATGTGAGTGTGTATTGTGATTTTAGTGTGAGGGGTGTTTATTGTGAGTGTAGGGTAAGCAATGCATGTTGTTAGGTCAAGATGAGAATGGTGTTTTGTGAGTGCAGGAATGGCAGTTTGCAGTGTGAGTACAGGCATAGCTGTGCGCATTGTGAGCGTAAGGAGTGGATATGTATTGTTAAAGCACGGAGCTGCATATTATCAAGAACAGCGTTAAAATTATCGCCGGTTTAGCGGCAGAAAACTGCGGCTAAAGCGGTGATAATGGGCTTGATAATATGCCCTGGAGAATTTCAATAGAAGCCCATATTCACACCAGAACATGGACTTCTATTGGAATTCGCAAACACAACAGGTGATGGACCGAATGTGGATCAATGTCACACACTCACCCCAGTCCAAAGATCTGGGCCCAAATCCATCGTTTTTTTGCACTCCACACCACCCTGGGTTAGACAATGGCGATATGCAAATCAGCTCTGACCCTGTGCCCCATGGGAACAGTCCAGTCCGAACTACAAAAGCCATGTCCTTCCCAGAACGGAATCAAGCATCCGAGGACCGGACCGGTTTCGAGGTAACACCTCTCATCAGCCCGGCTAGCTTGACTCCAGTAGTGTGGAGTGCCTGGGACCCACGTCTGGGCATCCCCAGCGCACTTAGGGCGGAATATGCAAACACAACAGGTGATGGACCGAATGTGGATCAATGTCACACACTCACCCCAGTCCAAAAATCTGGGCCCAAATCCATCGTTTTTTTGCACTCCACACCACCCTGGGTTAGACAATGGCGATATGCAAATCAGCTCTGACCCTGTACCCCATGGGAACAGTCCAGTCCGAACTACGAAAGCCATGTCCTTCCCAGAACGGAATCAAGCATCTGAGGACTGGACCGGTTTCGAGGTAACACCTCTCATCAGCCCGGCTAGCTTGACTCCAGTGGTGTGGAGTGCCTGGGACCCACGTCTGGGCATCCCCAGCGCACTTAGGGCGGAATATGCAAACACAACAGGACGTGGACCGAATGTGGATCAATGTCACACACTCACCCCAGTCCAAAGATCTGGGCCCAAATCCATCGTTTTTTTGCACTCCACACCACCCTGGGTTAGACAATGGCGATATGCAAATCAGCTCTGACCCTGTGCCCCATGGGAACAGTCCTCCAGGGCATATTATCAAGCCCATTATCGCCGCTTTAGCAGCAGTTTTCTGCTGCTAAACTAGCGATAATTTTTAACGCTGCTTCTTGATAATATGCCCCGGAGAGTGGTGTGTATTGTCAGAACAGGGAGTGATAGTTGGGCATAATTTAGTATAGGAAAATATGCACACCTCCACTTCGCATACTTAGGGGTATTTTACAAGGAAATTGACCATCGCGGAGCTGTGGCAATATTTGCAGAACAACTCTCTGCCATTTTCAAAATGCGGGATGCACCGTACTTACAAAAATACAGCGCCCCTTATAACTCCCCTAGCGCTGGCACTAAAAATAACTGCCTCGCTCCAATGGAGGCATGCAGGATTGATTGTTTATGTGCATTCCTGCACTAATGGTGATTTGTTACTTCTATGTGTGCTGAATTCTTCTGCACACATATAAGTAGCAAATCGTCATTACATAATGATTGTTTATGTGAATTGACACCTCCCTGCACATACACAGTCATTAATGGCATTTTGCTCTTTCTAAGTCTGCTGCAAACTGCAGAACATATGGAAATGAAATGAAATGAAATGAAAAATTGCATTTGTATAGCGCATAACCGCCCATGGGGCCTCGCAGCAAAAACAAATAGAAATAAAAGTATACATCCTCATTGCTCCATTCTATCGCCTGCTAGTGCATCGCTTTCGTTTTTGGCGAAGCCTCAGATTTACAGATCTTGTAAACCTGGGTAAGCATCAAAAAGCAATGGATGTTGTGGTGGAACCCCCACTGCAGCAACTATTGCATGCCCCTTTCACACAGAGAACTGCGTGAAAGGGTACCATATACACAAAGCTGCGTTAAGCCACAAAAAATGCTTTAATACCACTTTGTAAATATGGAGCAGGGCACTGCATCACCAGAACCTCTGTAAAAGTGATGTTCTTTTGGCACAATCCCCTTGTAAATATGTCCCACAGTTTCCCTTTACCATCTAGGCCAGGTTTCCGTACCACTTCCCTCATGCGTTTTGGTCCTTGTAGTTCCCTCTGTAATTATACCTTTCCTGGTTCTTGTCCTGGCGGTGATGTTGTGTTGACTGGTTTGGGTCGCCGTGCTTCTATGGTTATCCAGATCTTTTTTGAATCTGCATCTATACATTTCTTTGTCTCAGCTTCAATCCACTCTACGTCTCTGGGTTTACTGTTTCCAGTCCTGCGCCTCCTGGTTTTGCTTCTCTTCCCATTTTCAAGCCTTCCCTCGTCTGATGGTTCCCTGATTCCTTTCCCCTGGCTCCCTTCTCGCACCTGTGCTCTTCCCCTGAGCCTGCAGCTGTTTTCAGCCCCATGGGCACAGAGTGCAGCAGCTTGCACCAGAGTCTCCTTATGCTTTGTTGCGTCCTTGCTGCTGTGTTTCCAGACTCACCTTTTGATTCTCTCTCTGTGATAGTCTTTGTTCCACTTCCTGGTCCTATCTGTGCTCTTCTTAATCTGTCCTGTTACATGTAAACTAGTTGTCTTATGGTCTGTGTATTCCTAGGCCTGGCATGATTCCAGTCCTGCTTTTCCCTGAGCCCAGTCCCATTCCTGTATCCTCTCCACTGCCTCCCTTTGTCTTCTTGTGTGTTTATGTTTTCATCTTGACTGACATTTCTATCCAGTTGGCTCCGAGCCCAGTGTGAGTGGTGTGCATTGTGAGTGCATGGAGAGTGAAGTGTATTTTGAGCCCATTGTGAGTGGTGTGCATTGTGAGTGCATGGAGAGTGAAGTGCATTTTGAGCCCATTGTGAGTGGTGTGCATTGTGAGTGCATGGAGAGTGAAGTGTATTTTGAGCCCAGTGTGAGTGGTATGCATTGTGAGTGCATGGAGAGTGAAGTGCATTTTGAGCCCATTGTGAGTGGTGTGCATTGTGAGTGCATGGAGAGTGAAGTGTATTTTGAGCCCAGTGTGAGTGGTGTGCATTGTGAGTGCATGGAGAGTGAAGTGTATAATGAGTCCAGTGTGAGTGGTGTGCATTGTGAGTGCATGGAGAGTAAAGTGTATTTTGAGCCCATTGTGAGTGGTGTGCATTGTGAGTGCATGGAGAGTGAAGTGTATTTTGAGCCCAGTGTGAGTGGTGTGCATTGTGAGTGCATGGAGAGTGAAGTGCATTTTGAGCCCAGTGTGAGTGGTGTGCATTGTGAGGGCATGGAGAGTAAAGTGTATTTTGAGCCCCGCGTGAATGGGGTGCATTCTGAGTACATGGAGAGTGAAGTGTATTATGAGTCCAGTGTGAGTGGTGTGCATTGTGAGTGCATGGAATGTAGAGTGTATTCTGAGTGATGAGTATTGTAATTGCACAACTAGAGGTGTGTGTCACAGTCATCTGTATTGTGAGTGCAGGGTGAGTGGAGACTACTGTGAGTGTAGGAAGAGCAGTGTGTAATATGAGGGCAGTGTGCATAGCGTGTATTATAAATGCAGGAGGGGTGGTGTGTAGTGTTAGTGGTGTGAGAATAGTGAGTGAGTGCTGGGGAAGAGGTGTATAATGAGTATAGGGTGAATTGTGGGAGTATTGAATTTGTGAGCACATTGAGAGCTGTGCATTTTGTGAGTGCAGAATGAGTGGTGTGTATTGTGAGTGCAGGGACAATGTGATGTGTTTTGTGTGCAGGGTGAGCTGTGTGTATTTTGAGTGCATAGAGAGAGGTGTGTATTGGGACAGCAGTGATTGCAGGTACAGCAGTGAGAATTGTGGATACAGCATGACTGTTGCGTATTCTGTGTGCAGTGTAAGCAATGTGTATTGTGAGTTCAGGGAGTGTGTTGTCTTCTGTGAGTACAGGAAAAGTTGTTTGCATTGTGACCGCAAGGAAACATTTGTGTACTGTGAGCGTACGGAAAGTGGTGTACTATTGTGAGTGCAGTGAGAACCATGTGTACTCGGAGAGTGAGGGGTGAGAGGCATGTTTTTTGAGAGCATGGCAAAGGGTGTGTATCGAGTTCAGTGTGAGTGGTGTGTATTGTAAGTGCCGTATGAGCTGTGTTCATTGTAAAAGCAGGGGTAAAAGTGTGTATTATCAGTGAAGAGTGTTGTGTGAGTGCAGGGAAACTTGTGAGTATAATGAGTGCAGGGTGAGGTGAGTATCTGGATGAGTGCAGTGTGAGCGGTGTACCTGTGTCCTGTGCCTGTGCAGGGTTTCAGTGTCTCCACAAGTGTGCATGTGCAGAGTGCGCTGTGTCAGTGTGTGAGTGCGTGGTGAGTGGTGTACCTGTGTCCTGTGCCTTTGCAGGGTTTCAGTGTCTCTACATGTGTGCATGTGCAGAGTGCGCTGTGTCAGTGTGTGAGTGCAGGGTGAGTGGTGTACCTGTGTTCTGTGCCTGTGCAGGGTTTCAGTGTCTACATGTGTGCATGTGCAGAGTGTGCTGTGTCAGTGTGTGAGTGCAGGGTGAGTGGTGTACCTTTGTTCTGTGCCTGTGCAGGGTTTCAGACAGTGTCTACATGTGTGCATGTGCAGAGTGAGCTATGTCAGTGTGTGAGTGCAGGGTGAGTGGTGTACCTGTGTCCTGTGCCTTTGCAGGGTTTCAGTGTTTCTACATGTGTGCATGTGCAGAGTGCGCTGTGTCAGTGTGTGAGTGCAGGGTGAGGGTTGTGCTTACCTGTGCAGGAGGATGGGTGGTGATGTTTAAGGATGAGTGGGTTGTACCTGTGTGCACACAAGGTGATCAGTGTCCCTGTGTTAGTGCAGGTTGAACAGTGTGATGCTGCTTGTGCAGGCTGAGTGATGTGCCTGTTCAAGTGCACAGTGAACACTGTGCCTGTTTGTGTGCCGAATGAAGCACATTACAGTCAGACCTTTTGACACTGCAAATGCTGGTTACAGTGTACAAATGTGTGCATCTTTGCATGCATGTGTGTGTGTGTGCACATGCATGTGTGTGTTTGCGTGTGCGTGTGTGTGTGTGTGTGTGTGTGTGTGTGTGTGTGTTCTCGCATGTGTGTATATGTGTATACCTGTGTGTGTGCATGAACACTGCACTCCAGATATGCATGCCATTTGCTATCCAGCTAGGATGAAGAAAGGCTCTGTTCTCTTGTTTGTTTCAGCATACATTGCAGCTTTTACTGCTGCGCTTTGAGGCAGTTGTTTCCAGGCCTGTGCTGAGTGATTGTAAGACTTGTAAAGCCGCATGACTGGCTGACACCCAGTACTATTCTGCCTGAGGTTCGCCTCTCTCCAGCTGTTATTAACAAGGCTTCCTAGAGTCTCCTAGGAAGAGCCCAGAGTGACAGCCAGTTCTTCCCATACTAGGTCTGCAGCAGGACCTGGACCAGATTTAGCCCTACTTGACTCTCTGAGACGGTGTGGGCGAGCAGCCGGGGCTCCCCTCAAGGGATTGGGGGAAGAGGCAAGTCTAGGTAGAGAACAACACAGGTGTCACAGCTGCAATGAAGTGTTCATGCTCCCCCAGAATCGGATACAAATACCACTGTCTGATCATAAAATAGTAGAAATTAGGGTTTGGCCATAAACCCCACTCCTCCAGCGGAGTTTGCTGAGTTTCGCCCACTCTGCGCTCCGCTTGGAGCACGGAGCTGTGTCTTGCGTACAGCCTTCCAACGTTAAGTTGGTGAGCCAGAAAATGAAGTGCTTGTCTGGCTCCTGGCGAGCGTTCTCAATGCGGGCGGTAATGACACTACGCTACAGTTTGCGTTGAAAAATATGTTGCCCGATTACAAAATCTACTCGAGCGGCAGTAAGAAGCAGCACCCTCTGGCACGCAGCTTTGTCCATGCACACTGCTTTTACAGCGCTCGCAGTGCTAAAAATCAGCACTAGCAGTGCGACGTACCACAACTCTACTGAGTCTCATAGCATTTTTGTTCCGCCCACCCCTAGTAGGAATAAGCAAATCACCATACAGCATGCAACGACAGATGTTACAATAAAAGAGAAAGAATCACAGGAGGAAGCCTATGGTATGAAGTGAAAGATAATGTCCAATGATAGGAGTCACCCTCAGTACAGCGATGGCCCGGATTACCGCCCTACAGATGCTTGTGAAGAGCTGATGGCCACTAAGCTCAGAACGCATGTACAACTCAAGGCACTGAATCCACGCAGTGTAGCGTACAACTGAAGCCCGATGGTGGGATGTTCACAAGTATCAAAAAGATACAGTGTCAAAAATATACACGGCAAGCTTCCTGCTAAATACAGGTAACTTTGTAGATTAGCGATTCATCACAGGCTATCTTCAAAACCTACAAATGAACTGCACATCGTCTCAGAGCTTGTGTTCTCTGACCGCAAGGTGTCTGGGCGGGAAATGCCTACATGTCCAATAGAACACAGAGATCTGAAAAGACCACAAAAGTCTCTGTATTCTGTTGTCAAGCGAGCCAATTGGGTGCTTCCGCTCAGCTCACACTCTATTCCAGTCATCTCCAAAAAACACAGGGCCTGTAGGCAGCTCACTCAAAAAGCAAAAGCTCCTCCAGGAAGGAGCCAGTCAGTGAACTAGGGGATAGACATTAACAACCGTTATGGACTCCCCACATAGGAGGTCTGTAATCTTTACACGTCTGGCCCAGTCATCAACCACAGAGGGAACCTGGTTTGGATTAAGCCTGGGCAGTAAATTCTGTTCCGCTCACGGAATTTGAGTAATTTCGCATTCCGCAGAGAATGCAAAATTGACCCAAAATCTGAGTTCCGCGACTTTGCGAAATTTTTGCTTGTTCGCATTCTCAAAATGCGTGGTCGTGAGATATTTCCCCAGAGCTCGCAAACGCAATTTGCGAACAGGAAAAAAGCATTGTTAACAAGTATTTCCGCGTGTTCGCGGAGATTTTTTACCGTTTCGCGGAGATTTGCATAACACGATTATGCAAATTCCGCCCACCCCTAGTTCCTTTCGAGTCCCTTACAAACCCTGGATGAAAGACTTACGCAGCCACCAGGCAAGCCAAAAACAAAACTGTGCCCCCCCACAAGGCGAGAGTCCTGTGGAGAGAGTATATGTACATGGAGGCTCTTTGCACCCCGCTTAATCTGGTTACCCTTCTTGTTTATTGCGTCCTCTTCTGCTGAGGAGGACATTAGGCCTCTTGTGGGTGTGACCTCAGCGGTCTGATTCTCGTCGCCAACTTATGTTATAGATACACCAAGCAGGTAGCAGTGTGGCTTGACTAGTTTTTATTCTTTCAAAGACAGGTGTCACCAAGGAGTCACCACTGTACTCTTGTCCACACACAGTCCAAGTGACAAGCAGTGGAGCGCACCTGTGACCAGCCGCAGAATTGGGACCGTGAAATAACATCCCAATGCAACACCCAAAGTTCTACTCAAACATATGCCGAGCAGAACACCGTTCCATCCTTAAGAAGACTGGCTCCTATAGAGCCTCATTCTCACTCTTGGAGGGATATTCACAAGGAAATGGCATATAGAGGCGTTAGCCGTCTTGGCTTAATGCCTCTCTCCGTCACTTTGGAAGTGCCAGGCTGTACCATATTCTCAAGGATGTGGTGCAGCCTTGCTTTTCCTCCTGCAATGGCGCTAACTCTCACAACTTAGAGCCAGTGCAGGCACCCTTGCACCAGAGTGCAAGGGTCTGCGAGCAGGGAGGTTTGTTTATGTGCAGGAAGGTGTGCCTTCCTGCACATAAACAAACCTAAAATGCCATTTTGTAACTTACATGTGTGCTGCGCGATGCAGCACACATGTAAGTTACAAAAAGACATTTTTATAAAAAGGTTTGTTTATCGGCAGAAAAGGACTCCTTCCTGTACATAAACAAACCATGGCATTTTGCATTTACCATGTGTGTAGCACAAGGCAGCACATATGCAAAATGCAAAAACGAGGAGAAAGAAAGCATTTCTCCTCACATTGCCAACTTAAGACCAGGGGTTTCCTGGTCTTAAGTTTGGATAAAGGGAAGAAGGTTTCTACTCCCACGTTCAGTTGATGGGTGCATTTGGTGGTCTGCCAGTCCTATAAGTCTGTGGACCTGCCTCCTCCGTCTCAGGTGCAGGGTCTTTCGACACGTTCTGTGTCCACTTCCTGGGCTGAGATGGCAGGGTCTCTATCCAGGAGATTTATAGAGAGGCCACTTGGCAGTCCCATCACACGTTTGTTCGGCATTATCGGCTTGATGTTTTGCATGCATCTGTTGACAGTTTTGCTGTTGGCATTCTGAATGCTGCTGTTCGTTGATCATTTATTTGATTAACGGTTTTGTACTTTATGCATGGATCCCTGGTGTCCTGCATGTTTTCTTCTTGGTTCTCTGCTTGTGAGTTACTCACTGTATAAGGACTGGGATGAGGAGGACCGATTAGGGTTCTCCTTGACCTAGTTCTCTTCCCTCCCTCCCGCTGTGTTTGTGTATGCGACTTGTTGATAACAGGCATGGTGGTGGGTGGGAGGGGTTTATGTGACCTTTAGCTTTTGGTTTTTCTAGCATTTTGATTACCTGGGTGGAGGCAGGACTTTCTCACTGTGTAAGTAGTGGGACGAGGAGGACCGTAATCAGGGTAATGAAGATTACCGGTAAGTAACAAGAAATTTCTCTGTTGGTCGGTTTTCTGTCCCCTCTGGGAGCAATGAATTGAGTCATTCATATGTCAGTGTTGGAAGAGTCCACACTCACTAGTGAAGGTAAATATTGTTTTATTTGGAAAGACAACATCTGTATTATTTTCCTTAGGGATGGAATAATAACCATTAGATGTGCTTTAAAAAGTGAAGTAGATGTTATCTCAAATCTGAGAAATACCAAACATATCCTGTACATTGGATGCTGCGCCAAGCGTTAACAGATACATTATCGCACCTAAGCCTGCTGTAAAAGAGAAAATCACCTGCTAATTATAACCTACATCTTAACAATATAGAAGCCCAACCCTTTGGCATTCATACTTTTTAATAACAAGTTTAATAACAGGTTATGGTAATGTTGAAATATGTCTTCATTACATCAATGCCAATGCAATGACAAGCATCCAAGCCTTGTTGTTGTTGGGCAGCGGCAGCAGCTATGTCGCTATCTTCACGTTGATGCAGCCGTAGAGCACCGTCAGAGATGCGCCTACAGTCTTCAGTGCAAATGGGACTGGAACAGTGTCCTACAAGTAGTTAAAGGTGCAGCTGCACCTCTCACTCCTCTGCAAACAAGGAGCGGCAAAGGCAGCTCGCCCCCAAGATTTTAAATAAATTCAGACCCATCTCTCTGCTTCCCGCCTATTCCAAGATGTTGGGAAATTGCTTCATTCTCCATTATCTGTATACCTGGATTAAGAGCATCCTTTGCACCCCAGTGAACTCGGGTACTGGCATTTTCATAGTACGGAGACAGCATTACTGGAGTATAAGCCCACATCAAGATGTCTCTGTATTACGGTAAAAATGCTGCATTGATTTTACTTGATCTATCAGCAACATTCAACACCATCCCACAGACTATCTTGTTACAACCCCTGGCCAACCTGGGGGTTGGAGGTAAAGTGTGGGACTGGGTAAAATTATTCCTTGACTCCAGAAGTCAGTCTGTCTGCTCCTACCTTCCTTCCTTCCTCTCACATTTAGTGAAACATACTCTGCGTGATAATAAGTGTTCTATTGAGGGATTAGTGCCCCCTGGCTTTCCTCTGATCTTCACTGATCCTAAGTGTGTTTATAAGTCTCGGAGGTACCAAAGGGTTCCTCATCGAGCCCTATCCTCATTAACGTTTTCATGACTCTGCTGGCAACATTGGTAAAATCCTATGGGTGCAAATCATTTCTTATGCAGATGACACTCAGCTGCTCCTCTCCTTTGAGAGTGTCTACACTGCGTTGGAGATGTCATGTAAAGCTTGCAGGCGTGCTTTTTTTGACTACATGCATAGGAGCCAGCCTACACGCAACTCACATAAGACGGCATATCTCTTATTTGGCTTTTATCGAGCCAGCTCATGGAAGCCAGGCTGGCCTTCTTTTTCTTTGCTGCCCCCACTAACTACAGTGGCAGAAAACCTAAGAGACAAATTGGACAACAAACTCTTTCTCCAGTCATAGGTCTCGGCAGTGGCCGGCACCTGTTTTGGAATGGTTTGTACCTTCGAGTAAATTCTGCTTGTGTTACCTCTACAGTAGAGGAGGATGGTAATCCATGCATGGGTCACTTTGCGACCTGATTATTCCAATCCTCCTTATCTTGGGATGCCTGAACCATTGCTTGGGTGGCTCCAGGTTGTCCAGACGGCCAATGCTTGCTTTATCTTCATACGTCCAAAGCGAACAACGATTTCGCCTGTTTTAACATCTCTGCTTTGGCGGCCCATCAAGAAGCGAGCCCTCTTTAAACCCCCCAGTGTGGTCAGTCGAGCATTCTTTTCGGCCCTCCCAGGGTGTCTCGCTAACAGATTCTTACCATATTGTCCTGTAAGATCTCTACATTCACCGTCAGCAGCTTTGGTGTCATTGGCAGCCGTGAATCAAACTTTCTTTTGTTTTCTGGGGTCGGGCTCGCAGTCTTTACTTTCAGGACACTCTCTCGAGTAGGCGGTGGCTTTATAAACCACACTCATACATTCAACTCTGAGCCCAGTCAACATGGACAACAAACTATGGAGGCCCTAAAAGAAGGCTTGCAGCCTCAAGAAACCCTAAGCAAAGAAGCTAGACATGTCACAGGAAAGCCTTGTTCACATGCAGTTCTCTCCTCTTTGAAAGACTTGCTTCTAGAGGTGGAATCTACACTACAACTCAGAGAGAACCCAGTCACCTGTAACATTAAACACTGCCAAAAGTTTTACAGAAAACAAAAAGTAAAGCATTTGCCCCCAAGCACCAGCTCTGCATGAGGCTTGCAACATTAGCAAAAATACAAATTCTACAGCATTAAAAAAAGCTCAGCAAAGAAAGAAAAAGCAGGGCAAGAAACTCCAGAGAGGAACTGGCACAAGTTGTATTCCAAGTGAATAAAGAACTATTGATGGGCAGAATTCAGTACAACGTAATACCCCTGTACTGAGATCTGGGCCTAAATGCATCGTTTTTTTGCTCACCATCCCATTCCAGTTTGGACCCAGCCATATGCAAATCAGTCTTCACCCTGTGCCTCAATGGAACAGTCCAGCCCGAACTGCCAGGCCAGGTCCTTCCTGGACTGGAAACAAGCATCCTAGGGCTGGTTTCGGGCTTTCAGCCCTCATCAGCCATGATAGCTTGATTCCAGTGGCATGGAGAGCTCGGGACCCACGTCTGAGCGTACCCTTCCCACTTGGTGACAAATGCAAAAAGAACAGTTGAGGGACAGAATGCAGAACAATGTCACACATTCACCCCAGCACAGAGATATGGGCCTAAATCCATCGTTTTTTTGCTCACCATGCCATTCCAGTTTGGACCCAGCCATATGCAAATCAGCCTTGACCCTGCGCCCAGAGGGTCCTTTTATGCAGTCTCCTCTTCCTGCTTAGTTTCAGTAATTTATGTGAGCAACAATGCTGCCCATCGGAGCAGGGAGTTGAAACACACATGACACCCAATCTGCCCCTTTTCTTGGCACTGCATTTGAGGAAGTACTTTTGCTGTGTGTCTCTGCTTCCTTCCATTCATTTTCTGTTTGCTGGGTTTGGTGGGGGGGGAGGGGCGCAGAGTTGTTACTTTATATCCCGCCCTGTGAGGCATTCTGTAGACATGTATTGTGTCCCTGCTGCTGACGCTTGTTAGTTTGCAGCTCTGAAGGGAACAAGTGAAGCGCTGCTTTTATTTTCCGCTTCTTAGTCTGGGACAGTCTAGTCTCCTGTGGTTTAGGAGGTGTAAGAAAGCGTAGTTTGAGACACAACCCCTAACAGCCTGGCCCGGCATGTACTGAGGACGTTTCCGGCAATGGAGTACATGGTCAAGGGGGACACATGACAGTGAAGACTAAACATGTGGGGCCTCATTTATGAGGACGTGCGTCACTTTTACGCCGCTGGTGCGTGACTTTTTGTGACGCACCAGTGGCGTAAAAAATGCAGCTTGTTGCGCCATATTTATAAAGTGACGCATCTAGGTAGATGCGTCACTTTGTAAACCCTTGCGCCACATTATACCTGCGCCAGGTGTAATGTATGCAAGGGGGCGTATTGACGCAAGTAAGGGTTGTAGAAGTGACCCAGTGAAATCTATAAGATTTCACTGCGCCACTTCTAGGATGCAAATGCGTCAATATCTTACGCCTGCCTCACAGCAGGCGTAAGACTGACGCAGGCCCTTTCACATGGGGCTTGCCCCATGTGAAAGGACGCATTGCTGGAGTTGTGGCACTTTTGTGACACACTCCAGCAATGTGTCACTTTTGCGCCTACAGATACGTCAGAAATACTGACGTATCTATAACTCCTTGCCCAATGATGCGTCAGGCTTTAAATATGACGCATCATTGGTATTGCAAGGAGGGCGCAATGAAAAGTGACGCATCGCTGTTTTCACGCAGCGATGCGTCACTTTTCATAAATGAGGCCCGTGGGGTCTTCTGAAGAATCTTAAAGCTCTGAGTTGATGTACGCATAGGGTGGTTCAAATCCCGCTTTGGAGCCCAAGCCGGTACCATTTTTATGTCCGAGGGGGAGTGACTGCATCTGATGTTTCCAGAATGATCCAGGTCTAAGGATGAATATACTAAGGATATTGGGAAGTCTGTCCATGCTATCTCCTCACCTTCCTTTGCCGCGTTCTTCGTCATGTGGGTTTCTTCCAGGACCAGCAGATACCACCCCTTCTCCAGCAGCTTCCCGTCCAGTACTAGACCCCTGTGCACCAACATTCTATCCCCACAGGCGTAGAGGCGGAGCGGGTGATCCAGAGGTTAGGGTCTGTGAGGAATTGGGAAAATTTGGACCTTGTTCCCATTCAGCAGATGGATTTTCGGGATTTTGTGGTGGATTTAGAGAAAGAGTTGCTACAACTCCTGGAAGGGACGTTGGTGGTGATCAAGAACATATTTCCTGTATCCATGTGTGCAGCATTTTGCAGCCCACATGGGAAGAGGAAACACCTCAAAGGATTATTTGTGTGCAGGAAAGTGCGCCTTCCTGCACAAAACCAATCCTGCCTGCAATGGAGGCGCCCTTGCAGCGTGATTGAAAGGTGCTTACGTTGGCGCTAGGCTGCCAAAACAGCGCCAATGCAGGGAGAAAGGACAGGAATGCACCATTTTGCATGAATATGGTGCATTTCAGGCCTTTTCACTTAGTCATAGGTCAGAGCAACAAGGTGCTTTGCTGCACTGCCCAATAAGAGAATCCCATAAATAAGCCCCTCTGTCTGCTTCTACTCTGGAGTGGTATCCTTCTTGTTCTTTACATCCTAAGGTGTGTGTAGTTTGTCTCTTTAAGCAGTATATGCACGCCACAGGGGGCCCACGCGCGTCTTCCCCTCAATTGCTGATCTCTCTTCTTTCTTTCTTGCCAGTTTTCTCCTCTAGGCTTAGTTGGGTAAACAGGAGTACGCCATTAGCAGTGTTGGATTCAAACTCTTTTGGGGGTCCATTCTGCTAGGGAGGCAATGACATCACAGCCTTTTGGGGAGGTGATTGGCCGTCGGACAATTTCAGGTCCGCTAAGTGGTGTAGGATGTCTATCTTTAGTACATTTTTCTGTAACCCATAGAAGATGTTACATCATAGACAGCAGATGTGCTTTGAACCTGCTCAATAGGAGCCTCCGGTCTTGTAAACAAATGCAGATTATCCTATGTGGTTAGTAAAAGAGAGTCCTGATTTTATTAAAGACGGGGAAACAGGTATTAGCCCACCACTTGTCTTTATTTTTTTCTAGTTTTAGCATCACCCTCTGTAACAAGTGAGCACAAACCTGATAGATCAGGAGATCCTGTGGGAACGAGATGAGGTCAGAGTATACGCTGGGGGTGGATGTAACTCACGTAATTCCATGTCGCGTAATCACATAGAATTAGCTAAGAATTCTGCACGATTACGCTTGAATTACACGGGAAGAGTAATTCTGTGTTTAGTGCTATTTCTTAGAGCAAAATGGCTCCTTGTGTCCAAAATAGATTTGAGGATGCATTTTGTGCTACAAAATAGCACTAAATGCAACAGAATATGAATACTTTGTCTGCGAGCAGCAGCACATGCTATATGTACTCTTGGTGTGGCTGCACGTGCTCGCTAAATGAACTCTTGGTGTGGCTGCACGTGCTCGCTAAATGTACTCTTGGTGTGGCTGCACGTGCTCGCTAAATGAACTCTTGGTGTGGCTGCACGTGCTCGCTAAATGTACTCTTGGTGTGGCTGCACGTGCTCGCTAAATGTACTCTTGGTGTGGCTGCACGTGCTCGCTAAATGTACTCTTGATGTGGCTGCACGTGCTCGCTAAATGTACTCTTGGTGTGGCTGCACGTGCTCGCTAAATGTACTCTTGATGTGGCTGCATGTGCTCGCTAAATGTACTCTTGGTGTGGCTGCACGTGCTCGCTAAATGTACTCTTGGTGTGGCTGCATGTGCTCGCTGAATGTACTCTTGGTGTGGCTGCATGTGCTCGCTAAATGTACTCTTGGTGTGGCTGCACGTGCTCGCTAAATGTACTCTTGGTGTGGCTGCATGTGCTCGCTAAATGTACTCTTGGTGTGGCTGCATGTGCTCGCTAAATGTACTCTTGGTGTGGCTGCACGTGCTCGCTAAATGTACTCTTGGTGTGGCTGCATGTGCTCGCTAAATGTACTCTTGGTGTGGCTGCATGTGCTCGCTAAATGTACTCTTGGTGTGGCTGCACGTGCTCGCTAAATGTACTCTTGGTGTGGCTGCACGTGCTCGCTAAATGTACTCTTGGTGTGGCTGCATGTGCTTGGTAAATGTACTCTTGGTGTGGCTGCATGTGCTCGCTAAATGTACTCTTGGTGTGGCTGCACGTGCTCGCTAAATGTACTCTTGATGTGGCTGCATGTGCTCGCTAAATGTACTCTTGGTGTGGCTGCACGTGCTCGCTAAATGTACTCTTGGTGTGGCTGCATGTGCTTGGTAAATGTACTCTTGGTGTGGCTACATGTGCTCGCTAAATGTACTCTTGGTGTGGCTGCACGTGCTCGCTATATGTACTCTTGGTGTGGCTGCACGTGCTCGCTAAATGTACTCTTGGTGTGGCTGCACGTGCTCGCTAAATGTACTCTTGGTGTAAGATTTCCCCTAACTTACTACCAGAATTTAGTGCTATTTTCTCAGTGAAAAATGCAGCAGAACATGACTCGCTCATGCTCGCTAAATATGCTCTTTTAGTGTCTTTTGTTCCTCATTATCATTGGTAATTTCACGTCAAAGAGTGATGCAGAGTCACCCAAATGACTCCAGTGTAACAAAATTCTGCTCAGGCCTAGAATATAGCTCCCATCCCCGGCCTGAGAAGGCCACAGTCTGAACTCAGCTCTGCATTACAGACCAGAGAAGGCCCCAGGGGGAAGGGGAATGGGATTAAAAGAGAGAGAGAGAGACGTCTTCTGGTCAGCTTGGCCATGCTCTGCTTGGATGGCTCTTCTCTTTCTTCCTGCTGGTTGTCCTCAGAAGTGGGGTAGGGGGTGTTTGTCTGTGTTCCTACAAGAAACAAGGGTTAAATGAAGATTACTTGGAACCCAGTGCTATACCAAACCTCAACCTTTCTACTATACAGTTTTTCCCTATTCTTGGACTTGTGTTTCATTCACTGCCCTGTTACACAGGCCTTGGCTTCGCAACAGGTGCAGGCAGTAAACCTGGCTTGCTTGTTGGGGTCAAGGTCTCTCCATTTAATCCTCCTGTCGGGCATGTCTTGTTTTTGGTCTAAAAGGGCTGTCATCCCTTACAGATGTCTTCGGGCTCCTTTGGCCCCAGGTTGTGCACCTCTGGGTAGGACCTTCATTTGTGGTGGTGGGAGACACTCTGCTCGCACATCCACTGCTACCACCGGGGAAATAATTCAGAGCTTGACTTTGAAGAACACGCATCTCAGGAGCACTAAGGGCGTGATTCACAAAGCAAAACTTAGACCAAACATCTAACTTTAATAGAAGTAAAGTTAGACTTGTGGTCGAAGTTTAGATTAGAAGTCGAAGTTTAGACCTAAAGTCTAACTTTATTAGTAGAAAAGTTGGACATTTGCTCTAAAGTTAGACCTAAACTAAAATTTTACTAGGAGTAAAGTTAGAAATAAAGTCTTTGGGTGCAATTCACAAGAGTAAACTGAGACAAAAGTCTAACTTTTCGACTTTCAGCATTCACAAAGGGCATCGAAGAGTTGTAAAGTTAGACTTTTGTCTCAGTTTAACTTAAGTTTTGGTCTAAAGCCTAACTAAGACTAAAACTTAAGTTGATCTGAGACAAAAATTAAACTTTACTACTCATAAATGCCCTTTCTGAATACCAAAGTCTTAAAGTAAGACTTTTGATCTAAGTTTACCTTTGTGAATCAGGCCCTACAACAGCTAAGCACAGGTCTTTAACATTACACCGACACCGGAGCGATCAAGTTTACATCTCAGGGCGCCAACATGAGACTGACGGAAACTGAATGAATGTCCACTACTGGAATTATGGTGCAGTCAGTCTGTTTCATCACATAAACGCCATGAAGGTTACCATTGGGAAAGGCTAATGGTGAGTACTCCACACAAACATTAGCTGCAGACGTCATCACTGCAAGTTATTTGCTGATTGCAAGTGAGAAAGCCTCAGTCATGGGTAGGAGCTAACCTTGTCTCTTCATCAGATGTTACTCGGGTGTAGTCCATCCTCTGACGAGGCCTGGACGTTAACTCGCGGTCACTTTAGGACTTGGCCGGCCACGCCAGGGGATATTGAAATTCAATGACTCGGAAGCTCTTGAGTCACAGTCATTCTCATGGCACCTAGCTTACCTGTGGAATCTTAATTATTCACATCTTTCTTTCTTATTAAATTCTGCACAGGTTATTGCACAATAATCGCCTGTGGGCAGTTACGGATATTTTAAATAAAGCAATAAGCAGAGCGAGCATCTGATTAATCGTTCCCAGACCTTAGGATCGACACTGTAAACAGAATAAAGCTTCACGCCAGGTCTCAGGGTTTCAGTGTGCCGAGCCAGATCGATGGCTCATCCATAGACGTGTACAACATACCACGGAATAAACAGTTTAATTAAACACTTACCTCTGCATAGGCGTCATCAGCTAACAAGAGTTGTGTGAGAGTGATGACGTGTTGAGTGCAACCATCAGGGTAACTGAGAGACACTGACAGCGGCAGTCTGTGACATCTGAAACCCACTGGCTAAAAGCTTTTTTAAAAAATGTATTTATTCCATTTTACATTGCATGACCATGGCCCAAAGGCTTCAGAGCGCTTTACAGCAGTAGCATGATACAAGGGTACAGCAAGTTACAGTTACAATAATTACGTTCAGACCTATTGCATTGGTAGCTGAGACCAGGACAAACGCAGCCGCTGGACAGAGACGTACAGGGTTCAAGCATTGATATAGATGGTGGGGACACACCATGATGGTAGTTTGTCTCCTGGATAGAGTACTTAGGTACGGTCGAGGGTGTTTAACCCAGGTATCTGTCCAATAGGAGGATCTTGAGGTCCTTTTTGAAGGTGGCTCTGCAGGTTGTTAGGTGAAGGGGGGAGGTAAGGAGTTCCAGATCCTTGTGGCCACCAGAGAATGACAGGCTCATATACCATTCTCACCTGAAGTTGAGGGGTTCCAGGAGCAGAGAGGGACTGGGTATTTCTGGAACCCCTATTTGCTCCGGAGGTTTTCTGATTCTCACTTAGAAAGGAGGGTGAAGAGGAGTTCAGCGCTCTGTGGGTAATGCAGGGGGTTCTGAATTGGTCCTGAACTTAAATGAAAATCCATTGGAGGGTTAGGAGCAGTGCTTTAAATGGGCTGGTACTCACAGGTACTGAGTACCAGCACTTCTTTGTTTTATCTCTTTGAGTATTGGCACTTCTCAGCTACCGAGGAGAGTACCAGTACTCATTAAATGCAGTTGCTGGCGTCTGTCTCTGACAGCCAAGGCACTTCTGTAGACCTGAGCCGAGCCCCTGCTACACTATTCAGCTTGGGCTTATCTGCATAAGTCTGGGTGTTCACCATCCTGCTGTGTTGCAAACACAGAAATTGAGGCAGCCCGGGACAGCGCTGTTAAGAAAGCAGTGGGAGGTAATGAGGTTCAAATGGCTTTAATCCCACCTCATTCTTTTGTGCAAGTGTCTGCTTGTGTTTGTCTGCTTGCCTGTGTGCTTGCCTGTGATTGTTTTTTCTGTGAGAGAAATACGCGAGAAAAGGGGGAGAGAATAGAGACACTCATGGAAGGTATATTAAAGGAAATGTGTGGCATGCTTGTGTGTGCACGTCTGCTTGTTTCTGTGTCCCTCGCCTCGAGAATATATAGTATTGTGCAAAGCAGCAGCAATTAACACTATTGATGTTGAAAATATTAAAAACAAGGAAATGTTAAAATATCACCGTGTTTGGCTTTCATTGTGTAATGAGAAGAGCAACCTTCTTTGTTTATTGGAAGACATTTCTCATGTGTTTTGGTATGTGCTGCAAGTAGTATAGAAGTCAAGAAGTAACGGCATGACTTCTAAGCCCCGCCTCAAGCCCCGCCACTCGCCACATTTAAATGAGTACCTGCGCTATGTTTCCCCTATATAAGGCACTGGTTATCAGGACCTTGGAAATGTGCTCACATTTCCTGAGACCTAACATAAAGCGCGCTGCTGCATGCAGAGTGGCTCTCAGTGAGCCTAGATGAACTTTGAGAGTCACTCAGAGAAAGGCAATTCTGTAATCTAGCCTGGAGAGGACGAGCGAGCGCACCACTGTTTTGAGGTCTTGCTCCGTGATGAGTTGTCTTATGCCCCATGGCAGCCTGAGTTGGTGTTGTGCACTTTTGGCCCTGGCTGTGAGGTGGCTGTCACGGTTTAGATAATTGTCAAGGGTGACAACAAGGAACCTAGACTCTGGACAATGGCGGGGCAGCCATTCAGGGCAGAAAAGTTGGCCATCCATTCCTGAACTGGGGGTTTAGTTTACGGAGGTGAGATCAAAAGAAATTCTGTTTTAGTTGGGTTGGGTTTTAGATGATTGTTAGACATGAGGTGGCTTAACTATAAGCCACTTGAGCTGCCGGTGCATCACTTTTTGTGATGCTCCAGTGGCACAGGAGCCTGCTCCATATTTACGAGGCAGCACTAAGCCACATTTTTTTGGGCTTAATGCTGCCTTGCAAACATTGTTCCCTTTAACACAGTTTTCTGCATTAAAAGGGCATGCAATGTGTGTTTCTGGGGGTGTTCCCAGCAACATCCATGGCTTTTTGACACTACCCCAGATTTATGAGAAATTCTAACTCTGAGGCAGTGCCAGGAACGTATGCCTCCCCTGGGGAGGCGTAAGGGAGGCACAAAGAGGAGAAATATCTTTATTTTTCCTCGTTTTCCTTTTCAATGTGAGCTGTATTCTGCAGCACACATAGAAAGAGGGAAAAATCTCCTATAATTGTTTTTGTGCAGGAAAGTATCCCTTCCTGCACAAAAAAAATTATAATCCTTGCAACACAGGCACCCTTGCACCATGGTTCAAAGGTGCCTGCATTGACGCACGGCAGCCCATTGTGGGCCAGCGCAAGGTAAAAATGACAGGAACGCGCTGCATCTGATCTAATAACGATGGATTAAACCCAGATCTGTGACTGGGGGTGAATGTTTTGCCATTGTGCAACATTCCGTCATCATCTTGTGAGTTTTGCTGTTCACCCTATGTGGGAAGGGTATGTCCAGATGTGGGTCCCGTGCTCACTACGCCACTGGAGTCAAGCTATCCTGGCTGAAGACTGCAAAAAGCCAGAAACCGGTCCCAGGATGCTTGATTCCGGTCCGGGGAAGACATGGCTTGGCAGTTAGGGCTGGACTGTTCCCATGAGGCACAGGGTCAAGAATGATTTGCATATGGCCATGTCTGAACTGGGGTGGCTTGGTGAGCAAAACAACGATGGATTAAACCCATATCTGTGACTAGGGGTGAATGTTTTGCCATTGTGCAACATTCCATCCCTCATCTTCTGTGTTTTGCACCTGATAGATACAGCGCATTCCTGCCCTTTTCTTTTGCAGTACGCAGGACAGCAGGAACGGCTGCTGCACTGCCCTATGGCAAAACTCATAAATGAGGCCCCCATTTTTTACTCTTTATGAGTGTGATTGAAAGGAGGGCAGGGTCTGTAGCAGAAGAGATTTTCATGTGTATTTGAGTGTGGTCAGAGTGGAGGTAGAAGAGTATTCCAGCACTTCTGAGAATAACAAAAAGTGGAACTAGGAACAGGTTAAAGAGGGTTGGACAGAGGATCAAGCCTTGAGGTACACATTAACTGGTCTCAAGAAAGAGTTGCTCATTTTCACAAATTTGGGAGTGGTTAGTTAAGAAAGGGGAGAACCAACTGAGGACTGTGCCTCCACAGCCCATGCGTCGTTCAAGAGTGTGAAGAAGGTCCGGAGGAGGGACAGTGTTGAATGCAGCGGACTAGTCAAGGAGGGCCAGGAGGCAGAAGTTCTCAGAGTCGAGGATTCTAAGGGAGTCATCGACTATTTGTAGGATTGCAATCCTACAAATAGTCGATGACTCCCTTAGAATCCTCGACTCGAGGGTTATTATTATTATCCAAACATTCCTGATTGAAGGAATTATTATGGCCCAGTGGTTGGTAAATCACATTCAGTCAGAGGCTAGAGTTAGTGGACATTTCCACTGACATGCATTTGAAAGACTGAAACTGACTTTCCACCTGGTCTATCTTCCCTTTCTCTATGTAAGAAGGAGTAACTGGGTACCAGTAGGACGTCTAGAGCATGGCTACATGAGTCGTTGAGCCACGTTATGGGCCAGGATCCACTTTGATATCTCAACACTATGTTCGACTGCAGACCGACAATTGAGTAGCATGCAGTTCAGGAAGAAGGTATTTATAATTCGCACATTTTTCGGCAATTTCGTAAGATTTGCGGATCGCAAACTTGCCGAAAATTCGCAAATTTCACGAGCGGAGCGGATTTTGCGCCCATACTCAGTCAAAAGCTAATGCTTTGTCATGAATTCTTGGCTCATGGGGTTATAACGTGTGAGCAGAAGTTAAATTAAGGCTCTTCTGATTTTGCGCTTGAGGATCCAAAAGAACCCAGAGCTGAGTCAGAAACCCTTCTTTCAATGGCTTGTTTATTTATTTGACATCATGGCAGCTAAGAGGACAAAGGCATAGGAAGGATATGATTGAACTTTCATCATACAACTTCGTGAAGCAGGAGTATCAACACCACAGTGCAGGACTCTGTGTTTCATTCATAACTTTATCACCGTGGGTGCACTATGAGACTGGGTGTTCTCCCCCAAGGGTAAAATAACACGATTGTTGGGACACAGGTCTGTGCCCTTATCTCATACTAACTACCAAAGGTTAGCTTGATTTAAATTTTTCTTATCTCTGGTAAAAAAGAGCAGAGAAATATGTTCAGAAAGTGGTTACCCAAGAGTGCACAATTTGTCACAAGAGGAGGCTGACAGATTATCAAACAAAACACACCTTCTTGCTCCAATGTTTCTACCTTGTTTATTACTCAACTGGGAGTGGTGAGACTCAGGCACTACTCTGCTCAGCGCAATGCCCCTTTCTTTGCATCCTGACCCGATCTGCTGGTCTGAACTGAGGACGCTCATTCTCGCAGCTGGCACCCAGGCATGGAAAGACCTCCCCCTGCACCTCAGGATTGCACCATCGCTGCAGCTATTCAGGAAGAAACTCAAGACTTTGTTGTTTGAATGATCACACTATCACACAGTAGATAGCACTTCTCAGGCGTCTCTGGACCCCGCGGATGATTTGACATGCTTTATAAAAAGGATCGATTGATCTTAAACACGGAGCTCACAGCGGGCATGTTTTGTCAAAGGTAGGATCAGTTGTTACGTCTCCTAGTGCCATGGCTAAAACTTTCTCACTGTACTTCACCTAGTGATAGACAAGGGCACTTGTGACCGCAGTGAAGTGCTCACCTTGTTGGGGGGATCTTTGTGAATAACTTTTATAGTGCTCTGTACTTTAACTGAAACTGTTTCTAAGCAATCCTAATGCCTACAGATAAGAAATTCACAAAATCCTCAGCACACGTCTGTAGAGTGATATTAAATACCAATGCACGTATGCACAAATTATAAACACAGTTTCGGAAATCTTCTCTTTCTTTTATTCTTTTCTTTCTGATCAGCCAACACGTGTTTCGTCGTACAAACTGGGAAATCGTCCAGCGACTTTCTCAAGGCTTCAATGTCATTGGTAGCAACTTTCCATGTGGTGATAATTCCATCCCACACACTTTAGACGGCAAGTGAGTCTAGTATCCTTGCTTCGAAGTGAGCACATCCGTCATTTTCAGTAAAAACACCCCACTCTACTTCATAGTACAACCGCAACTAGATCAGTCTGTCCGGTCCTCGAGCACCATAACACCTAAGGTGCAGTGTAACCTATAACTATACCACTGTCTATTACATTTGCCTACAGATAAGAAACTAAGGAGATAAGAGGAATAAGCTTTGTTCCAGTTCGGTAATCAAGTTTCTTCCTTTGTGCTCTTGACTCGCCAAGGTAGGCATAGAAGCAGAGAAGGCTCACCCCCAGTGTGTGGCTACGGGGTATCAACTCACAAATAGCATAACACACTATGGTCAAATCTAAGACTAGCAGTTTAATTTAGAGGGCAGTATGGAATGAAACTCTGCGACTCACTGGCCACGCCATGCAAATGCCTCTCTCCCCATGCTCCGTTTATACCCCTCCTCCACCGAGCCCTCACACTGCTGCTTCAAAGCAAGCAGCCCTACATTGCACACAGCAGACCACACTTTCTAGCCCCTAGGATAATGGTTGTGAATACCCATGTGTCAGGGTTTGAGAGCACATGATTTTCATAACACAGAAATCAGTCAAACGTTTGGGGGATGTAGGCAAAAGGTTTGGATGCAAACATGAGTCAAGAAATATATTGCAATGTATGACTTCTGAAAGGAAGACTTTGTGCCAGAGAGTGTACTAGACAAAGTAAAACGGAAATGTGACAAATGTAAACAAAAATTAAGTCAGTATATTTGTTAGAAGTGGGTGTCTGGTTGGCTAGGGTATGCACCTAAGCCAGGCACAACCTGCCACTATAGTCAGGGAAAGTTACTAACACACCAAAGATAACCTGTGCTCAAACTCTGGTAGCTTGGTGCAGAGCAGTCAGGCTTATCCCCAGAGGCAATGTGTAAAGCAAACGCAGCAACTCTTAGAAGTGGAAAGCTTGCGCAATTTCAAATAAAAATTCCTGTGTTCCGCTTGGGCCTGGCCTAGACCCCTGACCTGTGAATGTTAATGCTCCTCATTTATAGGTCAAGCCTAGAGTCAGCGCGCATGCGCTGCTCTGGGAGGCTTATTGTAGTGGAGTATGTACTAGAAGCCCTGCCCACTCTCTGCCCACATTTGTCATTGCTTGTGTCAGTGTCCTATGTAAATGTATGTGTCTGATTCGTAAAGAGGCGTGTTAGTCCCTCCAATTTAATTTATTTAACGAGCGCAGCAAGCCTCAGTTGGATTACTGGCAGCCGTGCCTTTTGTTTGTTACTTGTAGACAGAGGCATTCCGAGGGTGCCTGTTCCGTGCACGTCCCCCTCCTCTCCCACTTGTTTTATTTTGGTACTGCATGGTTCACAGTATGTACAATATGAAGTTGAATGCCGCTTTTGAGTTTATATTTTATGTGAAAGTATTTTGTTTAAAAGAACTTTTTAAGACCTGTATACTGGTGCACCTTTCCTGTGTCGGGCCGCCTCCACATACCAGTACAGTGAGGCTGGATTGAAAAACAACACTTAGTATAAAAACAAGTAGGAAGCAGCAACTACCAGGGTCAATCTTTGCTATTAATCTTACCTATCAAAGGACAAAAATTCAACACTGTCAACAGACAAAGAGAACACCAAGAGGGTGCCACATTTAGCACTAACCCGCATACAAAGCCTTCAGGCCTTCTTCTGTCCCTATGTAAAATGTAAATTGATACTTGTATAGCCCACTACTCACCCGCAAGGGTCTCAATGCGCTTGTACGAATACCGCTGTGGATCCCATCCTGGCTTTCCCTGTGAGGCGTCCACTCCTGGGCACCCCCAAGGTGGAGGCCAGGCATCCTTAGCGTTGTGGGGGCCGTTGTGGAGATTAAGCAAGCTATTGCCCAGAGTTGCAGAGTGGGACTCCATGATTGGAATAGGCACCGAGGCGAGAATTATCAGGTCAGTGGAATTTTTTGAGACCAAGACCCGCTGAGGCAGGGAATTGAACCCTAGTCCCGGGCTAGACCTCTTCATCAGGGTCTGCCACTCTAACCATTAAGCCACACTTCTCCACACCCATTGAATGTTTCTCCTGACACCGACAACTTCTCCACATGTGACCTTATATTTCCTAACCACATAAAAATCCTGCTCATCTAACTATATATTACAATGATTGACAAACCTACTAGTTGCATCGACTTTTCAAACTATATGTATATACTAGCGTATAATACTATATAAAGTTTAAGTGTTAATAAAGTGGGGGCATAATGGGCTGGAACAAAGAAAACGTATCCATTCCAAAGCGTGGTCTGGGGTGAAAGTATGGCGGGAGATTTCATCACCTACTGTTTTGGAACCCCCTCTGTTTGGCCATACAGACTGTATCACTAGATCTGCCCTATTACATTCACAATCATCCCTCATTTATTCTTATCTACACTCCACTTCTGGTGGTATTCATACCAAAACAATATTCTGACCATGTGGGATCAGCGTGGTTATAAGAGCACGGAAGAGTATGTCCTTCTATTTTACATCCGTTTTTAGGTCTCGGCCTAGCCTACACTGTGCAGCAGTGTCGCGCAGCCGAGAATTTATGTCTCTTTGTATGGGGGCTTGAACTCGCCCCTCTTCTCCATTGGCTGGCTTCCTAAATGGAGGCCAGCCATTGGAGGAGAGGGGCATCACTCCGTTCAAGCCCCCTTTCTTTTTCAGATTCGGGGTTGTGTCTTTTGCAGTTTTCTCGCCGTGACATCATCCGTCACTCAACAACAAAAACCACGCCCCCAAAAGCGAAAATGTCGGCGCTTTTCTGATGCCATTTCTGCCCCACCGCCGCCGCAAGAAATCGAGAAGCTGCTGATTCCTCCGTTGAGTATTTGCTTTCCTGCCCCCTCGTTGCTTGTGCTTGCTGTCCTGCCCCCCCTCGTTTCTCGTGCTTGCTATCCTGCCCACCCTCGTTGATCATGTTTGCTGTCCTTCCCCCTCATTGCTCGTGCTTGCTGTCTTGCCCCTTGTTGCTGTGCTTGCTGTCCTGCCCCCTCATTGCTCATGCTTGCTCTCCTGCCCCCCTTGTTGCTTGTGCTTGCTGTCTTGCCCCCTTGTTGCTTGTGCTTGCTGTCTTGCCCCCTCATTGCTTGTGCTTGCTAACTTGCCCCCTTGTTGCTGTGCTTGTTGTCCTGCCCCTGTTGCTTGTGCTTGCTCTCCTGCCGCCCCCTAGTTGCTTGTGCTTGCTGTCCTGCCCCCCCCCATTGCTTGTCCTTGCGGTCCTGCCCCCTCGTTGCTCTTGCTTGCTGTCCTGCCCCCTCGTTGCTTGTCCTTGCTCTCCTGCCACCTCGTTGCTTGTGCTTGCTATCATGCACCCTCATTGCTTGTGCTTGCTGTCCTGCCCCCCCATTGCATGTGCTTGCGGTCCTGCCCCCTCGTTGCTCTTGCTTGCTGTCCTGCCCCCTCGTTGCTTGTCCTTGCTCTCCTGCCACCTTGTTGCTTGTGCTTGCTGTCATGCACCCTCATTGCTCGTGTTTGCTCTCCTGCCCCCCCTCATTTCTTGTGCTTGCCCCCTCATTGCTTGTGCTTGCTGTCCTGCCCCCCTCGTTGCTTGTGCTTGCTGTCCTGCCCGCCTCGTTGCTTGTGCTTGCTCTCCTGCCCCCCCTCGTTGCTTGTGCTTGCTCTGCTGCCCCTCTCATTGCTTGTGCTTGCTGTCCTGCCCCCTCGTTGCTCGTGCTTGCTGTCCTGCCCCCTCGTTGCTCGTGCTTGCTCTCCTGGCCCTGCGTTGCTTGTGCTTGCTGTCCTGCCCCCTAGTTGCTTGTGCTTGCTGTTCTGCCCCCCTCGTTGCTTGTGCTTGCTCTCCTGCCCCCCCTCGTTGCTTGTGCTTCCTGTGCTGTCCCTCGTTGCTTGTGCTTGCTCTCCTGCCCCTGCCCCCTCGTTGCTTGTGCTTGCTCTCCTGCCCCTGCCCCCTCGTTGCTCGTGCTTGCTGTCCTGCCCCCTTGTTGCTTGTGCTTGCTCTCCTGCGCCCTCGCTGCTTGTGCTTGCTGTCCTGCCCCCCTTAGTTGCTTGTGCTTGCTCTCCTGCCCCCCCTCGTTGCTTGTGCTTGCTGTCCTGCCCCCTTGTTGCTTGTGCTTGCTGTCCTGTCCCTCTTGCTTGTGCTTGCTCTCCTGCCCCAGCCCCCTCATTGCTTGTGCTTGCTCTCCTGCCCCCTCATTGCTTGTGCTTGTTGTCATGCCCCCTCGTTGCTTGTGCTTGCTCTCCTGCCCCCTCATTGCTTGTGCTTGCTCTCCTGCCCCCTCGTTGCTTGTGCTTGCTGTCCTGCCCCCTCGTTGCTTGTGCTTGCTGTCCTGCCCCCTCGTTGCTCCTGCTTGCTCTCCTGCCCCCCCTCGTTGCTTGTGCTTGCTCTCCTGCACCCCCCTTGCTGGTTGTGCTTGCTCTCCTTCCCCCTTCGCTGGTTGTGCTTGCTCTCCTGCCCCCCCTTGCTTGTTGTGCTTGCTCTCCTGCACCCACCTCGTTGCTTGTGCTTGCTCTCCTGCCACCTCGTGCTTGCTGTCATGCCCCCTCGTTGCTTGTGCTTGCTGTCCTGCCCCCCCTCATTGCTTGTGCTTGCTATCCTGCCACCTCATTGCTTGTGCTTGCTGTCCTGCCCCTTCGTTCGTTGTGCTTGCTGTCCTACCCCCCCCCCTCGTTGCTTGTGCTTGCTGTCCTGCTCCCTCGTTGTTTGTGCTTGGTGTCCTGTACCTCGTTCATTGTGCGTGCTCTCCTGCCCCTGCTCCCTCATTGCTTGTGCTTGCTCTCCTACTCCTGCCCCCTTGTTGCTTGTGCTTGCTCTCCTGCCCCCTCGTTGCTTGTGCTTGCTGTCCTGCCCCCTCGTTGATTGTGCTAGCTGTCCTACTCTCTTGTTGTTTGTGCTTGCTGTCCTGGCCCCTCGTTGCTCGTGCTTGCTCTCCTGCCCCCCCTCGTTGTTTGTGCTTGCTCTCCTGCACCCCCCCTCGCTGGTTGTGCTTGCTCTCCTGCCCCCCCCTCGCTGGTTGTGCTTGATCGCCTGCCCCCCCCTTGCTGGTTGTGCTTGCTCTCCTACCCCCCCTTGCTTGTTGTGCTTGCTCTCCTGCACCCCCTCATTGCTTGTGCTTGTTCTTCTGCCACCTCGTGCTTGCTGTCCTGCCCCCTCGTTGCTTGTGCTTGCTCCCCTGCCCCATCATTGCTTGTAATTGCTGTCCTGCCCCCCTAATTGCTTGTGCTTGCTGTTCTGCCCCCTCGTTGCTTGTGCTTGCTGTCCTGCCCCCCCTCGTTGTTTGTGCTTGCTGTCCTTCCCCCTCATTGCCTGTGCTTGCTGTCCTGCCTCTTCGTTGCTTTTGCTTGCTCTCCTGCCCCCTCATTGCTCGTGCTTGCTCTCCTGCCCCCCCTCGTTGCTTGTGCTTGCTGTCTTGCCCCCTCATTGCTTGTGCTTGCTGTCTTGCCCCCTCGTTGCTAGTGCTTGCTGTCCTGCCGCACTCGTTGCTTGTGCTTGCTGTCCTGCCCCCCTCGTTGCTCGTGCTTGCTGTCCTGCCCCCCCTCGTTGCTTGTGCTTGCTCTCCTGCCCCCCCTCGTTGCTTGTGCTTGCTGTCTTGCCCCCTCATTGCTTGTGCTTGCTCTCCTGCCCCCTCGTTGCTTGTGCTTGCTGTCCTGCCCCCTCGTTGCTTGTGCTTGCTGTCCTGCCCCCTCGTTGCTCCTGCTTGCTCTCCTGCCCCCCCTCGTTGCTTGTGCTTGCTCTCCTGCACCCCCCTTGCTGGTTGTGCTTGCTCTCCTTCCCCCTTCGCTGGTTGTGCTTGCTCTCCTGCCCCCCCTTGCTTGTTGTGCTTGCTCTCCTGCACCCACCTCGTTGCTTGTGCTTGCTCTCCTGCCACCTCGTGCTTGCTGTCATGCCCCCTCATTGCTTGTGCTTGCTGTCCTGCCTCCTTGTTGCTTGTGCTTGCTGTCCTGCCCCCCCTCGTTGCTTGTGCTTGCTCTCCTGCTCCCCCTCGTTGCTTGTGCTTGCTGTCCTGCCCCCCCTCATTGCTTGTGCTTGCTATCCTGCCACCTCATTGCTTGTGCTTGCTGTCCTGCCCCTTCGTTCGTTGTGCTTGCTGTCCTGCCCCCCCCCTCGTTGCTTGTGCTTGCTGTCCTGCTCCCTCGTTGTTTGTGCTTGGTGTCCTGTACCTCGTTCATTGTGTGTGCTCTCCTGCCCCTGCTCCCTCATTGCTTGTGCTTGCTCTCCTACTCCTGCCCCCTTGTTGCTTGTGCTTGCTCTCCTGCCCCCTCGTTGCTTGTGCTTGCTGTCCTGCCCCCTCGTTGATTGTGCTAGCTGTCCTACTCTCTTGTTGCTTGTGCTTGCTGTCCTGGCCCCTCGTTGCTCGTGCTTGCTCTCCTGCCCCCCCTCGTTGTTTGTGCTTGCTCTCCTGCACCCCCCCTCGCTGGTTGTGCTTGCTCTCCTGCCCCCCCCCTCGCTGGTTGTGCTTGATCGCCTGCCCCCCCCTTGCTGGTTGTGCTTGCTCTCCTACCCCCCCTTGCTTGTTGTGCTTGCTCTCCTGCACCCCCTCATTGCTTGTGCTTGTTCTTCTGCCACCTCGTGCTTGCTGTCCTGCCCCCTCCTTGCTTGTGCTTGCTGCCCTGCCCCATCGTTGCTTGTAATTGCTGTCCTGCCCCCCTAATTGCTTGTGCTTGCTGTTCTGCCCCCTCGTTGCTTGTGCTTGCTGTCCTGCCCCCCCTCGTTGTTTGTGCTTGCTGTCCTTCCCCCTCATTGCCTGTGCTTGCTGTCCTGCCCCTTCGTTGCTTTTGCTTGCTCTCCTGCCCCCTCATTGCTCGTGCTTGCTCTCCTGCCCCCCCTCGTTGCTTGTGCTTGCTGTCTTGCCCCCTCATTGCTTGTGCTTGCTGTCTTGCCCCCTCGTTGCTAGTGCTTGCTGTCCTGCCGCACTCGTTGCTTGTGCTTGCTGTCCTGCCCCCCTCGTTGCTCGTGCTTGCTGTCCTGCCCCCTTGTTGCTTGTGCTTGCTCTCCTGTCCCCTCGTTGCTTGTGCTTGCTGCCCTGCCCCCTAGTTGCTTGTGCTTGCTGTCCTGCCCCCCCTCGTAGCTTGTGCTTGCTCTCCTGCCCCCTCATTGCTTGTGCTTGTTGTCATGCCCCCTCGTTGCTTGTGCTTGTCACCTGCCCTCTCATTGCTTGTGCTTGCTCTCCTGCCCCCTCGTTGCTTGTGCTTGCTGTCCTGCCCCCTCGTTTCTTGTGCTTGCTGTCCTGCCCCCTCGTTGCTCGTGCTTGCTCTCCTGCCCCCCCTCGTGCTTGCTCTCCTGCACCCCCCTTGCTGGTTGTGCTTGCTCTCCTCCCCCCCTCGCTGGTTGTGCTTGCTCTCCTGCCCCCCCCTTGCTGGTTGTGCTTGCTCTCCTGCCCCCCCTTGCTTGTTGTGCTTGCTCTCCTGCACCCCCCTCGTTGCTTGTGCTTGCTCTCCTGCCACCTCGTGCTTGCTGTCCTGCCCCCTCGTTGCTTGTGCTTGCTGTGCTGCCTCCTCGTTGCTTGTGCTTGCTGTCCTGCCCCCTCATTGATTGTGCTAGCTGTCCTGCTCTCTTGTTGCTTGTACTTGCTGTCCTGGCCCCTCGTTGCTCGTGCTTGCTCTCCTGCCCCCCCTCGTTGGTTGTGCTTGCTCTCCTGCACCCCCCTCGCTGGTTGTGCTTGCTCTCCTGCCCCCCCCCTCGCTGGTTGTGCTTGATCTCCTGCCCCCTCTTGCTGGTTGTGCTTGCTCTCCTGCCCCCCCTTGCTTGTTGTGCTTGTCTCCTGCCCCCCCTCGTTGCTTGTGCTTGTTCTCCTGCCACCTCGTGCTTGCTGTCCTGCCCCCTCGTTGCTTGTGCTTGCTGCCCTGCCCCCTCGTTGCTTGCACTTGCTGTCCTGCCCCCCTTGTTGCTTGTGCTTGCTGTTCTGCCCCCTCGTTGCTTGTGCTTGCTGTCCTGCCCCCCCTTGTTGCTTGTGCTTGCTGTCCTTCCCCCTCGTTGCTTGTACTTGCTGTCCTGCCCCCCCTTGTTGCTTGTGCTTGCTGTCCTGCCCCCCCTCGTTGCTTGTGCTTGCTGTCCTTCCCCCTCGTTGCTTGTGCTTGCTGTCCTGCCCCCTTGTTGCTTGTGCTTGCTCTCCTCCCCCCTCGTTGCTTGTGCTAGCTCTCCTGCCCTCTCTCGTTGGTTGTGCTTGCTGCCCTGCCCCCTTGTTGCTTGTACTTGCTGTCCTGCACCCCCTCGTTGCTTGTGCTTGCTGTTCTGCCCCCTCGTTGCTTGTGCTTGCTGTCCTGCCCCCCCTCGTTGCTTGTGCTTGCAGTCCTTCCCCCTCGTTGCTTGTACTTGCTGTCCTGCCCCCCTCGTTGCTTGTGCTTGCTCTCCTGCCCCCTCGTTGCTTGTGCTTGCTGTCCTTCCCCCTCGTTGCTTGTGCTTGCTGTCCTGCCCCCTTGTTGCCCGTGCTTGCTCTCCTGCCCCCTCTCGTTGGTTGTGCTTGCTCTCCTCGCTGGTTGTGCCTGCTCTCCTGCCCCCCCTTGCTGGTTGTGCTTGCTCTCCAGCCCCCCCTTGCTGGTTGTGCTTGCTGCCCCCCCCCCCTCGTTGCTTGTGCTTGCTGTCCTGCCCCCTTGTTGCTCGTGCTTGCTCTCCTGCCCCCTCTCGGTGCTTGTGCTTGTTCTCCTGCCACCTCGTGCTTGCTGTCCTGCCCCCTCGTTGCTTGTTGTTAGACGGACTGGGAGGGTCGGCCGAGGATAAGAGGAGAGGTCTCCGGGGAGAGCCGTCTCCAGCGATCGTACAGACGAGTAACTTCCCCCCCACAGATGTACACCACACAAGGATAAGGTTTAACGTTCTTTATAAGCAATTCTTTAAGTACGGTGAGATGGTACAAGGAGGTCTGGACTCAGGGGTCCCCTCGATTTTAGTCTCTTGGTTGGGGAAAGGGGTAGCGGGACAGTCTTGTTACCAATCTGGTAGATACGGTGATGGATGGGTAGCTCACAATCCTCGAGCTCGGCGTTCTAGATGATCGGGCCGCGGCGGAGCCAGCAGGTCCCGATGAAGGTGGTAGTTCCAAACGGTCCGCGGCCACGCCAGCAGGTCCCGACGACGATGAAGGTTTCAGAAGGTTGCGGCAGCGCCAGCAGGCAGGACGATAGTTCGCAAGGCAGGGCTACGGCAGCGCCAGTAGTCCGTCAAGGATGAGTTCTTCACTGCGTCGCTCGACTCCAGGATACAACTGCCTTCCTGCTCTGGAGCTGCCCCAGTTATAGGTCTGGCCCCCTTTGATGTCCGGACCCTCGCACTTGGAGGTCGGGAGGTCCAGGATGAGGGAGTCCAGACACCCAGCAGGGGGGTGGAGCCAGCGCCCGGGGAGGCGGGGGCGATCGGCACCTGGCGGGGAGAGCCATCGACACCTCTTTCTCCCATTGACCTGCCAAGTAGTCCGCTCACCTCCTGGGTGGATGGTGGTGCCGGGATGTCGGGGCCTGGCCAGGCCAGGGTTAGGGTCGATCTGAGGCCACGCGGCCTCGTGGTGCTGTGTCCAAGATGGCGCCCAAGCTGGGCGAGGGGGCCGGTAGTGATTCGGGCCCATGATGTAGAGAAGTCCAGGGGCAGGGGTCCCATATGAGACGGGAACCGGGTGGTTGTTGCGTGTCATGCCTGGAGAGCCGGGCTCGGGCCTGGTCGTGCGGGGAGGGAGCAAGCCTCTCACGTTGCCTGTCCAACATGCGTCCCCCCCAGCTGAAGGCGGGGAGAGTCACCCATCCTCTTGGGTACTCTCCTCGTCGAGGCGGAAAAAGCGTGACAGGACATCTGCGTTGGCGTGGTCTTGCCCGGGCCGATGTTCCACAGTGAAGTCCATCCCCTGCAGGGAGATGGACCAACGCAATAGTTTCGGGTTTTCCCCCCGCATCTGCATTAGCCACTGGAGGGGCCGATGATCGGTCTGTACCCGGAAGTGGGTACCGAAGAGATAAGGCCGGAGCTTTTTGAGGGCCCACACCACTGCGAAGGCCTCCCTCTCGATGGTGCTCCAGCGTTGCTCTCGGGCCAGTAGACGTCCGCTGATGAAAGCCACTGGTTGGTCAAGTCCTTCGGGGTTCAGCTGGGAAAGGACTGCCCCAATGCCATGGTCGGAGGCGTCCGTTTGGACAATAAATTCCCGACTGTAGTCGGGGGCCTGGAGCACAGGGGCGGAGCACATGGCGGCCTTCAGCTTCTCGAAGGCCGCTTGACAGTCTGGGGTCCAGTTGACCTTCTTTGGTTGGTTTTTGGATGTGAGTTCCGTGAGGGGCCCCACAATGCTGCCATAGTCCCTCACGAACCGCCGGTAGTAGCCTGTTAGTCCCAAGAAGGCACGGACCTCGGTCTGGGTGATGGGGGGCTGCCAAGACTGGATGGCAGCGATCTTGAGTTGTAGCGGGGCCACCAGACCGCTTCCCACCTGGTGCCCGAGATAGGTCACGGACCCCTGGCCAATTTGGCATTTGCTGGCCTTGATCGTGAGGCCGGCTCGTTGGAGGGCCTGCAGAACCTCTCGGAGGTGGTTGAGGTGGTCGGACCAGTGGCGGCTGTACACAGCGATATCGTCCAGATAGGCGGCGCTGAATTCTTCGAGCCCCGCCAAGACCTGGTTTACTAGCCGCTGAAATGTTGCTGGGGCATTCTTCATGCCGAATGGCATGACCTTGAAGTGGTAGTGGCCGTCAGGGGTGGAGAAGGCAGATCGTTCTTGGGCCCGGGGTGTGAGACCGATCTGCCAGTAGCCCGCTGTCAGGTCGAAGATGCTGAGGTAGCGGGCAGCTCCCATGCGGTCGATTAGTTCATCTGCTCGGGGAATGGGATGTGCGTCGGTTCTGGTGACCGCATTCAGGCCCCGGTAGTCGACGCAGAACCGGAGCTCAGGAGTGGTGCCGGGGGCGGCCGCTTTGGGGACCAGTACCACTGGGCTGGCCCAGGGGCTGTCTGAGGGCTCGATGACCCCGAGCGTGAGCATCTTGGACACCTCCTCTTGGATACAGGCCCGTACCCGATCTGGTACGCGGTAGGCCCGATGTCGGATAGGGGGACTGTCTCCAGTGTCCACATCGTGTAAGCACCAGGGGGTGACCCCTGGGGTGAGGGAGAACAGGGTGGCGAATTGCAGTAGGAGGTCTCGGCAGCCTTGGCGCTGTTCCAGGGTGAGGGCCTCCGAGAGTCGGACCCTGTCCACGGAGCCGTCCTTCTCCCGAGTCCGTAGGAGGTCAGGGCGTGGTTCGGAGTCCTCCTCGGCTCCGTTGTCTGTTGCCATCAGGAGGCTGAGCTCCGAGCGCACAAAGTGGGGTTTTAGTCTATTGGCGTGGAGGACCCGGAGGGGGTTCCGTGAAGATTCCATATCGATGAGATAGGTGACAGGGCTCTTGCGCTCGACCACTTTGAAGGGCCCTGTCCATTTGTCTTGCAAGGCACATGGTTCGGTGGGAGACATCACCCACACTTGTTGGCCGGGTTCAAATTCGATGGAGGAGGCATTTTGATCGTACCACCTTTTCATGTCTTCTTGACTGGCCTCCAAGTTTGCTTTAGCCATTTCTCTGAACCGTCTGGTCTGGTTACGTAGGGTCAGGAGGTACTTGAAAACATCTGGAGGGTTCTTCAGAGGGGGCATTTCCCAACCTTCTTTGACTAGGCTGAGCGGCCCTCACACCGGGTGTCCATATAAGAGTTCGAACGGGCTGAAGCCGAGGGACTTCTGGGGGACTTCTCGATAGGCAAAGAGGAGGCACGGCAGTAGCACATCCCACTGGCGACGGAGGGGCTCTTCCAACCCCCCAATCATCCCTTTGAGCGTGCGGTTGAACCGCTCAACTAGTCCGTTTCCTTGAGGGTGATAGGGGGTCGTGAATCGGTAGGTGACCCCACACTGTTGCCAGAGGGATTTCATGTATTTTGAAATAAAGTTTGTGCCCCGGTCGCTGACGACTTCTCGGGGGAAGCCCACCCGGGAGAAGATCCCCATCAAGGCCCGGCCGACTACCGGGGCTGTCACAGTTCGCAGGGGAACAGCCTCTGGGTAGCGGGTGGCGTGGTCCACCAGTACCAGGATGAACCGATGTCCTTGTGCTGTACGGGGGTCCAGGGGCCCCACAATGTCTATCCCCACCCTCTCAAACGGGGTGGTGACCACTGGGAAAGGTTGCAGAGGGGCTTTTAGCTTGCGGCCGCTCTTCCCGCTGGCCTGGCACGTGGGGCAAGACCGGCAGTGCTGGAGTAGATCGTTCCTCATCTTGGGCCAGAAAAAGTGGGTCACCAGGCGACTGTAGGTTTTGTCCTGACCCAGGTGACCAGCCAGGGGGACATCGTGGGCCAGGTTTAGCAAGAAGTCTCTAAAGCGGAGGGGCACCACTAGCACTCGACTGGCCCCTAACTCTGCGATTCTCTGTTCGCTGTACAATAGGTCATTGTCCCAATAGACCCAATGGGTTCCGGAGGTATCCCCTGCACTCTGGGCGAGGGCTTGTTGGCGGAGTCCCTCGAGGGAGGGACAGGTCTTCTGTTCTTGGCGAAACTGTTCCTGGGTGGGCCCCCCCTCCTGACGCCACTGAGCCAGGTCGGGAAGGTCCTGAGGCTGAGCGAGCCCCTCGGGAGTTTGCGCTGGGGGGACGGCACAGTCGGTGTCTTCTACTGGAGCGACCGGGGGAGGAGGTGCCGGCCATTCAGGTTCTTCGGGTCGGGGGACGGCACGGGCGGCCATGGACCGGGTGGTTACGCACGCCCAGTCCGGGAGGCCCAACATCCCCAGGTGCTCTCTTCTCTCTACGGCGGCCCACGGGGAACTCTCCAGATCATTTCCCAGGAGACAGTCTACGGGGGCATCATCTCGGACCGTCACCTTCAACATGCCGGAGACTCCCCCCCACTCGAAGGGGACGCAGGCCATCCGACATAGACTCTCCGAATTGTCGGCTGAACGGACAGGGCAGAGAACGTTCGGCAGGATCTGTTCTGGGGTCACCAGGTGACAGCGGACGGCTGTTACACTGGCCCCGGTGTCACGGAGGGCTTCGGCCCTGCGTCCATTAATGTTCACCCACTGACTGTACTTCCGGGTGTTGGCGGGTAGGGGGACCCGCGGGACCATGTCTTTCCCCCCTAGGCACGCTAGAACCATGGCGGCTGGTTCCCATTCTTGGTGTTCTTGCTCACCTTCCTCGTGTTCTTCGGAGATTTGTTCTTCCCCCAGGGCGGCGGCAGCCATCTGGCGGGGTCTCGGAGTCTGGCTCTGTGGACAACTCGGGTCATTTGCGTAGTGGCCGACTCGCTGGCATCGGTGACACGTGACATTGGCTCTGTACCCCGGGCGCGCCGGGGTGTTGCCCCGGTTGGCCGGGGGTGGGGTGCTGACAGCGGGAGCGGCCGGGCGTTGTCTCTTCCTCGTCCCTGGCCCCCTCCTCCTCCTCGGGGACGGTGCTGACCTTGGTTGTTCCGGTTCTGTTCATGTGACCCATTTCGGCCCACTCGGGTGATTTCCCACCGGTCAGCCTCGGCGGCGAGCTGCCGTGGATCAGTCAATTTACTGTCGAGGAGGTGCTGCCTGAGCTCGACGAAGCAGTTGTTAGATAGATGCTCCCATACCATGAGATTGAAGAGTTGCTCGTAGGTCGTTACATTGCTTCCCTTGATCCAACCCTCGAAGGCTCGGCTGAAATAGTTCACGTACTCCACCCAAGTTGTACCCGGGATCCGGGTGCAGTCTCGGAATCTCTGGCGGTACATTTCGGGTGTGAGCCCATAGCGGGTGAGGAGGGTAGCTTTCATGTGGTCATAGGAGGTCATCAGATGATCGGAGAGCTGTAACAGGGCATCGCGGCCCTCATTGACGAACCTCCCCCATAGACCGGCTCCCCAGTCGCTTCGATCGATCCGGTGGGAGGTCATAGCGATCTCGTAGGCCTTGAACCATTGCTGTATGTCGTCATCTCGGAAATATTCTCGAACGACATCCTTGGGGATGTGTACTTTCTTTTCTGTTGCTCCCGGGGTGCGCGGTTGCTCGGGTACCCCTAATTCTTTGTTCTGCTTACGTAATTCTATCTCTGCTAGTTTACGCTCGTGTTCATACGCCAGTCTCTTCTCTTCAAGGTCTCTTTGTCTCTGTTTCTCTTCCCGTTCTTCTCGGAGCCGTAGATGTTCCAGGTTCAGTTTTTGTTCGGCTAATTTGAGTTCGCCATCCATTTTGAGCCGGGCCATTTCTAGTTCATGTAGTCTGCTTCTTTCTCGTTCTTGGATCTCGTCTTGCGAGAGACCCGTTCTTCGCTCCTCGGGAGCCGTGGTGTTTCTCTCTGCTGCTGCGACATTCTGGTCCGGGGGTCTGACGGCCCCGGTTTCCGCCCATGACTCAATGGCGTGCTTAAAATCGTCTTTAGTACTCAGACCGGTGGTAGCGATGCCTAGTTCAATGCAGAATTGTTTCAACTCACGATGGCTGTATTCTTCCAATTTCTCCATCTGGAATTTCTCGGTGGATCCGCTCTCTTTGGTTGTCATTGTGGTTTCGTCGTGGGGTGAGCTACTCTCTGTATGATTACGCGTTGATTCGGATCGCGCCGCTGGCCACCAATGTTAGACGGACCGGGAGGGTCGGCCGAGGATAATAGGAGAGGTCTCCGGGGAGAGCCGTCTCCAGTGATCGTACAGACGAGTAACTTCCCCCCCCACAGATGTACACCACACAAGGATAAGGTTTAAAGTTCTTTATAAGCAATTCTTTAAGTACGGTGAGATGGTACAAGGAGGTCTGGACTCAGGGGTCCCCTCGATTATAGTCTCTTGGTTGGGGAAAGGGGTAGCGGGACAGTCTTGTTACCAATCTGGTAGATACGGTGATGGATGGGTAGCTCACAATCCTCGAGCTCGGCGTTCTAGATGATCGGGCCACGGCGGAGCCAGCAGGTCCCGATGAAGGTGGTAGTTCCAAACGGTCCGCGGCCACGCCAGCAGGTCCCGACGACGATGAAGGTTTCAGAAGGTTGCGGCAGCGCCAGCAGGCAGGACGATAGTTCGCAAGGCAGGGCTACGGCAGCGCCAGTAGTCCGTCAAGGATGAGTTCTTCACTGCGTCTCTCGACTCCAGGATACAACTGCCTTCCTGCTCTGGAGCTGCCCCAGTTATAGGTCTGGCCCCCTTTGATGTCCGGACCCTCGCACTTGGAGGTCGGGAGGTCCGGGATGAGGGAGTCCAGACACCCAGCAGGGGGGTGGAGCCAGCGCCTGGGGAGGCGGGGGCGATCGGCACCTGGCGGGGAGAGCCATCGACACCTCTTTCTCCCATTGACCTGCCAAGTAGTCCGCTCACCTCCTGGGTGGATGGTGGTGCCGGGATGTCGGGGCCTGGCCAGGCCCAGGGTTAGGGTCGATCTGAGGCCACGCGGCCTCGTGGTGCTGTGTCCAAGATGGCGCCCAAGCTGGGCGAGGGGGCCGGTAGTGATTCGGGCCCATGATGTAGAGAAGTCCAGGGGCAGGGGTCCCATATGAGACGGGAACCGGGTGGTTGTTGCGTGTCATGCCTGGAGAGCCGGGCTCGGGCCTGGTCGTGCGGGGAGGGAGCAAGCCTCTCACGTGGCCTGTCCAACACTTGTGCTTGCTGCCCTGCCCCCTCGTTGCTTGTACTTGCTGTCCTGCCCCCCCTTGTTGCTTGTGCTTGCTGTTCTGCCCCCTCGTTGCTTGTGCTTGCTGTCCTGCCCCCCCTCGTTGCTTGTGCTTGCTGTCCTTCCCCCTCGTTGCTTGTACTTGCTGTCCTGCCCCCCCTCGTTGCTTGTGCTTGCTGTCCTGCCCCCCTCGTTGCTTGTGCTTGCTGTCCTTCCCCCTCGTTGCCTGTGCTTGCTGTCCTGCCCCCTCGTTGCTTGTGCTTGCTCTCCTGCCCCCTCGTTGCTTGTGCTTGCTCTCCTGCCCCCTCTCGTTGGTTGTGCTTGCTGCCTTGCTCCCTCGTTGCTTGTACTTGCTGTCCTGCCCCCCCTCGTTGCTTGTGCTTGCTGTTCTGCCCCCTCGTTGCTTATACTTGCTGTCCTGCCCCCCTCGTTGCTTGTGCTTGCTGCCCTGCCCCCTCGTTGCTTGTACTTGCTGTCCTGCCCCCCCTCGTTGCTTGTGCTTGCTGTTCTGCCCCCTCATTGCTTGTGCTTGCTGTCCTGCCCCCCTCGTTGCTTGTGCTTGCTGTCCTTCCCCCTTGTTGCCTGTGCTTGCTGTCCTGCCCACTCGTTGCTTGTGCTTGCTCTACTGCCCGCTCGTTGCTTGTGCTTGCTGTACTGCCCCCTCGTTGCTTGTGCTTGCTGTCCTGCCCCCTTGTTGCCCGTGCTTGCTCCCCTGCCCCCTCTCGTTGGTTGTGCTTGCTCTCCTCGCTGGTTGTGCTTGCTCTCCTGCCCCCCCCCCTCGCTGGTTGTGCTTGCTCTCCTACCCCCCCCTTGCTGGTTGTGCTTGCTGTCCCCTCCCCCCCTCGTTGCTTGTGCTTGCTGTCCTGCCCCCTTGTTGCCCGTGCTTGCTCTCCTGCCCCCTCTCGTTGGTTGTGCTTGCTCTCCTCGCTGGTTGTGCTTGCTCTCCTGCCCCCCTTGCTGGTTGTGCTTGCTGTCCCCTCCCCCCGTCGTTGCTTGTGCTTGCTGTCCTGCCCCCTTGTTGCCCGTGCTTGCTCTCCTGCCCCCTCTCGTTGGTTGTGCTTGCTCTCCTCGCTGGTTGTGCTTGCTCTCCTGCCCCCCTTGCTGGTTGTGCTTGCTGTCCCCTCCCCCCCCTCGTTGCTTGTGCTCGCTGTCCTGCCCCCTTGTTGCTCGTGCTTGCTCTCCTGCCCCCTCTCGTTGGTTGTGCTTGCTCTCCTCGCTGGTTGTGCTTGCTCTCCTGCCCCCCCCCCTCGCTGGTTGTGCTTGCTGTCCCCCCCCCCCCCCCCCCCCTCGTTGCTTGTGCTTGCTCTCCTGCCCTGCTATTGGCATTGTAAATGACAATGCCATTTATTTATGTTTTAAAAACAAAAACATAAATAAAAATAATGTCATGAGCAATGCCAATATCTCTAACTTTAAGAATGCCGAGACCATTGCATTGTAAATGCTTGTTTTATTTAACCCTGTGTTGCCCCGTGCTCTCCATTATATTGCACACACACCCCATAGTGCCTGTTGTTTTGCTAGAAAGGCTTTCTCGTTGTGCTCTGAGTTGAGAGAACATGTACTAGTAACGCTGCACACTCCGAGTTATGCAGCCGCCTCAAGCGCGCAGGGGCGAGGAACACAATAACCTGAGAGACGTTGTTTGTGTACAGTCGAGCTCTGTCAGGTCTGTCTGGTAGATCAGAGTCCCGCCGTTTAGGGTATTCTGCATGTAAGGGGATGTGCTTTCCTTTCCAGATTGATTTTCGCCTTGCAGTTGAAATGTGGATGGAAAGAAGTGAGTTCCCTTTCTTTACCCCAGACTCTTGAGTTACGTTTACCTTTTTCCTAAGTAGTTTGCTACCACCTCTGCCTTTTCAAAAAGTGAGGATTTCATGATGTCGAGATAAAAAAATGAGGTACATGTCGCTCGTACTTAAAAGATTACAGCTTGACAGTGCCATAATTATTAGGGGCTTCTCACTCTAAGCGCTGTACTTTTGATGTCGAATATCTTGGTAATGCCTGTGTTGATGCCAAAACAAACCTGACTTGTAGTAAAAAAAAAAACACAGCTGAGATCGACGTGTCTTTTCTCTATTAGTAAGGACGCTTAATATTCGTGAAAAGAATGGTGTACAGACCATTGCTTGACAAGAAGCAACTTTATAATTATCCTTCGTTCCTTGTAATAAGAGTAGTAGTTTGGTTTACACAAAAATATGATGAACTGTAACACGTTTTTGCTTGTATGAATTGTGATTATGTATTTATGAAAGCGCGTCTGTTTTTAACTGATAATTTAGTTTTAATACAGATTATTTTGGGAATGTAGAGAAATTGATTGTTTTTGTGATTGCAAAAATAGAAGAAAAATGACACCAGGCAGAGGTATGGAAAAAAGGGTCAGTTGTGAGGTGCAGTTAGGCACAAAGAAATGGGATTCAGGAGGGCGGTGTGAATCAATACATGTGTGTAAGTATGGATACATGTAATACCTGGGATGTGCCATAGACCCCCGCTAAAAACCAAAATATCGAGTCTCTCTAGCAGTGATACAATATTGTGCCGCAGAGTGGGCGACATCATGTTCGAGCTGCCTGTTTAAGTTGGTTTGGTCAAGGACACGTACTGTTTGCAGAGCTCTGCCTGCTGTCTGGCTCTGATGCCTTGTCATCAGACCTCAGAGTGTTTGACACCTTCCTGCTTTCTCAAATTTGCTTGAAAATGCACCATTTGCCCACTATTTTTTCAAAATTGTTTCGAAGGAAAAAGAACCCCCTCCCCCCCGAACTCCAGATAGGTGCTTCAGGTTCGCTCACTATGCTCTCGCTCGCCACAGTGAACTATCACAATTGTTTTACACCTCACCACTTTCAAATGTCACCAGCCGCCACTGAGTTACACCTTTGGCTATATGGGATTTCTTCTATTACAAATTGTTCATATGGCATTTCTTCGGCCAAATGAATTTTGTGTTGAGAGCTGATTTGTACAAAAGAAGAACTACAATTCCCACAATGCACTCTTCTGACAGAAGAATTCGTATTTGTATTGGACTAAGGGCCATATGTATCAAGCAAAATTGCATTCTCAAACGCCAAAATTCGCAGAATTTCGACATTTGCGAATGCAATTTTGCCAAATGGTATGTATTAAGGCAAAATAAGGAAAAACAAAATATGCGATTCCTTATTTTGCGATTGCATTTATGGAAACGCAAATTGGTGGTAATTTGCGATTTCTTTGAAAAATGCACTTTTTAGCATTTTTCAAAGTGCATTGTGAAGCACATATATGCCCTTAGGGTATGTCTGTGCGCCACATGTGCACCCATGCTAATTTCAGGGGTGCAACAGGGTGTCCTTTTGACACCCCTACACCCTTGAAATTGCACTTTCAATTTGCGATTCGTTAATTGCTAATCGCAAATTGAGAATGTCTTCCCAGTCATTCCTATGGGCCTCTAGGCCCATAGGAATGAATGGGGAGGTATTCCTTAATTGTGAATCGCAATTTGCAATTCGCAGTTAAGGAATATGTAGGATTCGCAAAATGTATTGCAAATCCTACATACATAGCATTTTGCGATTCTCAAATGGCGATTCGCAAACAATCGCTATTTGAGAATCGCAAATTGACTTTTTGATACATATGGCCCTAAATTACTACGATGGATGTGTACCATATGAAACCAGAAGCAAGAGACTTCTGAACGACAAGCTCAATCAAGTGTTTGCTTCACAAAGTGCTTTTTGCACACTCTTTGAAATAAATACGCATGAGCTCCTGAGCTGGCAAGAACCCAAGATTGCTCTCAATGTTTTCGCCTGACATTGGTATCCTCCAGCAAATTGCTGGCTGGAGTCCTAACCAGTGTGAGGACAGCTTCAACCAGAAGGCCTCACTGTTGACTTGCAGAGGGCCAACTCCTTTTGGGACATTTATCGGCTGGCTGATATTTTTTATACCGGTCTGGGACACATTTCAACTGTCTGTCAGCCCCGTGAAAGGCCCCCATGCTCTAAGACGGCGCGGGTCTTATTTTCAGTTTAACGGAATTGCAGAAAGGACTGCTCAAATCTGCCCAGGTATTTTGGAATGTTATAAAAGGCGTACAGGGCCCGATTCACAGAAATAATCTGAGGCAAAATCCTGACTTTAAGACTTTCGGTATTCACAGAAAGCAAAGCAAGAGTACTACAGTTTGGATTTTGTCTCAGTTAATATTAAGTTTTGGTCTTAAGTTAAATTTAAGACAAACTTAAGTTCAACTGAGACAAAATCCTAGTCGTAAAGTTATGATTTTGTCTCGGTCAAACTTAAGATTGTCTTAAATTTAATTTAGGACCAAAATTTAAGATTAACTGAGACAAAATTCATTCTTTAGTACTCCTAAATACCTTCCGTAAATACTGAAAGTCGCAAAGTTAGGATTTTGTCTTAGATTACTTTTGTGAATCAGACCCATAGAGTGTTAGGGATGACATTTGTTGTTTTTTCAAAAGTGCACTTGATCTCTCTCCTTCCTTTCCAGTGATGACCATATTCTTGGCACTGCATTCTTGCTGAGGCCTGCCAGGACTCTTCCATTATCATTGTGTAATAAAATACTACTGAGAATTGGTGGCAAAGTCCCAGGATGGCAAAGCAGTCCTGCACTAGTGCTACCCGAGTTAGTGAATGGTTATGTCTGCACATGTCTTTCTGCAATCCGACTCTGCTTCAAATAGAAAATAAATAAATACAGTAAACGGACATATCGTGTGTTTGGTCCATACCTCTTCAATTCACCAGTGAATTTCTTCAGTCTTGCAGTTGCATTTGATTGTACGACTGCCCAGAGCCAGTGCACGGCCGAATGAGCGATTTCAAATGATTGAATAAGTCCAAGAAATCATTTTTAGGTCTGCCATCTGCCAACACCTTTTGATTTCACTAAAATAATCTATATAATATACTTTTAGGTGCTTTGAGCAAGCTATCTTCATTCATTGGCCTGCCGCTCTGTCAGTCACCTTTTTGTTCCCTCCACTGCAGCATATATCATGGGGCAGTGGGTCAGCCCACTACAGCCATTGGCTGACATGACTGTGAGCGATGGCTGCTGGTTAATGAGAGCACATCCACACACAAAATAGTTTCCTTAAGTGACAAGAACCTCTCTGGCAATGTGTGCTTTTTGAGACCCAAAACATTTGTTTGCTTTTATTAGTTTGATTTGGGCCCACTAGCTTCCCCAATAAAGTTTGGCTTAATTCTTAACAAAACGAGCACTGATAAAGCCAAATGGCTGGCAGCCAATGACAGCCCGAATTGCTTTGCCAGTGCTTGTTTTCTGTCTATCTGAGTCCTTCTAAATGATTCGTGCCGGCTTTGATGTGGGCCTTGAGATCCACTTGTTAAAGGGACTCATGATAAACTCTCACTGATGAAGTCCAGTGAAAGGGAAATGCATATTGGGGTTCCGGTGTCTGACTTCTGACTGTGGAGGAGCATGACTCTTAACCTCAGTGTGGGGCCAGAGTGATTTGCATATGATTGCTCCTCTTCTCCAATGCCACATGCCAGCAAACAGGATGAAATGGGAATCTACCCAGAGGAATCCCCAGTGGTTTCAAATTAATTCCATTATTTGTCATAGTTTATTTTTTGGTTGCATCTTTAAGTGACGTACCGTATTTTCCGGTGTATAAGACGACCCGGCGTATAAGACGACCCCCTACTTTTCTTGACAAAATGTAGGTTTCGTGCTATACTCGCCGTATAAGACTACCCCCACTTCCTAACATCCTACAGTCCCCTTTCTATCTCCATGGACTGCGGAGATCATGTGGTACTGACGCTCCTCTCCTTCCGATGAGCGTAAGAATTACGGAAGGAGAGAGAGATCAGCACATGTGGAGGAGCGCCTCGTCTGCCTGGGGATGTGCAGCTGCAGTCTAGGTAGGGCTCACGGCGCCATTTGTTTGCTTTTAAAACTTGCGCAGTGTTTGTCGGTGGATTAGAAGGTTTGCCAGGCGTACTACACTTACCACTTGATAAGTCTGTTGTGGAGGGGAGGGTGATTGCCCAGGACATGCTATGGACACAGCAGCACGTTAGCAGTTTATTTTGTAGTTGTTGCATGTAGCCATTGAATTGTTGCTTGCTAATGATTTGTGAAATGTCACCACAGTCTCAGTTCGTACCCTTGAGTGTGCCCTAGGCCACAGCAATTTTTGATAACATAAGTGGTTACTAGCTTGTCTTATAGGAGAAGCGATCTGACACCTTCGGGTGAAGTCCGCGCTATGTAAAACATACCGTCAATTTTGGTACCCGGCGTATAAGACGACCCCTGACTTTCCAGAACATTTTAAGGGGTTAAAAAGTCGTCTTATACGCCGGAAAATACGGTAAGTGTCACAGGTACATGCAAACATGGGTCAGAAATAATTAATCATTATAAAATGTGTTGCTATTGCACCGGGACAATGAGGATGTTGCTTAGAGGTTTGGGTAGAGTAGACCCTGGTTGTAATTATTCTCAAGTGGCACAGATGATCTCAAATGGTGGAATGGAATTCATACCCAAGGAATTCTCAATCCTTCGCGTGAATGAGTTGGCTCAGTGTGTCGTATGGATTCAAGGTGCAGTTCACCCATGAGGCTCAATAAGGTTGAAATGTTTCCGAGTTGTTTGTGTTCAAGTTGCACCTCATTGATAAATACAAAGTTGGCATATTTTGCAGACAAGGTCCTCAAATAGCCCTTTACCATACCAAAATTGTGAGTTTATTAAGCCCTGCAAACACAGCCCGTTTTAGCAATCAATGCATATAACACACTGTTGAGGGAAACCCTTTCTGCAATCTCACTGACCTGAAATCTACGTCGTCTCGTTAGGTTGCGCCTGGGCAGCGCATGCGCTGCTCTGCGAGGCATGCTGTATTGAGGTTGGGACTTGAAGCTTCCGCCCACTCTCTGCCCAAATTTTTGATTGGCTTGTGTCATTGTCCACTGTAAACTGTGGCGGTTCATTGGTCAGTAGACTTAGTAGTCCCTCCTCAGTATTGCTTTGTCTCATTTTCTAACCTCCCACGGTGACACCCTCTGTTACGTGTGTTGATACTCAACAGGCTTTATTTATCGCCTCTGAGGAGTATTTTTTCAAATAGGTTGCCCAGCCTTCTGTTGCAGGTAGGACTCGATCTCGCGAAAACACTTATTTTATTTTTATAGCAAACATTTGTAAGGCAATAGGTCTCACATTTATGAGATTTTGAGCTATTGGCATTGTAAATGACAATGCCTTTTATGTATCTGTTTTAAAAACAATGCATAAATAAAAGGCATTGCCATTTACAATGCCAATAGCTCAAAATTCCATAAATGCGAGACCTAATGCATTGCAAATGCTTGTTAAATGGTGTGATGAGCGGAGCCTCAGACTCCATCCTGCTTGTGCCCTCCTGAAGAGTGTAAAACAGGAGTTTAGTTTGTGGCTGACTAAGAGAACGGCGCTTCTTGTAAGGTCAAATATCTCTCACTGACTCTGCCCTCATTGTGTACAAACTAGGGGAGGAAGGAGCTTGCGGGATTTTACTCTGTGGAATTTTGCTGAGTTACCTAAAAACTCCTTGAGATACTGCGGAGTTCTGCGAGCGTCTGAGCTCGATACGTCATGCTGCTTGTGCAAATCTGTTGTGGCGGAAGCTTGTCCAGTGCTGTAAAATCAGCGCATACAGCACCATGCAGAGCGCCAGAGTGTGCTACTTCTTTCTGCCACTCAAATAGATTGCCTACTTGAGCGCAGCTTTCTTAATGCCACCGATAGCGACCAGACGCGACCGCCAGCAGAAATCTCTTGAGAGGCAGTCTGGCGCTCCATTTTCTCACTCACCAACTTAATGTTGGCAAGCTGCGGGTGAAAAAAAAACTCCCCAGCGGGGCGTTCAATGGTCTTTTTCCATAACTCCCCACTCCAAGAGGAGCGCGGAGTGGGCAAAATTCTTCCAGAGGAGTAGCGTTAAACACCCACCCCGATGTAAGCCACCACTACCTCCGGAGCCCATGTGTTCATTATGTTCATCTCAGGTGCACATATTTATTCAGCACCACAGCGCCCCCTAGCCGCCGCTCTCTGCGCCTTCAGAATGTTTGTGCCTTTCTTGTTTCTTTAGGATTTATGTAAGCAAATATTTAAAATGTGTTTTGGCCATTAAACACCCCATTTTAAGGGTCAGTGTTTATTCATTTACCAAAGACGACGTAAACATGAATATGTTCTCTCATAAAAATCGTATTACACCCCGCTGCTTCCCGCAAATATTACAAGTGCCTCTGAGAGCGATGCGAGCCAATCATGTGTCCTTGGGAGTTTCCCTCGCTCGAGTTCATCAGGTCACCAATAGTTTATTATTTATGACATCAGGGTGAACCCTAGGTTCATTAGTCATTAGTCATGGGGTGGAAAGCATCGGTTTCACATCACCCAGGAGTTTATTTAAGGGCAAGAAACGCCTTCCTTGGGTTTCTGATCCTTCCTAATTTGAAGCATTAGATTATGGCCACATGGCGAGAGCATCCATACCGGCTCTCCTGAGTCAGGCGGGAGGGCGCCGGTTTCAAGGCTGGTCTCCGCCTCCCGAGTCTGAGTTTTGTAAAACTGCCAAAAAAATAAAGTGTTGATGCCTGTCACTCACGCCCCAAGAATGAGCTGTGACGTCAGAGGTTAACGTTTCGTCCTTCATCCTTGGAGGTGGAGATTAGGGCAGAGGGGACAGGCCTCAGCATTTTATTTTTGACACATAGCGCAAAGAAAAGCAGAGGGCCTCGTTTATGAAAAGAGACGCATCGCTGCGAGAAAACAGCGATGCGTCACTTTTCCTTGCGCCCTCCTTCCGACACCAATGATGCCTCATATTTACAGTATGATGCATCAAGTCGCAAGGAGTTACATGTAGGTCAGTATTTCTGATGCATCTGTATGGCGCAAAAGTGACGCATTGCTGGAGTGTGTCACGAAAGAGACACAACTCCAGTAATGGGTCATTACACATGGGTACGCCCCATGTGAGATGTGCCTGGGCAGTCTTACGCCTGCCATGAGGCAGGCGTAAGATATTGACGCATTTGCGTCCTAGAAGTGGCGCAGTGAAGTCTCATAGATTTCACTGCGTCACTTCTACGAGGCTTACTTGCGTCTGAACGCCCCCCCCCTGCATACATTATACCCGGCGCAGGTATAATGTGGTGAAGGGTGTTACAAAGTGACGCATCTACCTAGATGCGTCACTTTGAAAATATGGTTCAACAAGGCTCATTTTTTATGGTGCTGCTGCGTCACAAAAAGTGATGCACAGTCGACGCAAAACTGATGCAAGGCCTCAAAAATAAGCCCTAGAGTTTTTGAAGTCTGTTTTAGTTTGTCCCATGTTCTTTAAATACCGAAAATGACATGCTGATTGTCCGTCACATGCATGCCAACAGACAGGCAAACTGCCTCTGCTTCAATTCATGTCAGTGGGGAAATGCATTTTCTTGACTACTTTTTAAAAATCTCCCATGTAAAATGTTGGCATGAATGCGAGAGGCAGCTCTAGGAGTCAAGAGTGAAGCTTCCCCCAAACACTAGTGAGCCCCCGTGGGTCACTGGTCCACCCTCACGGCCTGGGCTCTGCCTCTTACCTCCCGCCTTTTAAAAACATTTGACAATGAAAAATTGGCGATGTGGCAACCCCACCATCTGAGGAAAAATGGGCGATGTGGCAACCCCACCATCTGAGGAAAAATGGGCGATGTGGAAACTGCCCCATCATCTGACGGCAGAACCCAGTGCGCGAGCATGAAGCTCAGATGGAATATGGCTGAGATGCAAACGCCGCATCATGACCTTCCCATTTCATCAACGGCAATGTGCACCTCTCGTATCATACCGGGAGCTGTGTTCCTCCCATTTCATAAAACGACCTTTGTCTCGATCTTACATGTAACTATGTTGCCATGCTCTAATAACTGTGTAACCTTTGTAACGATGTAACCTGTAACTATGATCTGATGCTCATGTAAAGCGCTTTGATACCTCCGGGTCTAGCCAGCGCTATATAAAACCTTTAAAATAAATAAAGGGCGATGTGCACCGCTCGTATCATACAGGGTGATGCGCGCCTCCTGTATCATACAGGGCGATTTGTACCTCCCATATCATACAGGGTGATGCGCGCCTCCTGTATCATACAGGGCAATTTGTACCTCCCATATCATACAGGGCGATGTGCGCCTCCTGTATCATACAGGGTAATGTGTGCCTCCCATTTCAACAGTTTTATACAGGGTGAAGTGTGCCTCCTTTTTTATACAGGGTGATGTGTGCCTCCTTTTTTATACAGGGTGATGTGTGCCTCCTGTTTCTACAGTTTCATATAAGTTGATGTGTGTCTCTAATTCCATGCAGGGTGACATGTGCCTCACGTTTCATAAAAGGTGATGTGTAGCTCCCATATCATACAGGGTAATGTGTGCCTCCCATTTCTACAGTTTCATATAGGTTGATGTGTGTCTCCCATTCCATGCAGGGTGACATGTGCCTCACGTTTCATACAAGGTGATGTGCAGCTCCCATTTTCTACAGTGTGATGTGTTCCTCCCAGTCTATACAGGGATATGTGTGCCTCCCATTTCATACAGGAGGACATGTGCTTCCTATTTCATACAGGGTGACATATAGCTCCTGTTTTGTAAAGGGTAATATATGCCCCCCATTTTATACAGGGTGATGTGTAGCTCCCGTTTCATGCAGGGTGGTGAGTGCCTCCCATTTCATATAGGATAATGTGTTCTACTGGTTTCATAAAGGCTGATGTGTGGCTCCGGTTTTCCACCGGGTGGTGTAGCTCACATTTCATACAGGGTGATGTGTAGCTCATGATTCCTACAGGGTGATTTGAAGCTCACATTTCATACAGGGTGATGTGTAGCTCATGATTCCTACAGGGTGATTTGAAGCTCACATTTCATACAGGGTGATGTGTAGCTCACAATTCATACAGGGTGATTTGAAGCTCACATTTCATACAGGGTGATGTGTAGCTCATTATTCATACAGGGTGTTTTGAAGCTCACATTTCGTACAGGGTGATGTGTAGCTCACGATTCATACAGGGTGATTTGAAGCTCACATTTCATACTGGGTGATGTGTAGCTCATCATTCATACACGATGATTTGAATTTCACATCTCATACAGGGTGGTGTGTGGTTCATGATTCATACAGGGTGATTTGAACCTCACGTTTCAGACAGGCTGATTTGAACCTCACATTTCAGACAGGGTGATTTGAACCTCACTTTTCAGACAGGGTGATTTGAACCTCACGTTTCAGACAGGCTGATTTGAAGCTCACATTTCATACAGGGTGGTATGAAGCTCACATTTCATACAGGGTGATTTGAACCTCACATTTCAGACAGGGTGGTATGAAGCTCACATTTCATACAGGGTGGTATGAAGCTCACATTTCATACAGGGTGATTTGAACCTCACATTTCAGACAGGGTGGTATGAAGCTCACATTTCATACAGGGTGATTTGAAGCTCACATTTTATACTGGGTGATGTGTAGCTCATGATTCATACAAGGTGATGTGTAGCTCATGATTCATACAGGGTGATTTGATGCTCACATTCACACAGGGTGGTATGAAGCTCACATTTCATACAGGGTGATTTGAAGCTCACATTTTATACTGGGTGATATGTAGCTCATGATTCATACAGGGTGATATGTAGCTCATTATTCATACAGGGTGATTTAAAGCTCACATTTCATACAGGGTGATGTGTAGCTCATGATTCCTACAGGGTGATTTGAAGCTCACATTTCATACAGGGTGATGTGTAGCTCATGATTCCTACAGGGTGATTTGAAGCTCACATTTCATACAGGGTGATGTGTAGCTCACAATTCATACAGGGTGATTTGAAGCTCACATTTCATACAGGGTGATGTGTAGCTCATTATTCATACAGGGTGTTTTGAAGCTCACATTTCGTACAGGGTGATGTGTAGCTCACGATTCATACAGGGTGATTTGAAGCTCACATTTCATACTGGGTGATGTGTAGCTCATCATTCATACACAATGATTTGAATTTCACATCTCATACAGGGTGGTGTGTGGTTCATGATTCATACAGGGTGATTTGAACCTCACGTTTCAGACAGGCTGATTTGAACCTCACATTTCAGACAGGGTGATTTGAACCTCACTTTTCAGACAGGGTGATTTGAACCTCACGTTTCAGACAGGCTGATTTGAAGCTCACATTTCATACAGGGTGGTATGAAGCTCACATTTCATACAGGGTGATTTGAACCTCACATTTCAGACAGGGTGGTATGAAGCTCACATTTCATACAGGGTGATTTGAAGCTCACACTTTATACTGGGTGATGTGTAGCTCATGATTCATACAAGGTGATGTGTAGCTCATGATTCATACAGGGTGATTTGATGCTCACATTCACACAGGGTGGTATGAAGCTCACATTTCATACAGGGTGATTTGAAGCTCACATTTTATACTGGGTGATATGTAGCTCATGATTCATACAGGGTGATATATAGCTCATGATTCATACAGGGTGATATGTAGCTCATGATTCATACAGGGTGATGTGTAGCTCATGATTCATACAGGGTGATTTGATGCTCACATTCACACAGGGTGATGTATAGCTCCCATCATGTACTTTACTAATCTGAATAAATGCACTTTTTCGGGTAACAGATCTTTCTGTTCTTTCAAGGTGTGGATTATCCCACCCACCCTCTGAGATCTAAACAGGCCCCTAGAATTAGAAGCTTGCGGCATTACTCCAGGAGTGTCATCATCCTAAAGAGAGATACGATTGTGGGCTGGCCACCAGGGCTCGGCTTCAGTTGGATCTGAGGGAAGGTTTCCATAGCTCAATATTTGACGCTGACCACAGAGACTCAGTGTCTGTGAGATCTGAGGGAAGATATGGATAGTTCAAGGTTTGAGGCTGGCCACCAGGACTCAGCGTTTGTGAGATCTGACGGGAGATATGGATAGTTCAAGGTTTGAGGCTGGCCACCAGGACTCAGCGTTTGTGAGATCTGAGGGGAGATATGGATAGTTCAAGGTTCGAGGCTGGCCACCAGGACTCCGCGTTTGTGAGATCTGAGGGAAGATATGGATAGTTCAAGGTTTGAGGCTGACCACCAGGACTCCGCGTTTGTGAGATCTGAGGGAAGATATGGATGGTTCAAGGTTTGAGGCTGACCACCAGGACTCCGCGTTTGTGAGATCTGAGGGAAGATATGGATAGTTCAAGGTTTGAGGCTGACCACCAGGACTCCGCGTTTGTGAGATCTGAGGGAAGATATGGATGGTTCAAGGTTTGAGGCTGGCCACCAGGACTCCGCGTTTGTGAGATCTGAGGGAAGATATGGATAGTTCAAGGTTTGAGGCTGACCACCAGGACTCCGCGTTTGTGAGATTTGAGGGAAGATATGGATGGTTCAAAGTTTGAGGCTGGCCACCAGGACTCAGCGTTTGTGAGATCTGAGGGAAGATATGGATAGTTCAAGGTTTGAGGCTGGCCACCAGGACTCAGCAATTGTGAGATCTGAGGGAAGATATGGATAGTTCAAGGTTTGAGGCTGACCACCAGGACTCCGCGTTTGTGAGATCTGAGGGAAGATATGGATGGTTCAAGGTTTGAGGCTGGCCACCAGGACTCAGCGTTTGTGAGATCTGAGGGACGATATGGATGGTTCAAGGTTTGAGGCTGGCCACCAGGACTCAGCGTTTGTGAGATCTGAGGGAAGATATGGATAGTTCAAGGTTTGAGGCTGGCCACCAGGACTCAGCAATTGTGAGATCTGAGGGAAGATATGGATAGTTCAAGGTTTGAGGCGAAGTGTGGCTCAGGGGTTAGAGGCGGCAGACCCGGAAGCTGAGATCGGCCCTGGACCAGGGTTCAATTCCCCGCCTCGGCGGGTCTTGGGCTCAAAATATCCACGGACTCGATAATTCTCGCTCCGGTGCCTACTCGACTCACGGGTTCACACTCTGCGACTCTGGGCAATAGCTTGCTTAATCTCCACAATGGCCCCTCGCGGCGGGATGCCTGGCTTTCACCTTGTGGATACCCTGCCGGGGTTATCTCACAGGGGAATACCAGGACGGGTTCCCTAAGCAAGCGCCGGGAAACCCTTTCTGGGTAGCTGTGCGCTATATAAGCTCAAATACATTTACATTACATTACAGGCTGGCCACCAGGACTCAGCGTTTGTGAGATCTGAGGGAAGATTTGGATGATTCAAGGTTTGAGGCTGGCCACCAGGACTCAGCGTTTGTGAGATCTGAGGGGAGATTTGGATAGTTCAAGGTTTGAGGCTGGCCACCAGGACTCAGCGTTTGTGAGATCTGAGGGGAGATTTGGATGATTCAAGGTTTGAGGCTGGCCACCAGGACTCAGCGTTTGTGAGATCTGAGGGGAGATATGGATAGTTCAAGGTGTGAGTCTGGCCACCAGGACTCAGCGTTTGTTAGATCTGAGGGGAGATTTGGATGATTCAAGGTTTGAGGCGGGCCACCAGGACTCAGCGTTTGTGAGATGTGAGGGAAGATATGGATAGTTCAAGGTTTGAGGCTGGCCACCAGGACTCAGCGTTTGTGAGATGTGAGGGAAGATATGGATAGTTCAAGGTTGGAGACTGGCCACCAGGACTCAGCGTTTGTGAGATCTGAGGGGAGATTTGGATAGTTCAAGGTTTGAGGCTGGCCACCAGGACTCAGCGTTTGTGCGATCTGAGGGGAGATTTGGATAGTTCAAGGTTTGAGGCTGGCCACCAGGACTCAGCGTTTGTGAGATCTGAGGGGAGATATGGATAGTTCAAGGTGTGAGTCTGGCCACCAGGACTCAGCGTTTGTGAGATCTGAGGGGAGATTTGGATGATTCAAGGTTTGAGGCTGGCCACCAGGACTCAGCGTTTGTGAGATCTGAGGGGAGATTTGGATGATTCAAGGTTTGAGGCTGGCCACCAGGACTCAGATTTTGTGAGATCTGAGGGGAGATTTGGATAGTTCAAGGTTTGAGGCTGGCCACCAGGACTCAGCGTTTGTGAGATCTGAGGGGAGATTTGGATAGTTCAAGGTTTGAGGCTGGCCACCAGGACTCAGCGTTTGTGAGATCTGAGGGGAGATTTGGATAGTTCAAGGTTTGAAGCTGGCCACCAGGACTCAGCGTTTGTGAGATCTGAGGGGAGATTTGGATAGTTCAAGGTTTGAGGCTGGCCACCAGGACTCAGCGTTTGTGAGATCTGAGGGGAGATGTTGATGATTCAAGGTTTGAGGCTGGCCACCAGGACTCAGCGTTTGTGAGATCTGAGGGAAGATATGGATAGTTCAAGGTTTGAGGCTGGCCACAGAGACTCAGTGTCTGTGAGATCTGAGGGAAGATATGGATGGTTCAAGGTTTGAGGCTGGCCACCAGGACTCAGCGTTTGTGAGATCTGAGGGAAGATATGGATAGTTCAAGGTTTGAGGCTGGCCACAGAGACTCAGTGTCTGTGAGATCTGAGGGAAGATATGGATGGTTCAAGGTTTGAGGCTGGCCACCAGGACTCAGCGTTTGTGAGATCTGAGGGAAGATATGGATAGTTCAAGGTTTGAGGCTGGCCACAGAGACTCAGTGTATGTGATATCTGAGGGAAGATATGGGTGGTTCAAGGTTTGAGGCTGGCCACCAGGACTCAGCGTTTGTGATATCTGAGGGAAGATATGGATAGTTCAAGGTTTGAGGCTGGCCACCAGGACTCTGCGTTTGTGAGATCTGAGGGGAAGATATGGATAGTTCAAGGTTTGAGGCTGGCCACAGAGACTCAGTGTATGTGATATCTGAGGGAAGATATGGATGGTTCAAGGTTTGAGGCTGGCCACCAGGACTCAGCGTTTGTGATATCTGAGGGAAGATATGGATAGTTCAAGGTTTGAGGCTGGCCACCAGGACTCTGCGTTTGTGAGATCTGAGGGAAGATATGGATAGTTCAAGGTTTGAGGCTGGCCACCAGGACTCAGCGTTTGTGAGATCTGAGGGGAGATTTGGATAGTTCAAGGTTTGAGGCTGGCCACCAGGACTCAGCGTTTGTGAGATCTGAGGGGAGATGTGGATGATTCAAGGTTTGAGGCTGGCCACCAGGACTCAGCGTTTGTGAGATCTGAGGGGAGATTTGGATAGTTCAAGGTTTGAGGCTGGCCACCAGGACTCAACGTTTGTGAGATCTGAGGGGAGATATGGATAGTTCAAGGTTTGAGGCTGGCCACCAGGACTCAGCGTTTGTGAGATCTGAGGGAAGATATGGATAGTTCAAGGTTTGAGGCTGGCCACAGAGACTCAGTGTCTGTGAGATCTGAGGGAAGATATGGATGGTTCAAGGTTTGAGGCTGGCCACCAGGACTCAGCGTTTGTGAGATCTGAGGGAAGATATGGATAGTTCAAGGTTTGAGGCTGGCCACCAGGACTCTGCGTTTGTGAGATCTGAGGGAAGATATGGATAGTTCAAGGTTTGAGGCTGGCCACCAGGACTCAGCGTTTGTGAGATCTGAGGGGAGATATGGATGGTTCAAGGTTTGAGGCTGGCCACCAGGACTCAGCGTTTGTGAGATCTGAGGGGAGATATGGATGGTTCAAGGTTTGAGGCTGGCCACCAGGACTCAGCGTTTGTGAGATCTGAGGGGAGATATGGATAGTTCAAGGTTTGAGGCTGGCCACCAGGACTCAGCGTTTGTGAGATCTGAGGGAAGATATGGATAGTTCAAGGTTTGAGGCTGGCCTCAGAGACTCAATGTATGTGAGATCTGAGGGAAGATATGGATAGTTCAAGGTTTGAGGCTGGCCTCAGAGACTCAATGTATGTGAGATCTGAGGGAAGATATGGATAGTTCAAGGTTTGAGGCTGGCCACCAGGACTCAGCGTTTGTGAGATCTGAGGGGAGATATGGATAGTTCAAGGTTTGAGGCTGGCCACCAGGACTCAGCGTTTGTGAGATCTGAGGGAAGATATGGATAGTTCAAGGTTTGAGGCTGGCCTCAGAGACTCAATGTATGTGAGATCTGAGGGAAGATATGGATAGTTCAAGGTTTGAGGCTGGCCTCAGAGACTCAATGTATGTGAGATCTGAGGGAAGATATGGATAGTTCAAGGTTTGAGGCTGGCCTCAGAGACTCAATGTATATGAGATCTGAGGGAAGATATGGATAGTTCAAGGTTTGAGGCTGGCCACCAGGACTCAGCGTTTGTGAGATCTGAGGGAAGATATGGATAGTTCAAGGTTTGAGGCTGGCCACCAGGACTCAGCGTTTGTGAGATCTGAGGGGAGATATGGATAGTTCAAGGTTTGAGGCTGGCCACCAGGACTCAGCGTTTGTGAGATCTGAGGGAAGATATGGATAGTTCAAGGTTTGAGGCTGGCCACCAGGACTCAGCGTTTGCGAGATCTGAGGGGAGATTTGGATAGTTCAAGGTTTGAGGCTGGCCACCAGGACTCAGCGTTTGTGAGATCTGAGGGAAGGTTGTCAATTTTTTCGGGGTAGAGCTAAAAAAAATTGTTCAGACTTTGCTTTTTTTGACTTTGCCCACTACTGCTGCCAACCCTCGTCAGATTAATAAAACTGGCGTCGGCCTCGTGAGTAGCCATTATTAAAAATCCTTTGTCTCCACCGGGGCTAATCTGCACAATCATTTGTTCACAAAGCTAATATTTCCTTAAATACAAAGAGATCACAAAATTTCAACAATTCCTCAACATTCAATTAAAGGTTCTCAGGGGAAATGTATTATTTATTTATTTATTTATTATTTATACAATTTCTAAAGCGCACTATCAACTGACAGGCATCTCGGCGCTAGTAACTCAGAAACCATGTCAACACAGAAGGGGGCTAAAGCACAGGCCTAGTTCTTAGGGAATAACCAAGTTTTAAGGTTCTTTCTGAACGCAAGAAGATCCTTGTGTTGTCTCAATTCAATAGGTGGAGTGTTCCACAGCCTGGCCGCAGCCACCCCAAATGATATACCACCAGCTCTATCTTTTTTAAAACAAAGGACTTTTATTAACTTGCCTCCCGAGGAGCGGAGCGTTCTGCCCGGAACGTACCATTCAAATTTTTGCTGGAAATGGACGGGTCCTTTTCCATGTAGGGCTTTAAATACTATACACAAGGATTTCAATTTTATTCTTTGTGTCACAGGGAGCCAGTGCAACTCCGCCAGTGCTCCAGAGGCGGAGGACCTCCTCGCTCAGCCTAGTACCAGTTTGGCAGCAGCAGATTGCATCCGCTGTAGCCTGTCTAGTAGGAATTTAGGGGATTCAAGGAGCAGGGCATTACAATAATCCGCCTGACTAATTATTGTACTCCGTGCTATCAGGACGCGGGCTTGATAGGGTAAAAGAGGAAAAATCTTCCTTAAAGAGCGAATAATCGCCAGGCAGCAGCTCACCACCTTCCCCACGTGCACCTCCAGGGAGAGCTTACAATCAAATGTTACCCCCAAGTTACGAACTGTTTTGACCGGCTGGCCAGGATTGGGAAACTCTGGGGGCCACCGGTTCATGGGCGGCCCTCCCGTGCTCCTGCGCGTCTCAAATTGCATCAGCTCAGTTTTGGCTATATTAAACTGTAGAGAATCCTCCTTCAGCCACTGTGACATATCTTCTAAACATCTATGAAACCCCTCTACTGAGATGGACTGCCCTCCCTCCAGGGAGAGAATGAGTTGCGTATCATCAGCGTAGTTGATGACCTTGATGTTATAACGCTTGATGATCGTCAACAAGGGTCTCAAATAGACATTAAAAAGAATGAAAGATCTGAGGGGAGATTTGGAAAAGGAAATGAGCAAGCATTGGCAAAGCCCATAAGTCTCGCCTATGTGAGAGCTATTCGCTTTGCCAATGGCTCTTAGCCATGTACGCAGTAATGTGGCTGCTGTGCAGCATGGATATACGTTAGGAAGAAAAGCATTGGCAATGGCAATCTATCTCGCTTTGTATATAAAGGGACGTGTGACAGATTGGCATTTCTAAAGTTTGGTATTAACTACTTGCCGATGCTGAGGCAAAATTAATGCAAGAGAACGATGTTCACAAGGAAGCCATTTATCAAAGCAATCACCTATATGCAAGCTCAAGTTTACTTGCTTAGATTTAATCTTAATCATACATTTTCAATTACGACCTTCCTAATGGGGTTATGGTAAAGATACCTAAGAATATCTGAACACAATACTTTACATGGATTCTAAAAAAGCCCAACACAACAGTTAACGCTTACTTCAGCCGAAGTAAGTGAAATGTTATTCTTCATTCTCAATTTTACCACATATGTATTTCCTTATACATGAGTGAATTTGAACGTTTACATTAGTGGCACTTTACAAGTGAAATGTGAGCCCCGGTGAAGTGACCATAACCTATCTTGGTGAATGCTAAGTGGAAATATGTGAAAAACAGGTTATTGGTAAATATCGAAAGGGGGAGCTGTATGCACTGTGTGAGAAGTTGGCCTGGTATATAATGCTCACTAATTCTAGTGATCACTTTGTACCATGCCAAGCAACCCTTATGATGATGGTTGTAATTCAACCTTGTAGACCAGTTATCCTAGTGGTAACGTGGACAAAGCAGTCTTAGGCTAAACTCTGAAAGGCATGTGAAGCCAGCTGTTATACCATACACAACCCCCTTGAATACCAAATGAAAGGGACACCACACAGATATATATTGAAAATATATATTGATTTATTAACTATTAAAATCCCCTGGACTCTTTATGAGCACAGAAGCACAAGCGTTAAATCACAAGACAGTTTAAAATACACAAAAGTTGCACAATATGGATGAGCCCTAGGGGCCACCTAAACCATATACTAAGAAAGTGGTATAAGAGATACCAGGAGGAAAGTGAAGAGGCCTAGGGCCTTGGGAATCGCTGGAGCTATTCGAGACTGGCAATGACTAAGTCGGGAAAGGCCCACGGGACTCGGGTGCAGTGTTCAAAGTGCACGCACTTCTCAATGCAAAGTCTATGGTGCGTAAAAAGCACAAAGTTAGAAAGTTAGGAACCTTCCGAGTGACCTACGGAGCTGAAACTTAAAACACAGGCCCTTGGGATGTGTACCAGTGCAGGAGCACCGGCGGAGCTGAGTTACCTCACCCACAGGAAGCGGGTGCACAGGGTCGAAGTTGTGTCGGGTTTCGTCACGCTGGTCGATGGTGCTTGGAGCTGAAGATGCTGCAGGCGGCTCGATGAGAAGAGTTCCGGTGGATCCAAGGGTGGATCTGAAGATGTGAAGACCTGAAAGCAGAGGGGACAATGTTCAAAGTCACTAGCCAGTGACTACCGTGGAACCAGATTGGAACCAGGCGATGTCGGGTGCAAACAGGCGTTGTCGGGTACCTTCTTTCTGCAGCCACGTGGATACCCGGGGTCGAGGACGTCCAGGAGTCGGTCACGAGCTGTCCCACGTAGGCTTCTCGCTGTTGGCGGTGTCGGCGACCTGATCGGAGCAAACAGGCCTTGGCAAATGCAAGCCACGCATAAGTTGAAAGATGCTGTTCACTCGGACCAGCAAGGTCAGAGCGGGTGCTCCTTTTCACAGGAGCTTGGGTAGGTCTGGAGCAACCAGACCTGCTGTGTAAATCTTCGGGTTCGTCGCCAAGATGGCCGCTGACCACGTGGCTAGTGGCCGGGATGGCGCGTCGAGTGGCACAATGCAAAAGGGCCCCACGCAGATCGTGGAGATGCTGGAGGGCTGCTCTTCGGTGCAAGGGCTGCTCGGTGGCGGGGGTTCTCAATCCCCAAAGCACAACGTCGAGGATGCCTCAGAAGCTGCGCAGTCAGCTTTTCGAGTGTCTTTCAAGAGGTCCGGTCCCACGTCACTCGGTGCCTCCACGGGTCCCTTCTTCGCAGGGACTGTGGATCGGGCACTGAGAGGTCTGGGAGTCTGGTTCTTGTCGGGCTCTGGGCTCGGTCTCCGGCGGGAGGCGGCGGCAAAGCAGACATCGAGTTGCTGGTTGGTACCTGTGTTCACAGGGTGGCCACTCCTAGGCCACAAGGGAGATTCTCTTCAGTCTTCTGTGCAGCAGAATGTCGAAGTCCAGTCTTCTTCTTGTTTAAAGTTGATTTCAGGATGATCTGCTGTGCAATGGCACTGCTCCCCCTCTTATTCCCAAACTGGGGGTGGATCACCTACTAGGTCCCTCCTCTGGGAGGAACCAGGAAGGGGGGCGGTTACACCCCCTTTCCTTTGTCCAGCTCTGCGCCAGGACTGGGGCTGGAAGGCCCCAGAACCGGTTTGGACTGGCCTATGCACGGGGACACCTTGTGTGCCCCGGGCATGTCTGATTCTATTCAGCCCTGTCCTACCCAATACACAAAATCCTGTCTGGGGTGGTGCTCGCACCTCCCAAGGCAGGAAACCCTTTGTCCAGGCCACCATCTGCCGAGTTTCGGTCAGCAGCAGGAGGCCAGACTTGTGTCTGTGGTGGCAGCGTCCATTTTGTGAAGCTGAGGCTCTGTTTAACTTAAGTCTGTTAAGGCTACACACATGTCGTGTCCCTCTAGAAGGGTGGAATGCTATCCCCGTTGCCAGAATTGGCGAGGGGATAGTATTCCAATTCGTATGACACCTTACTCGACATGTTTTGATAAAGCCAAACCAAAGATAGCATTTAACCGCGAGGATTATAATGCACTTAAGAGTATATGGTATGGCAATATCCCGGAACAGCTTAGGGAGTTGTTCCCGACAGCTGCAGACAGGCTCAGCTCATGCTAGAGCACCATCTCACATATTTCCAAGCACTCTGCCTCCAGGATTGATGAGGCCTTCCATAGGAGTGGCTGATAGGAACATATGTGTCCAGTTTAGGGTTAGGCACAGACATACTGTACCTAAGTAAGAGGTGGTTACACCGACTTACCCCAGCTGAGTGATCAGCCAGTTGTGTTAAATATGGAGGCCAGGCCAGGGGTGGCACAATGCGTGCTGCAGCCCCTGGTAGGCCTTGGATACACCTATGCCCTGGGCACCTAGGGTGCACTATTACAGGGGCTCATAAGGTGAACCAGTTCCAATTCGTAATGCACCTAGAGTGCATTGGCAGTAATTTAGAGAGAGAACAGCAGGCTGTGGGTCTGATTAGCAGGCCCACAGCCACATTAAGTCAGAAACCAGTGAAGCAAAAAGCAAAAATTTGGGGTGACCATAGGATAGCAGACCCTACTCTCCTACATAACCCCCCCCCAAACGCAGGGACATTAGACTAACCTTGACCAGTTGTGTCTTCATGTTCTAAGTGGAAGTACCTGGAGAGACCATCTGCGTTGCCATGGTCAGTCCCTGGGCGGTGCTCCACTGTAAAGTCCATCCCCTGTAGGGAAATGGACCACCTGAGTAGTTTGGGGTTTTCACCGTTCATCTGATTAAGCCATAGGAGGGGCTTATGGTCGGTCTGAATCTTGAAGTGAGTGCCAAATAAGTATGGTCTCAACTTCTTCAGGGCCCACACCACAGCAAAGGCCTCCCTCTCTATAGCTGACCAACGTTTCTCTCTGGGGGTCAGCCTTCTGCTAATGAAAGCAATGGGCTGGTCCTGGCCATCTACATTAAGCTGTGAAAGCACTGCTCCCACTCCCAACTCAGAAGCATCTGTTTGGACAATGAACTCTCTTGAGTAGTCAGGACTCTTCAGGATAGGTGCAGAGCACATGGCCTTCTTCAGGTCATCAAATGCCTTTTGACAGATTTCTGTCCACTGAACCTTTTTGGGCATCTTCTTGGATGTCAGATCATTAAGAGGAGTCACAATGGACCCATAGTTCTTAACAAACTTCCTGTAGTACCCAGTCAGGCCCAAGAAAGCTCTGACCTGAGTCTGGGTAGTTGGAGGGGACCAGTCCTTGATGGTCTGGATCTTACTCTCCAGTGGTTGAACTTGGCCTCCACCTACAAGGTGGCCCAGGTATACAACCTTGCTCTGCCCTATCTGGCACTTTGTTGCCTTGATAGTGAGGCCTGCCTTCTGCAGAGCCTCAAGCACTTCCTTCAGGTGGACCAGGTGATCCTCCCAGGTGGAGCTAAAGACAGCAATATCGTCCAGATAAGCTGCACAAAAGTCATCCAGCCTAGTGAGGACTTGATTCACCAACCTTTGGAAGGTGACAGGTGCATTTTTCAAACCAAAGGGCATCACCACAAACTGATAATGCCCACTAGGGGTAGAAAATGCTGTCTTGGCTTTAGACTCCTCAGCTAACCTGATTTGCCAGTAGCCAGCTGTCAAGTCAAATGTGCTCAAATATTTGGCAGAAGCCAACTTGTCAATGAGCTCATCTGCCCTTGGAATAGGGTGTGCATCTGTCCTGGTGACAGCATTGAGTCCTCTGTAATCCACACAGAACCTCATCTCTCTCTTGCCATCTTTGGTGTGAGGTTTGGGGACCAGAACCACTGGGCTAGCCCAGGGGCTCTCTGAAGGCTCAATGACCCCTAATTCCAGCATCTTTTGCACCTCAGTCTTTATACAGTCCCTGACGTGGTCAGGTTGCCTGTAAATTTTGCTCTTTACAGGAAGACTGTCACCAGTGTCCACCACATGTGTACACCAGTTAGTCTGACTGGGTGTCAAGGAGAACATATGCCTGTATGCCTGTAGAACTTGTCTGCAGTCATGTTGTTGATGTTCAGTGAGGCTGCCACCTAAGGCCACACCATCAACTGAGCCATCCTCAGGGTTCTGAGTGAGCAGGTCTGGGAGAGGGTCACTCTCTTCCTCCTGTCCCTCATCTGTAGCCATGAGCAAGCCCATGTCTGCCCTGCTGACATATGCCTTCAATCTGTTCACATGGAGCACCCTGTGGGGGCTCCTGGGAGTTCCTAGGTCCACCAAGTAGGTAACCTCTCCCTTCTTTTCCAGAATTGTATGGGGTCCAGACCATTTGTCTTGGAGTGCTGCTGGGGCCACTGGCTCCAACACCCATACCTTCTGTCCAGGCTGAAATTCAACAAGGACAGCCTTTTGGTCATGCCAAGCTTTTTGTAATTCTTGGCTAGCCTCAAGGTTTTTGGATGCCTTTTCCATGTACTCTGCCATCCTGGAGCGGAGACCAAGTACATAGTCCACTATGTCTTGCTTAGGCTTTTTGAGAGGTAACTCCCATCCTTCCTTCACTAGACACAGGGGTCCTCTTACAGGGTGCCCAAACAACAATTCAAAGGGGCTGAAGCCAACCCCCTTTTGAGGGACCTCTCTGTAAGCGAACAAAAGGCAGGGCAGAAGGATGTCCCATCTTCGCCTGAGCTTTTCAGGTAATCCTTTAATCATGCCCTTTAGGGTCTTGTTAAATCTCTCAACAAGCCCATTGCATTGTGGGTGATAAGGAGTGGTGAACTTGTAGTTTACACCACATTCCTTCCACATAGCTGTCAAATATCCAGACATGAAGTTGGCATCTCTATCTGATATTACCTCCTTAGGAAACCCCACTCTGGAGAAAACTCCAAGTAAGGCCCTGGCCACAACAGGAGCTGTTGTGGTCCTAAGGGGAATTGCCTCTGGGTACCTGGTGGCATGATCCACTACCACCAGTATGAATCTGTGCCCAGATGCTGTAGGGGGATCCATTGGACCAACAATATCAATCCCCACTCTTTCAAAGGGAACCCCCACCACAGGTAGTGGTATCAGGGGGGCCTTTGTTGTTCCACCTGCTTTACCACTGGCTTGGCAGGTTTCACAGGAGCGACAAAACTCCTTGGTGTCTTCAGACATGTGAGGCCAGTGAAAGTGAGGGACAAGCCTGTCCCAAGTCTTGTTCTGGCCTAGGTGTCCTGCTAAAGGAATATCATGGGCCAAGGTGAGTAGGAAGCCCCTAAATTGCAGAGGTATAACCAACCTCCTGGTAGCACCAGGCTTGGGGTCTCTAGCCTCTGAATAAAGGAGTCCATCGTCCCAATATACTTTATGGGCACCTTGAGCATTCCCAGCAGCCTCAACAGCAGCCTGCTGTCTGAGGGGTTCAAGAGAAGGACAGGTTAACTGAGCCTGCCCCAAGTCTGCCCTAGAAGGTCCCCCTGTCCCCAGAAACTCAACCTGATCAGGTTCAAGTTCTTCAGGGACAGTTCCTTCAGGGGTCTCAAGATCAGTTTCCTGTGAAGCCTGATCCTCACTTGTAGGCAGTTGGGAAGGCGCAGCCTTTACCCTCCTGTTCTTCTTCTTGGCAGGTTCTTGGTCCATTGTTCCAGGATCCAAGACCTGAGGTTCAGAGAGGCACTTTTTGGCCTGTGACCTGGTCACAGCAAGGACATGTGATGATATCCCTAACATCTCTGCATGAGTCCTGTATTCAACTTCTGACCATAGAGAGTTCTCCAGGTCATTGCCCAACAAACATTCTACTGGGAGATCAGCACTAACCACAACTTTCTTTAGGCCAGTTACCCCTCCCCAGGAAAAGTTAACAAGTGCCACACTATGTGTAGTAGTGACATTGCTGGCATTGGTCACCAGGTAATCATCGCCTGGCATGTATTGTCCAGGGTCCACAAAGTTAGGTGTCACCATAGTGACACTGGCACATGTGTCCCTGTAAGCTTGAGCCACTTTGTTGTTAATCAAAGGTGTCTGTCTGTATTTGCCCAGGTTACTGGGACTTATGTCAGGGGTCAAATCTATGTCCCCTTCACAAACCAGAACAGCCTGTGTAAGAGTTCTGACTAGGTCAGAATCTCCTTCAGTTCCCAAAGTGATTCCCACTAATCCCTTGGCTTGAGGACCAGCACTGCTAACTGTACTAGTGGGTGCAGGTGCCTTAGGGGCTGCAGTGCTGGGGGCTCCACCCTTTTTACACTCACTTGTCCAGTGAGAGGTGTTCTTACAAGTTTTACACCAGGGTTTCTTCTGACCTTCTTTCTTCTTCTTCTTGGAAGTTTGGGACCCACCCTCTGTCTCAGTTTGGGGCCCTGTTGAAGACTTCTGGTCTTTAGCTTTCTGCTCCCCACCCTTCTGGTCTGTTTTCTTCTGGTCACCACCCTGGTTCTGGTTCTGGTTCTTTTGCTTAACTCTGGTTCTTACCCATTTATCTGCCCTCTTTCCCAATTCTTGGGGAGAGGTCAAATCTGAGTCAACCAAATGTTGATGCAACTGCTGGTTCTGACAATTATTTAAAATTTGTTCTCTCATCAGCAAATTATACAATCCTTCATAGTCTGTAACCTTGCTTCCCAGCAACCATCCCTCCAGAGCCTTAGTGGCACACTCAACAAATTCAGACCAGTCCTGAGTCTGTGTCTTCTGGGTATCTCTGAACATTAACCTGTACTGTTCAGTGGTTAAGCCTAACCCATCAATCAGAGCACTCTTCAGGACCAGGTAGTTTCTAGAATCCCCATCACTAACTGTGAGGAGTCTGTCTCGGCCTCTACCTTCAAAGGAGAGCCACAAGATTGCTGCCCACTGCTCCTGAGGGATCTGCTGTACTCTGCAGGCTCTCTCCATTGCAGTAATCCATTTATGGATATCATCCCCAGCTTTGTAGGGGGGCACAATCTTACTCAGGTTTCTATTATCAAAAGACCTGTCTTTATCCTTGTGGATATTGCTGCCACCAGTGGGTTCTATTACCCCACTCTCTCTAGGCTGTCTTGCTCTAGCAAGTTTCTCTTGGGCCAGGGCAATCTCTAACTCTTGTCTCTGGACTCTCAATTCAGCCTCTCTAATTTGAGATTCTCTCAATTTGGTCTCATGTTCCCTTCTCTGAGGGCTAGTCATCCTCCTTCTGGAGTGACCATGAGAACCTCTAGAAGCATAGGAGTTGTCAGAGTCACCTGAGTGATGCCTCCTCCTCCTATGGCTCCTGGTTAAGTCCACCTGGGGGTCTGAATGGGTTGTTACCTGATTCATTCCCAAGTTGACTTAAGTTAGCCTGGTTCAGTCTACTGACCAGCACCTGACTATCTCTGTCATCATCTGACTCACTGCTTTCCACCTCCTCCTCCTCTTCTTCTTCCTCTACATCTACCTGAGGAGCTCCAGTGGTGGAGGCTTCCTCATCTACCAGGATGATAGGGGCAGGGGTGTCTACAGTGTCATCCTCTGAAGGATGGCCTCCTTCAGCATCCCCTGTGGGGTTTGCTTTAGAGGTCTTTAGAGCCTCAGACTGATCCAAGAGCTCTCTTAGGTGGTCTGTAGTAGGGGAAGGCCCTGTCTTCAGACCCCTTAAGACACAAAGCTGTCTTAATTCCTTAAAGGGAAAAATAGCAAACTGGGATGGTGCCCTTGGAGGGTCACTCTCAACAGGAGTAAGTCCACTGGACCCCTCTGTTCCAGACATTGCTCTAGTGTGGGTGGATGTGTTGCAATCTACCTACACTGGTGTTTACCTACTAAACCTATCTAGTAGTTGTAGCTAGGGTGTGCTACTCCCTTTGCTCTACAACAACTAAGTTCAGTAGAACTTAAGTATACTAGTCTTGTTTTATATGTACCTAGCAGGTACCTGTATGATCTTTCAAATGATAATCTCAAAGATTGTAATGGTAAAACAACAGCAAGCTCAGATCCCAATCCGCTGCTCACCAATGTGAGAAGTTGGCCTGGTATATAATGCTCACTAATTCTAGTGATCACTTTGTACCATGCCAAGCAACCCTTATGATGATGGTTGTAATTCAACCTTGTAGACCAGTTATCCTAGTGGTAACGTGGACAAAGCAGTCTTAGGCTAAACTCTGAAAGGCATGTGAAGCCAGCTGTTATACCATACACAACCCCCTTGAATACCAAATGAAAGGGACACCACACAGATATATATTGAAAATATATATTGATTTATTAACTATTAAAATCCCCTGGACTCTTTATGAGCACAGAAGCACAAGCGTTAAATCACAAGACAGTTTAAAATACACAAAAGTTGCACAATATGGATGAGCCCTAGGGGCCACCTAAACCATATACTAAGAAAGTGGTATAAGAGATACCAGGAGGAAAGTGAAGAGGCCTAGGGCCTTGGGAATCGCTGGAGCTATTCGAGACTGGCAATGACTAAGTCGGGAAAGGCCCACGGGACTCGGGTGCAGTGTTCAAAGTGCACGCACTTCTCAATGCAAAGTCTATGGTGCGTAAAAAGCACAAAGTTAGAAAGTTAGGAACCTTCCTACGGAGCTGAAACTTAAAACACAGGCCCTTGGGATGTGTACCAGTGCAGGAGCACCGGCGGAGCTGAGTTACCTCACCCACAGGAAGCGGGTGCACAGGGTCGAAGTTGTGTCGGGTTTCGTCACGCTGGTCGATGGTGCTTGGAGCTGAAGATGCTGCAGGCGGCTCGATGAGAAGAGTTCCGGTGGATCCAAGGGTGGATCTGAAGATGTGAAGACCTGAAAGCAGAGGGGACAATGTTCAAAGTCACTAGCCAGTGACTACCGTGGAACCAGATTGGAACCAGGCGATGTCGGGTGCAAACAGGCGTTGTTGGGTAGCTTCTTTCTGCAGCCACGTGGATACCCGGGGTCGAGGACGTCCAGGAGTCGGTCACGAGCTGTCCCACGTAGGCTTCTCACTGTTGGCAGTGTCGGCGACCTGATCGGAGCAAACAGGCCTTGGCAAATGCAAGCCACGCAGAAGTTGAAAGATGCTGTTCACTCGGACCAGCAAGGTCAGAGCGGGTGCTCCTTTTCACAGGAGCTTGGGTAGGTCTGGAGCAACCAGACCTGCTGTGTAAATCTTCGGGTTCGTCGCCAAGATGGCCGCTGACCACATGGCTAGTGGCCGGGATGGCGCGTCGAGTGGCACAATGCAAAAGGGCCCCACGCAGATCGTGGAGATGCTGGAGGGCTGCTCTTCGGTGCAAGGGCTGCTCGGTGGCGGGGGTTCTCAATCCCCAAAGCACAACGTCGAGAATGCCTCAGAAGCTGCGCAGTCAGCTTTTCGAGTGTCTTTCAAGAGGTCCGGTCCCACGTCACTCGGTGCCTCCACGGGTCCCTTCTTCGCAGGGACTGTGGATCGGGCTCTGAGAGGTCTGGGAGTCTGGTTCTTGTCGGGCTCTGGGCTCGGTCTCCGGCGGGAGGCGGCGGCAAAGCAGACGTCGAGTTGCTGGTTGGTACCTGTGTTCACAGGGTGGCCACTCCTAGGCCACAAGGGAGATTCTCTTCAGTCTTCTGTGCAGCAGAATGTCGAAGTCCAGTCTTCTTCTTGTTTAAAGTTGATTTCAGGATGATCTGCTGTGCAATGGCACTGCTCCCCCTCTTATTCCCAAACTGGGGGTGGATCACCTACTAGGTCCCTCCTCTGGGAGGAACCAGGAAGGGGGGCGGTTACACCCCCTTTCCTTTGTCCAGCTCCGCGCCAGGACTGGGGCTGGAAGGCCCCAGAACCGGTTTGGACTGGCCTATGCACGGGGACACCTTGTGTGCCCCGGGCATGTCTGATTCTATTCAGCCCTGTCCTACCCAATACACAAAATCCTGTCTGGGGTGGTGCTCGCACCTCCCAAGGCAGGAAACCCTTTGTCCAGGCCACCATCTGCCGAGTTTCGGTCAGCAGCAGGAGGCCAGACTTGTGTCTGTGGTGGCAGCGTCCATTTTGTGAAGCTGAGGCTCTGTTTAACTTTAACCGGGGTTAAGGCTACACACATGTCGTGTCCCTCTAGAAGGGTGGAATGCTATCCCCGTCGCCAGAATTGGCGAGGGGATAGTATTCCAATTCGTATGACACCTTACTCGACATGTTTTGATAAAGCCAAACCAAAGATAGCATTTAACCGCGAGGATTATAATGCACTTAAGAGTATATGGTATGGTAATATCCCGGAACAGCTTAGGAAGTTGTTCCCGACAGCTGCAGACAGGCTCAGCTCATGCTAGAGCACCATCTCACACATTTCCAAGCACTCTGCCTCCAGGATTGATGAGGCCTTCCATAGGAGTGGCTGATAGGAACATATGTGTCCAGTTTAGGGCTAGGCACAGACATACTGTACCTAAGTAAGAGGTGGTTACACCGACTTACCCCAGCTGAGTGATCAGCCAGTTGTGTTAAATATGGAGGCCAGGCCAGGGGTGGCACAATGCGTGCTACAGCCCCTGGTAGGCCTTGGATACACCTATGCCCTGGGCACCTAGGGTGCACTATTACAGGGGCTCATAAGGTGAACCAGTTCCAATTCGTAATGCACCTAGAGTGCATTGGCAGTAATTTAGAGAGAGAACAGCAGGCTGTGGGTCTGATTAGCAGGCCCACAGCCACATTAAGTCAGAAACCAGTGAAGCAAAAAGCAAAAATTTGGGGTGACCATAGGATAGCAGACCCTACTCTCCTACACACTGGAAAATGATTGATTCAGGCTCTCTCCTTTGTTAATGTCGACAGCGTTTCGACCCTCTCTAGATACGGGGTCTTGCAGGACAGCGTTTCTGGAGATGATACATCACCTGGCACCTGAATGATGTCGAATATGAAGGGTAGATTCAGGAACAGCAATTATGTGAAACTATTGGTCTGTTCCCAACACGTAGAAGGCAGGGATATTTCCAGGGTCAGCGGTAGAAACCCTTTGCAGTTCCATGACAAATTAGTCGTCGCATCCTCGGGCCTCTCAGTGGAGCGGTTGGTGGTCCACCATTACTCCAAGATACAGATGCCATGTGCTGTATCGTCCACAGCAACACTGTCATGAAAAGACCCGTATCTAGAGAGAGTCGAAACGCTGTCGACATTAACAAAGGAGAGAGCCTGAATCAATCATTTTCCAGTGCATACAGCTCCCCCTTTCGATATTTACCAATAACCTGTTTTTCACATATTTCCACTTAGCATTCACCAAGATAGGTTATGGTCACTTCACCGGGGCTCACATTTCACTTGTAAAGTGCCACTAATGTAAACGTTCCAATTTACTCATGTATAAGGAAATACATATGTGGTAAAATTGTGAATGAAGAATAACATTTCACTTACTTCGGCTGAAGTAAGCGTTAACTGTTGTATTGGGCTTTTTTAGAATCCATGTAAAGTATTGTGTTCAGATATTCTTGGGTATCTTTACCATAACCCCATTAGGAAGGTCGTAATTGAAAATGTATGATTAAGATTAAATCTAAGCAAGTAAACTTCAGCTTGCATATAGTAGATTGCTTTGATAAATGGCCTCCTTGTGAACATTGTTCTCTTGCATAAGTGAAAACCCAGCACACAAGGATGTATGGGTCGCTCTTGTTGTTTTAACCCCTTCGCTGCGGCAGCTATTTTGCCGCAGCGCTAAGGAGGTGGGGCGGCTGCGCGGCGGAACCGCTCCGTCACGGCTCGCGGGTGAGCTGTGCTTGTGACGGAACGGTTCCGTCACAAACCCGCCCGCTCATTAATTCGTCAACGCAGGCGCGGAATTCGCGCCGCGCAGGCGCGGCGAGCAGGCCGTGACGGAACCGTTCTGTCACAAGCACAGCTCACCCGAGGCTTGTGACGGAACGGTTCCGTCACAAGCATGCAAGGGGTTAAAATATTGACGGGGCAACATTAATAGCATATAACAAGCGATAATACACCCAGGTAACCAACAAGACTGTATGTTCCGGGTCAGGCCTCTGAGCAACAAGATTCATAGTCCACTAATTACATTACCGTGGTGATGTCTCGGTTTCCTTCATAGAGGGACATTTTATGATAGCTGCCGGGGTGTTGTTCACAAAGAATAAAATCAGATAGCAACTTTGCTTAACACACGAATTGTAGAGTTTCTAAGGCTTTAATTAAATCCATTGGGTCTTCAATTTTCAAAAACTCAAATCGGCATCTGATGACCGCGTAATAGGAAATGACAATTGGTCCCAAAAATAACATCACAACAACCTCATGAAAAAGGCCCCACTTAAAACAAGCATTGCTAAAAATTAAGGGGCATATTATCAAGGAACGGCGTTAAAATTATCGCCGCTTTAGCGTCAGGAAACTGCCGCTAAAACGGTGTTAACGGGCTTGATAATATGCCCTTGAGAATTCCAATAGAAGCCCATGTTGACACCAGAACATGGGCTTCTATTGGAACTCTCAAGGGCATATTGTCAAGCCCATTATCGCCGCTTTAGCGGCAGTTTCCTGCCACTAAAGTGGCAATAATTTTAACGCCGATCCTTGATAATATGCCCCTAAGTGTGGTGTATGCGTGAGGCTGCCGCTGCCACGTACAGCCGCTGTGTGAAAGTAAAACAGTGAAAAAAATTAGTATGAAGCGTGGCACCCACCTGTGAAGCTGCATTTTCCAACCAATAGCCTGTGCAAACAAACTTTGGGGCAGATCTACAAGCACAGGAATCTGACAATGATATGTCGCATTCCTGTGCTCTTCCCAGCGCTGGTGCAGAAACAGCTGCCATGCGCCATTGCAGGCACCGTTGCACCATGGTGCAAGTATGCCTGCGCCATGTAGAGATTACTTTTGGGAAGGAAGGGGCCCCTTCTTGCACGAAAGCAATCATTGCAGGCATTTTCCTCTTCAATGCGTGCTGTAGAATGCAGCACGCATTGAAAGAGGAAAAAATGAGGAGAAATGAAAACATTTCTCCTCGTTTCGCTTGGCCACGCCAACCCTATGGTGGCACAGCAAACTGACGCATTTCCAGGTTTGCGATTTCTCGTAAATCTGGAAATGCATCAGTGGATGTTGCGTGCGAACACCCACAGCAACACCCATGTCCCACCCCTAAAATGCAAAGTGCTGCGTGAATAGGGGCGATATTTACAAGCATGGATTACCTGTGCTTGTAAATATCCCTTAGCAGGCGGCGCATGGGTCTTGTAAATCTGCCCCTTAATTGTATTGCACTGCGCTCATTTCTCGGACGGCTGGCATGCTTCATGTCTATTTTTTTTTATGTTTTACTCCCCCACAGCGGCTGTACATGGCTGAGACAGCCTCACACATATGCCACAGTTTATTAAAGATGAAGTGCAGCATATGTGTGAGAATGTGTTGGCCTACACGGAATGCCAAAAATAAAGAAAAGTAGTGCAGTGAAAGCAAATACGTGACCCAAACTGAAAGGGTCCATGTAGTATAGGAAATCCTAGGGCTGGGACAAAATGCCCAAAAGGCGAAACACATGTACCCTGTGCACCAACCAAAACAATGGAATTTATAAAGGCGCGTTAAGCAACCAATCAAAAAGGGGTAGGTATGTTTCATGCAACAGAGGACTTACCAAAGGACTTGCAGGGCAGCACAAGCGCGCTGCCTCTAGGCTCGACCTTAAAAAGCTCTTCCTTCATCCAAGCCTTGAAGAGTCTGTAGTCTGAAGAATTGCTGCAAATATTTAATTTGGAACCTGTGCTGCCAAAGTGGCAGGTGTAATTACTTCTGCAGAATATATAAATACTGTAACTTGGCTACTCTGGAAAAGATGGGGACGGGATGTTAAAAGGCAGGATGGGAGTGGACTCCCACAAAATATGTGAGCAGGAGTTTGGCAGGTCCCCAGGGCACAAGTCTTAAAAAAAGAAGTGGGGGGACGCTGACTTCACGACAGGAAGTGATGTCACGAAGGGTGGCTTGCACCCTCAGACTCATTGCCTCCCCTCGTTCACCCCTTAGATGCGATTGCATCAGAAAAACCAGCGCGTTAGCAGTGTTCTGAATAAGCTTCAATCTCGCCCCAGAGAGGCCAAAGAGTGAATGTGTGGCTCCATTTGCTCCAGTAATCGAGCTCCTGGTAAAAATAGGTGGGGGGTGGTACCCCGACTTGAGCCCTGCAGGTCCCAAGTGGCACCACGCTATGTGACAAGCTCAATCTGTCCTTGATTGTTCCAATATTGCATGCTGGGATTTTATGAATCTCTTACTTAGAATGAGCAGTGTGAACTACAAATCCCAGAATGCAAAGGTTTGCCAGCTAATATCCAAAGCCGTCTGAAAGTGTCACACACTCCACTGAGCCCCTAGTTACATTTGATAACTGTTTTTCCATCTGAAGCAAGAAGTTACCATATGTAAAACGTTAAAAAGATACTTATTTTGTCTTTCAAGTCATGCATTTCTTTGCTTAAAGTTAATCGGGAAATTGGCACGGGTGTTCTTTCGTGCGAATACCTTCACTTTAATGTAATTTAATTTGCTGACGGGAGACTGTTTTCAAGCAGGCCAGAGCGTTGTATTGCCACGAGCAGAGCGCGGCTCATCCTGGCACTTTAGGTTTTAGTCACTTTTCTGCCCCCACTAAAATAGAGACAACACCCAGCAGCAAAGCCCTCCTCCGAGCCCCCCACAGCAGTGCAGGTAGATGGCTGCGCCCCAGAGTCCAGAGCAGCTGCTCCCTCTGGTTCCAGCGGCTGCTAGGGTGACCAACCGTCCGTAAATTTCACGGACAGTCCGTAATTTCGGCCGTCTGTCCGTTGTCCGTGAAGGATTGTTTAACGGACGCCATTTGTCCGTAATTTTAACTGGTCACACAACCGGCACAGCTGGCCCCCACCTCCCTTCTTGACTGCGATGCTGCTGAGGTCGGGTGTAACAGACTCCGAGGCAGTACCAAAGCTCAGATACCCATCAGCATTGGCGAGGCACAGCGGGATGGCAACCCTCACACCTTCAGCCCTTGATGAGCTGTTAAGAGGTGCTTGAAGGTGACAGAGGGAGGGGCGGCAGCTTCGGAGCAGGGGCATCTATTCAGATGCAAACAGCACTGAATGCGTCTTGTATTTTCAATTGGTGTGAGACATTCCCTTTCTGCCCAGGGTTCCAAATATCCTAGAACCGGCCCTGATTACACTGAGCCAGCACGTGGTTCACTTCACAGAGCTTAATTACTGTCACTAAATTGTAAACAAACCTCGATTCTTCAAACATGCAGTCTATCTATACTACTATTATAAAGTAAGAACTGGGCACCTTTGAGGCGGGTAAACTCCAGAACCACAGCGCAAATCCAAACACCCAATACATCATTGGAATGGGCAGGGTCTGCAGAGTGACATAGGCTATATAACCCCCAAAAATATATGTCCTTTAAAAAATATAACTTACAAAAAAAATAGTCCCTTGGAAGTAGCACCGGCCGTGTGCACGAACGTGCTGACATCATCAGCAGCGCGAGGAGTACAGCTAATGCGGCGTTCGGAGGGAGGAGCACGGAAGAGAGCAGCGGCGACAGTGGGGACGCGAGGTAAGGGGCTTCCTGGAGCACGGAAAGGAGCAGACCATTTGTGACGGGTGTCAGTATTGCAGGGGGCCCTGAAGCAGCCTTAACGTCGGGGCGGCCGGGGGCCCAGAAGCAGCCTTTTGCTCCCGGACAACGTCAGGACGGGCTACAAATAAATGAATAAACAGGGAAAAAGAAGGCCCCTCGACAACTCAGAAAAATAAATAAAACAGGCCTGTGGTTACTCGGAATCAGAAAAAGTGTGCAGGAATACAGGGACTGAGGTCCGGATTGACCCTCCTTCCCCCCCCCCCCCCCCCCCCCCCAACTCCCTTCCCCCCCAGGAGCTACGGAGACTCACAAGAGGCACCTGATAACGGAACATAGACGCGGCAGGCGGGGAAGGGAGGGTGGGAGGGAGAGAGAATCAGTGGTTTGTGATATTCATCGGGTGAAGTCATTTCATATTTGTTTGATTACGGTTTTTTATTATTTCCCCTTATATGGGGCAAATGTCACTATATGTGTACATGTCAGTAGGACGAAAATCGCAATAATTTAAAGGGCATTAACAGAGCACACATGCCTTTTGCCCCTTTGCTACCAGTACTTGGGATGATGAATACATAAAAACACAACACATTTCTTTGGCAAACCACAGCAAAGGGTCTGGGTATTCCGTACAACACCTGCCCAGACTGACACACAAATCAATTTAGAACAGCAGCAAGTATGAGATCCTGTGAGAGAAAGAGAAAAATAATGTATGGTGGAAGTAAAAAGAAAAGAAACGGAGGTATGAGAACCAAAGTTAGTGAAAGCTTGTGTACCATCTCGTGCTGTCAAACTTCCAGACAGCTGCTGGCATCGATCATAGCATATGGGCCCCACTGCCCAAAGGATTCTGAGACTTTCCGAAGTGACCCACTCTCATGGGACATTCTAAAGGCATTCATGCGCCAAAGGATTGCAGTAAATCCCAAAACGGCCATAACCTCCAGAGTTTCCTGGTTCTCCCTTAAGGCATCATGGTTTCAGCTTTTCTCTGGGCGGTTGCGATTCAATACGGCCTTGGGTGTGAATTCCATTTCATATTTGTTGCTGTTTCCACTTTAACACCACGCGCAGTAAATGTCTCTCCTGTTATAAAATCACATTTATAAAAAATGGAATTCTACATCGCAAACAATTTGGGTGCTGAGGTTTTATCAGGTCTCTGCCAAAGCGCTGCTTTACAGTGATCAATGAGGTGTTTAATCAGGCCGTGAAGATACCAGCATCACTTCGACCAGAGCCCCCAGTTTACGGGAATTGTGGCATTATAAATACATTTGCTGCACATGTTAAGGTTTGTCAGCATTACAGTGGCATTGCAACATGCGTTTTTACACACCCCCTGGCGAGGGTTGCAGACACCACTGCGACCAGAAGCCCAAGTTTATGAGACTGTGGCGCTAAGCTGTGTGCAAGTTATATGGTCATAAAAATACATAAATGATGGATGCAGGGTGGGTGCATTAATGATTTTTGGGTGGATGGGTGCATGGATGGATGCATGCATGATGGGTGGATGGATGCATGAATGATGGATGCAGGATGGATGGGTGGGTAGATGGATGGGTGGATGCATGAATGATGTATGGATGGATGCATGCATGATGGGTGCATGCATGATGGATGGATGGGTCGATGCATGAATGAATGATGTATGGATGCAGGATGAGTGAGTGGATGGATGGATGGGTGGATGCATGAATGAATGATGTATGGATGCAGGATGGATGGGTGGATGCATGAATGATGTGTGGATGGATGGGTGTATGCATGAATGATGTATGGATGGATGCATGGATGCATGCATGATGGGTGGATGCATGAATGAATGATGTATGGATGCAGGATAGGTGGGTGGGTGGATGGATGGATGGGTGGATGCATGAATGAATGATGTATGGATGCAGGATGGATGGGTAGATGCATGAATGATGTATGGATGGCTGCATGCATGATGGGTGGATGCATGATGGATGGATGGGTGGATGCATGAATGAATGATGTATGGATGCAGGATGGGTGGGTGGATGGATGGGTGGATGCATGAATGAATGATGCATGGATGCAGGATGGATGGGTGGATGCATGAATGAAGTATGGATGGATGCATGATGGGTGGATGCATGATGGATGGATGGGTGGATGCATGAATGAATGATGTATGGATGCAGGATGGGTGGATGGATGGATGGGTGGATGCATGAATGAATGATGTATGGATGCAGGATGGGTGGATGGATGGATGGGTGGATGCATGAATGATGTATGGATGGATGCATGGATGGATGCATGATGGGTGGATGCATGATGGATGGATGGGTTGATACATGAATGAATGATGTATGGATGCAGGATGGGTGGGTGGATGGATGGGTGGATGCATGAATGAATGATGTATGGATGCAGGATGGGTGGGTGGATGGATGGGTGGATGCATGAATGATGTATGGATGCATGGATGCATGCATGATGGGTGGATGCATGATGGATGGGTGGATGCATGAATGAATGATGTATGGATGCAGGATGGGTGGGTGGGTGGATGGATGGGTGGATGCATGAATGATGTATGGATGGATGCAAGGTGGTTTGGGCTCGCTCGCTGCGGTGCAATATGCAAATTAGTTTACGCTGCACCACTTTCAAATGTCCCCAGCCACCCCTGATTGTCTGCACTTTTTAGTTTATTCCTGCATAACGCTTGCGCTGTGCTTGTGAAATCAATTGTATCTATCCATAATCTATACTGTCTATACTACTATTATAAAGAGAGAAGTCTGTCCTTTGAGCCAGGTAAACTCGAAAAGTACACCACCAATCTAAACACACAAGACATCTATGAAAACCTCAGGGCAAGCAGAAGGACATAGGCGATATAAAAATTAAAAATATACGTTATTTTAAACATTTACGAATGAAAATGGAGTAGTCCCTAGAAAGTAGCGCCGGCCGCGACGTCTGCGTGATGACATCGGGAGCGCGGGGAGGAGCGGCGTTCGGGAGCAACAGGAAGAGCGGAGGACATGAGCGCGGGGAGGAGCTGCGGAGGACAAGCGGAAAGGAGCGGCGAGAAGCGGAGGAGCAGTGGCAGCGCGGGGAGGAGCGGCAGATGAGGTAGCGGACAAGCGGTCATGAGCGTCGAGAAAGCAGGGGAGCAGTGGAGCGGTAAACACAGCAGCGCGGGGAGGAGTGGCGGATGAGGTAAGTCAAGCAGCCGCAGGTGCGCAGAGAGGGACGGGCGGGGGCCATGAACAGAGAGTGAAAGTCGGGACGTCGGGGTAAACAAAGATTGGGCAGAAGCGGCCGCTCTGCTGCGCCTCTCCTGCTGCGATGCTGCACCCAGCCCCTTTCTTCCCCGGGAAAGGCCGGGGCGGGCTGCTAGTATTGTAATAAAATAGAGAAATGGCACAATCACACTCACACTGATTAACAAAGTATGGAGGACACTCCGTTAAATCAGTTCTCTCGGAGTATCTCCTTTCAGTACTGTACATCAGTGTGGGGGATGGCAAAACTAACATTTTGGAAAGAGAGCCTGTCTTCTCGTTGTCTTATCCAGGAGGGGGTAAGGAGCCCTCCCCCACCCTCGAAGAGACCAAGATGATACTAGAATACTGCATACCCACCCCTGTGTCCACCCAGGTGGATCCCGTTCCCCCTCCAGTGATGGCTCTTGTCCCCCCATGTGGTGGCTCCTGCCGCCCCCACCCCCCCCCCCCGCCTGTGATGACTCCTGTCACCTCCTGTAGTGGATCCTGTCTCTGCCCTGGGTGGCTTCTGAGCCAGTCCTGGAATGTCTCCTGCAGCGAGGGTGAAGTTCTTGATGGGCCTCTTCTCAAAAAGGCATGGATGAATGAAAGATTGAATAGATGGATAATGGGAGGGGATGGATGGATTGATGAGTGAGTGGAAGGATGGAAGAGAGAAAACGGAAATAGCGGGATGTATGGGTGGAAGGGTAGCTGGATGGGTAAAAGGGTGGATGGATGAGTGAAAGGATGGATGAGTGAAAAGGTGGATGATGAGTGAGTGGGTGGATGGATGAGTGAAATGATGGATGGATGAATTGATAAGTGCAAGGGCGAATGTATGGACGGATGAGTGAAAGGGTGGATGTAAGGATGGATGAGTGAGTGAAAGAGAAGGTAGATGGACAAAATGATGAATAGACCAGTGAAGGAGTGAAAGGATAAATGGATGAGAGAAAGGATGAATGAGTGATAGGGTCAATGGATGGATTCATGAGCGGATGAGTAGATGGATGGATGGGTGGGTGGAAGGAAGGGTGGATGGATGGAAAGAAGGATTGCTAAGTGAAAGAGTCGATGGAGAGAGAAAGGGAGGATGATGGATGACTGAAAGGGTGGATGGGTGGAAGGATGAGTGACTGGGTGGATGGATGAGTAGGTGAAAGGATGGCTGGAAAGGTAAAAGGGTAAATCGCTGGATGGATGAGTGAATGGATGGATGGGTAGAAGAGTGAATGGCTGAGTGTACAGATGGATAGGGTGAAAGGGCGGATGGATGGATAATGGATGGATGAGTGAAAGGATGAATGAAGGGATGGATGAGTGAAATGAAAGATGGAAGGATACATGATGGATAGGTTTGCAAATGGCTGAATATGTCTAGATATGGCTGGGCTTACTTATATACAATTGCGCGACCTCCTATGTGTCTGTAAAACTTATCCAATTGTACTGAAGTTTTGTCCTGAATTTTGACCTCCTGTCCTGAATTTGTGTCCTGAATTTTGACCCTTTGTCCTGAATTTTTACACTCACCGTCCTGAATTTGCACCAATGCCAGTTGGTCACCCTAGCTCAGCCTGGGCCTCCACCCTGCCTCGAAAGCGCTACGAGGGAGGGTTCACGGCGCAGCAGCACCTGCCTTGAAGACTCTCATTGTATGAAGAGCACTTCCGGCACTTAGGGTAGTACATGAGAAAGTGCTGATACTCCGTACCGGTGAGCACCGGCACATTTTAAGCACCGGGCACAATACAGGAGGACACAAAAACGTATTCAGGAGCAAACATCAAATACAGGTGCCAAAACACACTTTGGTTAGGGTGTGCGAAATAAGTTTAATTTGCTTCCGCGCAATTACACAAAGTTTCTCATTATTACGGGAAGTTTACGCGCTAGTGCAAAATCGTATTACGCTGCAAAATCCCTAATGGTGTGAAACCACCAGGAGCGTAGAGATACTGTTAGGAGCACAAATTAAATTTGAGAGTGAAAATACACTCAGATGAAAAATCAATTTTTTCGGTTCCGAAGTATTATTGGTGGCGCACTCACAGAGCATGGAAGTATACCGACAGTGTAGTGCACAGCTGCTGAGCTTCACTGCGCACACCAAAGTGGGAAGCGCGCTTTGGGCGGGGGCGGGGGGATAGCACATTAAGCAGTCAGTAGGAGGAGAGGCATTGACCTTTAACCCGCGGGGGGGGGGCAGGCCCTTTTTAAGCCTTAACACTTAGCCAGGACGGCGCAGTGCGCGCTTGGGGATTGGGGGCCTCATTTATGAGGTTGTGTGTCACGATGCCGGTGCATCACTTTTTGTGATGCACCAGCAGCGTAAAACATTTGCCTTGTTGCACCATATTTACAAAGTGACGCATCTAGGTAGAAGCGTCACTTTGTAAACCCTTGCACTACATTAAACCTGCGCCAGGTATAATGTATGCAGGGGGGGGGGGACGTTCTGACGCAAGAAAAGTCCTAGAAGTGACGCAGTGAAATCTATAAGATTTCACTGCGCCACTTCTAGGACGCAAATGCGTCAATTTCTTACACCTGCCTCACAGCAGGCATAAGACTGACGCAGGCCCTTTCACATGGGGCTTGCCCCATGTGACAGGACACATTGCTGGAGTTGCATCACTTTTGTGACACACTCCAGCAATGCGTCACTTTTGCGCCTACAGATACGTCAGAAATACTGACATATCTGTAACTCCTTGCGCAATGATGTGTCAGACTTTAAATATGACGTATCATTGGTGTCGCAAGGAGGGCGCAATGAAAAGTGACGCATCGCTGTTTTCACGCAGCGATGTGTCACTTTTCATAAATGAGTCCCTAGGAAGGTAGCTCGGTGGGATAACGGAACTGCTGCTTCTGCGTGGGCTGCCACCCCGGATCCACCTTGGCCCTTTAACCTTTTGTGGATTTTACCAAGAGTATCATTGGCTTGTGTATAGGAAGCCCTCGCGATTTTAGACCAGGTTGTGGTGGTGAGCCTCATCAAGGCCTTCCAGTGCAAGGGATACGCCCTTCTGTGCACAGAGTCCTCAGACCAATAAGAAGAAGTTGGCACAGAAACTGGAATAGAAAAGACAGAGTTTATTAAACCTCATGAGGTGGAACTACATTCACACAGCACCCGTCGGTAATGCATGAAGTAGCACACTGAATGGAAGGAGCTTGGCCCGTTTATACCCACACGGGGGATCAAATGAAGGCGGTACAAGTACAGAATGCTGGTTTTAAATACACACAAGGTCATACAGAGAGTGTGCTGGCAACAAGTGGGAGGGGCTGATAGCTAATTCTGGTGGACACATCCAGACAGCTACAAGTTGGGGACAGCTGTAAGCTCAACTGAGCATGTGCGAAGCAGAAGAGGCTAAATATATCTCGTCTCTAGGCAGATTTCAAGAGCAGTTAACAGGAAGGTAGGACAGAGCACATGGGGAGCACATGGCAAACAAAATGGCTGCCAGAAATACAAAATGGATTCCACACAACGTACAATATAGTCTCTAAATACAAGATGTCTTCTGCTAATGCTTAACTTAATTGCTGCTAAATTACAACAAGGTGGTCATGCCAGATCTCAAGAAGATGTCTGCTTCTACTGTGCTTTTTTATAAACAATAAGATTCTACCCTATCATTCATGAAGTGATCCTTCTTTCACCATACCAATAGCACAAAACAAGGGGGCCGTTTTAAGTCCTTAGCTTTCTAGTTGTTTTCCCAGACCGGTTGCGCGTTTTTTTCTTCAATCATTGACAAGATAAAAAAACAGCGTGAACGTACAAGAAATCGTTCCGCAAAGCTGCACTGAGGTATTTACGGGCAAGGGCATAGCCACTATCATGTGAGTAAGATTTGAGCAGATCTCTAAACAAGGCTCGCTTTTTAGGTCTCGGCCTGGTGTTGGAGCGCATGCGCTCCTCGCCTGCGAGAGCTTTAGTAAACAGTATGAAGAAGGGGACTTCAATCCACGTCCCTGTGTCTGAATCGTTTCTGATTCGCTTGCCTCGTGATTTATGTTATTTCCTTACTTTCAATTTGCTGGACGTCATTTGTGATACCGCCCTTGCAGTTTTTTAAGACCGCCCTTTGTGACATGCACATCTGTTTTCACTCAGCCCAGATGTAAATACAAGTGGCTGAAGGAAAACAGATGGCGAGCTTTGTACAAACACAGTCCAAATCTTTGATCTCCAACAGCAGGCAGTCTGGCTTCCCTCCGAGCCGCTGCAGTGAGATCACCTCCTGCCCCTCCTCCTCCCCCGCCCACCCGAGCTCCGCTGCCTCCCGGGCTCAGAACGAAAACCGTTCGGATTCACCCGACCCATTAAAGCCCTCTCCTCAGCCCAGATCGGGACATTCTCGGAGCTCACACCGGGCTAGATCTGTTTGGGAAGGGCGGACCCCGAGGTAGGGCACAAGTCCTAAAAAAAGAAGTGGGGGACGCTGTCACCGGAAGTGATGTCACAACAGGAAGTGACATCCTGAAAGGTGCCAAGCTCCTCATCCCAGAGAGGCCAAAGAGTGAAGCCCAGCTGTTTGGCAGTGGGGATGGCGTCCCCCCGGTAAAATAAGTGGCGGGATGCCGTCCACCCGCGTGGTACCCTGAATCGAACCCTGCCCGGGGTATATGCAGGAGCTCATTTGTCTTCCTCTCCTTAACAGGCCCCTCAGGACCAATCTCTGTGCATTCTGCAATTGTAGCCTTAATTTTATAATGTAATGATAGGACTGCCAATCGCAGAGTGGAACAAAAAAACTGTTCTGAATGAGATATGCGCGCATGGACCTGAAAAAATCTGGAGATCTGCTGAGACGCCTTTGCATACCAGAAAATGTAGTTCCTCCGAATATTAAACGTCCATAAGTACATAAATAGTTTTAGACGCATTTGAAGTAAAGAAAGCAGCCTCAATCTAGGTTACTGGAAGGCACAAGCGCCCTCTGTAGCCCCATTTTTAGTATGCAATTAATTAAAATGCTGTTTTCCGATCACTAGAGCAAATTATTTGACTATATAGAGCACATATCGGCCGGAGCAGCTGCTTTTCTGCTGGGCAAAGTTGACGTTCTTGAGTGTTTTTATTATTTAACAGCGATTTATGCCATTCTACAGTTTTCTCACAGCTCTACCCAAGAGTTTGAAAACTGTTGATACATCACGATGAAACAGGAGCAGACTTTGCCATTAAGGAGAATGTAATTTAAAAAAATATATATTTGAGTTTTTATACAGCGTGGACAAGTCACTGTATATGTGAGAGAGGTTTACATATTGCATTTGCAATAAAAGCACTAAAAAAGCAAATTTGTGCAACTCAATATTTTTACATGACGACACGAAATTCCACAGTACACTTAACAATGCTGCTCGTAATGATTCCCAGCCGATGAGCTGTTCCTCCTGCGCTCTGTAGATTGAGATACAACGCCTGATAGAATTTAGTTAGTAAGAACATATCAGTGTCCTCAAGATAATAATATAAATATAATATAAATATTTAATGGATCAACAGACTATGGGTGGTTACTGAAAACCAGTTTTGGGGAACCATGGCGGGCCCACTCTCTGCACCCATATCGGTCCTGAATCATGCTTTTTACATGAAACATGTTTAAAATTTCGAGACTGTTGAACCTGGTGCTTTTTCCCCTGAATTTTTTCGCTTTTGTGGGAATCCACATTATGGTAATGAATGTGAAATACAAATGTTAAATGTGACGCAATGGTGTATGCACGTGTAATTCCCCCATTGTAAGAATGCACCTTGGTAAAAAGTCACTATTAAAATGGATGCCATGGCTGTGTGTGGTGCCGCCTGACTGAGACAGGTTACCAGTCTAGCTGTTTGTTTCCCAGCCATCCCGGCTATTGGCGGGAAGCCTGGCACCCAGGGTGCTCTACTCCTCCCCCTGAACCATTCAGGACCGGTTTCTCCAGACACTTCTAGAAGCTTCTGGCACTGTCTGGTAGGTGGGGTGAGGGGCATATAAATAGGGGGGCAGTGCCACCATGTGCTCAGTTAGAGCGTGGACATGAACATGAGGGGTCCTGCTGCCAGGAGGTACCGCCACATGGGCCTGTGTGCTGGCTCCTGTGCCCAACTGTAACCCCTCTGCTGCCCACAGGGCTAGTGAGAGCCCCATGCAGGAGTAAAGGCTGCTGTATCAGGAGGAGGGTCACGCTACAGAGGAGGATGGTTCCTCGGACCTACAGCCCTGTCCTGATGAGTGCCCACTGACTGATGACCTTGCCCAGTAGTGCCTGCTGCTCCGCTACCCAGCGCCTGGAAAAGAAGAGCGCTTTATCTGACTTCCAAGGAGCACCTTTGACTGCGCCCAGAAGGAGGTGAGGAGCACTACCGGTTGCATCCGAAGCTGGTGGTGCTGCCTAGTGCCTGGTGAGTGCTATACTTCAAGGCCCTGAGGAGGTGAGGAGCGTGGGCACCACTCCCTACATAGCCAGGAGAATCTGTGAGTGCTGTAGCTGGGGAACAGAAGGAAAAGCGCTGTGCCTCCTAAGCCCTAGAGTGCTAGAAGCTGTCACTGACACCGGGCGCTGTGCCCCAGCGCTGAGTCAGCAAAGCATCGCATGCGCAGGATCACCGCCGCTGCCCGGGATCTTCAAGCACTGTGTATCACTAGGAAGTGGGGCACTGCTCGGCACGAATCCCCTCGTGCTGCCGGGGGAGCCGCCTATATAAAAATATACCGGGAGCCTACCCCGGGTGTTGCTGACCTCCGCGGGTGCCCACCCCGCTGTATGCTTTACATTAAGTGGGTTCCCACCCTGTGTGTGGAGACTGCCTGCTAGTGAATACCAGCGGGTGCCCACCCCATGGTTGTGCTTATTTAAATTAGTGAGAGCCTACCCAGCGTTCTCGCCGCACTTCACCGCCACAGCCCAGGGATTAACTGAGGGCCTCCGCCCTGCTCGTGGCAACCCAGAAGGAGAAGGAGTGACCCAGAAGGAGAAGGAGTGACCCAGAAGTTAGGTGGGCCGCCGTTAGCTGGAGGGAGTCCGCGCCTCGGCTGACTTTAGGACCGGAGCGGGAGCCCACCCCGCCGGTACGTGCGGCCATCAGGAGAGAAACTCATGGTGGGGCGGGGCTCCCATGAGTAATGGAGAGCCCCGCCTGCTGAGCCGCGGTATAGAGGAGACGAGTCCCGGGCCCCAGGAGAGGGACCCGGGTGAAGAGCGAGGCCAGGAAACGTGCTGTCCTTTTGCGGGGCTCCCGCAGTGCGAGGGAGAGCCCTGCGTGTCCCCTGTGCCTGCTGCTGAAGAAGGAGGAAGCCGGCAGGAGAGGCCCTGGAGGAGCAGGTGACGGTTGAGGCACATACTGGTGACTGCCCCCTGCTAGAAGACATCTGGAGCCCGCCCCAAGAGCGTGGTGAGTGGGGCTCATTGAGGATCTGGTGGTGGAGGAGGCAACGGGGCACATCATCGGTGCCCGCCCCGTGGGTCCTCCCCAAAGGACCAGAGTGGTCGTGCTGGCTTCCCCAGCTGCCTTGCTTCACAGTGGGCAGCTGCATCGTGCATCTAAGGGGAGTGGGAGTCCAAGTTGGGCCTTGTGAAGCTGACAGCCCCAGAAGAGGGCTTCCCCTTTCTCAGTGCTGTGCTGGCCGTGCCTTGTGCAAATGCCCCATCGGACAGTGGGCTGTTGCACGTGAGTGTTCTTTTGGGGGCAGGTCCGCGACTCCTGAGTCCTGGAGAGGGGCTCCAGAGGCACTGTAGGTGCCAGCGACTTGGTTGGACACCACAGCCCCGCTGGACAGGGGGCAGCTGTAACGTTGGGAGCAGGTTTCTTTAGAGAGTCCCTGAGTGAGGTTTATACCTGCCCAGGGTGGGAGTGTTAGATGCAACAGTGGGCCCCTCTGACTACATTTTAAGCCCCATGAGTATGATTTATGCCTGAGAATAGGACGCATTGCTGTTGGTTTTCTGATGCGTTGTCACATGTTCCTATATTGATGCACATGCTAATGTGGTGAGTCACTCCCCTGGGTTATGTGAATGCTATTAATGCTAATAAAGGTTTTGGTATGACTATTGCAGATGTTCCTTTCTAATGTCATGAGATTATGTCCACAATGTTGTTTATACCTGTTCTACTTTCGGTCAATGTGACTTGTACAAATGTTGTTATGCAGTGGCCCTGTGGTTCATAATGTTTTCCTTTCAGGCTTGCGCATATTGTGTTGACGCAGGGTAGAGATTACTGTGATTATTATCTTGTGGTTTACACAATACAAAAGTTATTCTTACACAACATTGTGTAGCGTCTCTTTCTGGAGTGTTCCTTGTGTGTCGCCTGTGTGTACTGCGTGGATGCTTTACACAATGCTCTGGAGTTTGGCCCACCCGCTCCGCACCACGCTACCCCATTTCTAACAGAGACTTTCTTAGACATCCGCACCCAGTGATGGCTTTTACCCACCCAGTCACAGAAAAAGCCTTTGTAATGCAATAGGTCTCGTATTTGCGAGAGCTTAACCTATTGGCATTGTAAATGACAATGCCTTTTATTTATGTTTTAAAAACCAACACATAAATAAAAGGCATTGCCATTTACAACGCCAATAGCACAAACTCAAACAGCTGCGAGACCTATTGCATTGCATGAATGAATGAATGGAGTTTTCTAAAGCGCTCATGGCTGCCCTGAGGCTTCCAAGCGCTAAGAATACCAACTGAGGCTTAGGTAGCTTGAGGGAGGGATGTCTTACCCAACTACTAGTTGATGAACAGAATCAAATGCTTGTTGAACATTACGAGCCTCTCTATTTTGCCATAACGGTACGATTGGAAAAACTACCAGTATGCGACCTCTCACTTTACCTGCAGTGTATACTACGAGGCCACCTCTCCTTCAGCGCGAGCTCCTGGAGTCAGACTATATCTCCTACTAGCGTATGTATATGCCTTTTTAACAAAAACGCTTATCCAGATTTCTTTATACAAATATTGATAATAAAAGTATGCCGCTTAATCTGTTCATATAAGCGATGAGTGCATGTGCATGTGCATGAGTGGTTGTGTGTTTTATTCCCTAAAAGAAGCGCCTGTGACATACCACAAGTTCACAAAGGTGTAATTCATTTGCTCTCCTGTCGAGCCACCTACGAAAAGAAACAAATATGTGTTTGTGAAAGTGTTTCCATGTCTTTATGTGTGTGTTTGACCAGTATCTAGGAGTTATCACTAATCGGGCAGCACGAACCCGTTTTAAGGCGCAAGTGCGATGCACCTGAACTACTAGAAAAACATATCGGGGGAGTTTGCCAGAATATGTGGGTCCACGTTATGCTCAAACGTTGGTGTTGTTTACTATATGTTTTTCTATTCTTACAGATACCAATTTGGTTTTGAGACTGCTAGGGGGCATTCCCCTTTTTCTGACATGCCAATTTTGCATGTCAGTTTTTGAAAAATAGGCATACAATATATATAACAAGTAAGGTGTATTTTGAGTGCAGGAGGGATCATATTAGGTTCTGACGAGTATGCCGTGGGGACAGCCAATGAAACATGTTGACCCAGTAGGTGGCATTTCATTAAAACATACCCCCTACGCGTCCCCATTTTTTCATATTTCCAGCTAGGGAAGTGAATAAAAAAATGTATTTTCCACTAGCCAGGGAATTTTTATTACTCATTACATATTCTTCACAGACCCTACCACTCTCACCCCCACACTACACATTGCCTATTTCACAAAAGAAGTCCTCCCACGTATTTGTAAGTTGTAGCACGCCGCGCCCCGTAGAGGGACGGACAGACCCCTATGATGAAGCATGACACTAAGGGATTCTGAGTGTGTGAGGGGTATTTTAAAGACACCTAGTGCTTCTCCATGGCATTTCATGGATCACTAACACACCTTTTTCTAACCACTATATATAAAAAAAAACATTAATTATTTTTCTGATTATAGGGTAGAATCTTATTGTTTATAAAAACGTTGAACAGGAGGTTGATTCTATCCAAATACCTCTTTACTCCCTCCCCCTTTTGTTATTTTTCTTCTGTTTCTACTGTGCCCCAGGGGGACACCGTCCTGAGTGCGGCAGGCTTTTAGTAAGGACCAGCGGTGGCCTATTTCTGGTGACTGTCTGCACCGGTAACTGCCTGGTCCCGTGCCTGCCTGCTCCAGTGACTGTCTGCTCCAGTGACTGCCTGCTCCGATGACTGCCTGCTCCTGTTACTGCCTGCTCCAGTGACTGCCTGCACCAGTGACTGCCTGCTCCAGTGAAAACCTGCTCCAGTGACTGCCTGCTCCGATGACTGCTTGCTCCGTTGACTGCCTGCTCTGGTGACTGCCTGCTCCGGTGACTACCTGCTCCAGTGACTGCCTGCTCCGGTGACTGCCTGCTCCGATGACTGCCTGCTCCTGTGACTGCCTGCTCCAGTAACTACCTGCTCCGGTGACTGCCTGCTCCAGTGACTGCCTGCTCCGATGGCTGCCTGCTACAGTGACTGCCTGCTCCGGTGACTGCCTGCTCCGGTGACTGCCTGCTCCGGTGACTGCCTGGCCCAGTGACTGTCTGCTGCCCACTGGCTGTCATTCCTCTTCTGCTGCTCCGACACGTGCTGAGTCCAGAGGCGGCCTGCAGAGGGCGCCAGCCAACACACCGGGCTACGAGGCAAGCTTTGCAGCCACGGGATTCCAAGGGCTGGAATTGGTCTCACATGTAACACATCAATCACTGACAGAGCTCCCACGTCACATACTCAGGGATAGTGACGTGTGTTTTCAATTATTGTAAAACAGCAGCAGCTCGAGAATATGACTTCAAATAACCTCTGTGACCCCTCCCATGTATCATACGATCGAAATAAAAATATGGATGCCGCATGAAACATGGACAACCCATTTCTTTGCAAAGACTGTCACGCCTCACCCACATTAGATATACATGAGAGGCAAACAGTAGTACAACAAGCATTGGAAATGCAATAGGTCTCGCACCATTAGAGTTAGTGCTTTTAGAATTGTTTATGGTTTTTTTTTGTAAATGTTTAGCATTTTTGTTTCCTGTAGCCAATGCTAAAGAATTACAAATAAAAAAAGCCATAAACATTTCTTAAAGCTCTAACTGAAATGGTCTGAGACCTATTGCACTGTGTGAGGGTGAGGGGTTGAGGGTGAGTGAGGGTGAGGGTGAGGGTGGGTGAGGGTGAGTGAGGGTGAGGGGTTGAGGGTGAGTGAGGGGTTGAGGGTGAGTGAGAGTGAGGGTGAGTGAGGGTGGGTGAGGGTGAGTGAGGGTGAGGGTGAGTGAGGGTGAGGGGTTGAGGTTGAGGGTGAGGTGTTGAGGGTGAGTGAGGGTGAGGGTGAGTGAGGTGTTGAGGGTGAGGGTGAGGGTGAGTTAGGGTGAGGGGTTGAGGGTGAGTGAGAGTAGTTGAGGCTGAGTGAGGGTGAGTGAGAGTGAGGGTGAGTGAGGGGTTGAGGGTGAAGGTTTGAGGGTGAGGGTGAGGGTGAGGGGTTGAGGGTGAGTGAGGGTGAGGGGTTGAGGGAGGGTGAGTGTGGGTGAGGGAGGGTGAGGGGTTGAGGGTGAGTGAGGGTGAGGGGTTGAGGGTGAGTGAGAGTGAGGGTGAGTGAGGGTGAGTGAGGGTGAGGGTGAGTGAGGGTGAGGGGTTGAGGTTGAGGTGTTGAGGGTGAGTGAGGGTGAGGGTGAGTGAGGTGTTGAGGGTGAGTGAGGGTGAGGGTGAGTTAGGGTGAGGGGTTGAGGGTGAGTGAGAGTAGTTGAGGCTGAGTGAGGGTGAGTGAGAGTGAGGGTGAGTGAGGGGTTGAGGGTGAAGGTTTGAGGGTGAGGGTGAGGGGTTGAGGGTGAGTGAGGGTGAGGGGTTGAGGGAGGGTGAGTGTGGGTGAGGGAGGGTGAGGGTGAGTGAGGGTGAGTGAGGTGAGGAGTTGAGGGTGAGTGAGGGTGAGGGGTTGAGGGAGGGTGAGTGTGGGTGAGGGAGGGTGAGGGTGAGGGTGAGTGAGGGTGAGGAGTTGAGGGTGAGTGAGGGTGAGGGTGAGTGAGTGTGAGGGGTTGAGGGTGAGTGAGGGTGAGGGTGAGTGAGGATGAGGCTATGGGGGCTTATCCACTCTTTAAACATTAAAATAAAAAGTCAGCACAGAAAGTACATTTTGTTAAATACTGGCACATGCATGAATGTACACAAATAATACGAGTACTCTAGGAAAGCTGCAACTGTCACAGCTTCCAAAGCGTACTCCTGATTTGTTTGAGAATTCCAAATAAACTTTAAATATACTACTAAATTGGTTGCAAGGCTATATGAGTAAATTTGCTATTGTTGTGCAAATTGAGCCCATTGCCTTCAACAGTGAAGATGGACTTGTTGTCATCTTTAGAACAAAGAATAGAGACCAGAAGTCCACCTCATATCAAGGGTGACTCTGTACCCTAGGTTTGAAGGAGCGGCCATCTTTGAGTGGCCCGCTAACTAGTATTTTGCCTGCATGCTGGACTACAGGCAACAGAGTACCACCCACTCCAAACTATCCCATGTCTCCTGGATACAGCTGATAATCTTTCACAGCAGCACTCATATCGAGAGCATTGGCGGCAGTGCGTATGAGTGACCTTTGTGTTCGCGGTTTAGAGTTCGGCTTCTGAGGAGCACCAGGGACTTAGCCAGGACCTCCAATTGTGACAAATGCAACATAAGTGATGCCTTTGTCAGGCAAGACGTCCATCTTTGAGGCATCACCCAGCCCATCCGCCACTAGCAAGGCGTGGCTTGTGTCCGAAGATTGGTGGAAATGTAGAATGTAACCTGACCAAATACATGATGCCCCCACCTTGGTGTTGTCATTGTTGTTACAAATATCAGTTCTTTGCAGTTCAAGAAGTCTTTATTCGATTGATTCATCATAAAAGACATAAATACAATTACACAAGAACATATAAAACCAATATTAAATATTTGGCATCGAGTTGACTTCATACAAAAACTATACAGAGATTTAAAATGGTATCGTGCATGACCATATTATCACAATGCATATAAAAAGTTTAGGCAATCTCCGCTGTTATGTGTTTGATAAACCTGCATCTAATCACCCATGCCCACCCAAGGAACTTAGCAACCCCCACAACAATGAGTGGATCCAGATTAGTTTTTAACAGTCTCAAGGCTTCAGCAGCCGATCTGGTACCTAGTAGTCTACATATTGGTTTGAGCCACTTGGTTCTAGGGGCTGAGTATAGTGGGCACACGTACAAAAAGTGAGAAAGACTTTCCCCTGTGCCCTGACAGTTAGCACAAAGCCCCAAACTGCCCATTCCCCACTTTTTGGTGAAGTCCCCCAGGGGAAGAATACCACATCTAAATTGAAAGAAAAGTTTACGGTCCAAAGGTTTGGTGATGGTTTCCCAGTACCTTTCTAACCTAGGTGAATCCTTGTGAACCATAAATTGACCAGAGAGACTGCTCGTGCTCGTATTTAAGAAGATGTTGTGCGTCACCCAATCCCAGTAGCATTTTTTAAGCTCATTTTTTGATGGAAATTTGGCTGTCTCGGGCGAAGACCACAACTCGATGAGGCCCAAAGATAGTAGAGTGGCCCTAAGATCTTTTAGCCAACCAATTTTGGTGGCTCCAGGACTATTTTTTACCTCCAGGCATGCTTCCGCATAGTGGTGTAGATCTGGCGTTGTCCACAGGCATCGCCAGAATGATAAGGGACGATATTTAGCATAATCGACCACCGAGTGGCAGCCCAGATCAAATAATAAAGGGATTAGAGGAGTTGACTGGGGCAGACCTGTTGCCATCCTTATAAACTTGTTTTGGGTATGTTTCAGGGATTCCAGATTACTTCCACCCCATAGCTCTGCTCCATATAACACCGCTGACAATACCTTCCCTCCATAGATCTTCATCAGCGGTGACATGGGCTTCGTGAATGACCCTTTATGTTCTTTAATCAAGGCTCCGCCCAACTGTTGATGTTTCAGGGTCATGAGCTCAATCTGATGGGTCCAGCTAAGGGTGTCACTGAAAGTAACGCCCAAATAGGTGAAGTGCTTGGTCTGCTCCAGGGGGGTGTCCCCCATTTCAACCCTAGCCTTGACCTGCTTGTGCCCCCTCATCACCATGAATTTGGTTTTGGCTACGTTCACCTCGAGCTCATGTTCGCTGCAGAAACTCTCAAACCTCGACAGTGCAAGCTGGAGGCCCTGTCTGGTTCGTGAAATCAGGAGAGTGTCGTCAGCGAACATGAGCAGGGGGATTTTCATACCAGCCAAACTCGGAGCATCAGTGGGAAATCCGTCGAAATACTTGGTGACTCTATTAATGTATAGAGAAAACAAGGTTGGTGCCAAAACGCATCCCTGTCTGACACCTTTCGACACAGGGAATTTCTTAGTCACCTCACCAGGTTTGCCCCATCTTACAAAAGCATAGGTCTCTGCATGGAGATTAACTATAATGCGGACCAAAGAGGGAGGCATACCCATTTCTAGAAGGCTATTCCAGAGCCCAGCCCTCGGGACAAGGTCAAACGCAGACCGAAGGTCTACGAATGCCGCAAATAAGTTTCCTTTACCCAGGGTGACCGTCTTCCAGTGTAGAAGCATAAAGCGAAAAGCCTGATCCAGGGTGCTTACGTGGGGTCTAAACCCTGCTTGGAGAGGAGTGAGTACATTAAATTCCTCAATCCATGCCTGGACCCTGGAAAGGACAAGACGAGAAACTATCTTTTGTACCGCGTCAATAAGGCTGATCGGCCGGTAGTTGGAGGGAACCGACCGATCACCCTTCTTGAAGATGGGCAGAATCTCGGCACCAGCCCATGAATCAGGTACCTTTGCACCCCTAGCCAAAGAGTTTGCCAAATACAGAAGATAAGGAACCCATAAGTCTTGGTCCTGCTGGAAGATATCTGCTGGGATGCAGTCCGGGCCGGGCGCTTTGCCCCTAGGGATGGCATTCAGAACGTTTTCAACCTCTTTGGCAGAAAACACAAGGATATCACAGGTCAGTGGCCAGCCAATGGGAGCATCCCCCTCCCTAACACACCTAAACTGTTCCTCAAAGTGGGACACCCAAGTAAGTTGGTCAACAGAAGCAGGACTAGGACGATCGTCCTGGGACTGTCCCCATTTGAGGAGATGCCAAAATTGCGTGAGGTTCCTAGAGCCGCAGGCATCAACAAGGAGAGCCCAGCGCTCATCGTCCCATGCGGCTTTGGCCCTCCGTTTAGCTTCGTTATAAGCCTTCCTGCAGGATTTGATAAGGGCTGGGTTCCTGGATTTTAGTGCTTTAAACAAGTTTGAATGGGAGTTGACACAATTTTCATCAAACCAGTTCGCAGGTTTCCTCGTCTTACCTAAACCCTTTTTGGCTACAATTTTAACAAATAGTGTCTTTAGGGATGCAAACAGGCTGGCATGAACGTCTAAGATTTTGGGATATGTCCGGTTCGGATCATCACACTTCTCTAGTTCCAGTAGGGAACTGGAAACCAGAGTTCTTATTTTACTTCGTGCACTCCCGTCTACCGCAACCTTTGGCCATCGAACCCTCCTCATATCATTAGTTAGTGCCACGGCCTCTTGAATGGGTTTAGAGTGTCGCACAGTCGGCCCGGCAAAACTAAAGTCCTTCAGTTCAGCGATGAGTGGTTCGTGATCACTTTCAGGACGTGGTCTAATTGCCATGTCCGTCACCAAGGGCCACAGGGATATATCGACTAAGATATAATCGATGCGACTACTATGCCTGCCGTTGAAAAATGTTGGGCTGCCCAATCTATCCGATCTTGTACGACCGTTTAGGGCGCGCAGCCCCCAATTCAGACATAGGCCTTTGATAAAAGTAGCACATTGGGACCACTTAGCAATGGGAGGAAGCTCAAGTTGAGGAATACCCCAAATCATGTCCTCGGCCTCAGTTAGCATCCCGTCCTCCCCGCTTAAAGGTTCGAAGCAAGTATTAAAATCGCCCATTACAACCACCTGACCCACTGAATTGGTAGAGCCAAGGAATTCATCTAGACGTGTTAGGGTGGAAGATACACGACCACCCGGGGTTCCTCTGGCATATACATTAAACAGATAAATATCCAACCCACTATTAAATTTCAAATTTACTATAAGGATATCAGGACAGTCAATATAAATTTCCTTCACAGAGACCCCTACAGTTTGACGAACCCAAACAGTGAGGCCCCCCATAGCTCTACCTCTTTGGCCTCTAACTGCGGGTTTGTTGAAGCTCAGAAAACCTGGAAGAAAAACTGGATGGGTTGACCATGTCTCCTGAAAAGACCAAATATCACCATGACTGATGAAGTCAGCCCAGTCAGGTATACATAAACAGGATTCTATACCCGCCACATTCCAACATCCCAAAGTATTACCCTTAACACAGGCTTGAACACACGGGACTATTGTATCAGTAGGGAGGAGTTCACAGGGTTGCAGGGAAGATTCAGCGAATAGAGAAACCTCATTGAACACCCCTTTCCTTTTCGTGCTTATTAACCCATCCTGTATTGCTGACACTGCTGGAGAACCTATGGAAGAAGCAACCTGAGGTTGCAGTGTGGCAAGAGACTGTGTTAGGGAGACCAAATGGGTAAGAACAAAAACAGCAAGGCGTCCCACTCGCCGACTCAGCGAGAGCAATTGATAAAGGCTCGGTGGAAGGGTAGGAGGGGTCGGGGAGAGCGGCCCAGGTGTAGCTGTTCAGGGCTGGCGGGCGCTCCTGGGAAATGCAGTCCCAAAGGAGCTCACGCACTCGCTCGCAGCCCCGAGAAAGTACTTCCCTCGGTATCCCCTTCAAAGCGCTGCAGTCAAACACTCCTCACGCAGCGGGACCCGCGGAGCGGGTTCCGCAAGAAGTAGGCTGATGGCAGGCAAATCCAAACGGGTAAGAACAAAAACAGCAAGGTGTCCCACTCGCCGACTCAGCGAGAGCAATTGATAAAGGCTCGGTGGAAGGGTAGGAGGGGTCGGGGAGAGCGGCCCAGGTGTAGCTGTTAAGGGCTGGCGGGCGCTCCTGGGAAATGCAGTCCCAAAGGAGCTCACGCACTCGCTCGCAGCCCCGAGAAAGTACTTCCCTCGGTATCCCCTTCAAAGCGCTGCAGTCAAACACTCCTCATGCAGCGGGACCCGCGGAGCGGGTTCCGCAAGAAGTAGGCTGATGGCAGGCAAATCCAAACGGGTAAGAACAAAAACAGCAAGGCGTCCCACTTGCCGACTCAGCGAGAGCAATTGATAAAGGCTCGGTGGAAGGGTAGGAGGGGTCGGGGAGAGCGGCCCAGGTGTAGCTGTTCAGGGCTGGCGGGCGCTCCTGGGAAATGCAGTCCCAAAGGAGCTCACGCACTCGCTCGCAGCCCCGAGAAAGTACTTCCCTCGGTATCCCCTTCAAAGCGCTGCAGTCAAACACTCCTCACGCAGCGGGACCCGCGGAGCGAGTTCCGCAAGAAGTAGGCTGATGGCAGGCAAATCCAAACGGGTAAGAACAAAAACAGCAAGGCGTCCCCAAATATCACTGAACCTAAGCATGAGTAAGTGATGGCTTGGTAAAATGGAGCCTTCTGGTCATTTTAGGCTTAATTTTCCAATATATAAGAAATATTCGAGAGACAAAATGCTAACACGATCTAAGACTTAAATGAAGCTCATTTGTTTACAGGTAGTGGTGTATAATGTAAAATATCCTACCTATTGAGAGGGAATTCAATTCTCGCCTTGTCTCGAACAGACGGCGGGCAGGGGAGGGGGCGGAGCGGGGAGAGGGAACAGACGGAGGGAAGGCCAGATAAGGGGAGGGGGGAGGAGAGTAGGAGGAGGAGAGTAGGGGAGGCACGACCTAGCGGCCGTGCAATCAAGAAGTGAGGGGGCGGGAGAGTAGGCAAGGCAGGCGGCTGGGGGGAGGGGGGAGGAGAAATGCGACGCGACATGGCAGGCAGGGGAGGAGGCGGAGCGGGGGTGTGGGAGGAGTGCGGGAACAGACGGCGAGGGGAGGAGAGTAGGAGGAGGAGAGTAGGGGAGGCACGGCCTAGCGGCCGTGCAATCAAGAAGTGAGGGGGCGGGAGAGTAGGCAAGGCAGGCGGCTGGGGGCATGTGCACGCGCTTTTAAGCTCAATGCGCATGCGCATTGAGCTTAAAAGTCACGGGCACTGCAAGGAATCGCCACGATTCCTTGCAAGTTGGACAAAGAGTGGATAAGCCCCCATAGTCTCGCTTGCTCGATGTGCATGCGCATCGACAGGCGAGACCTAAAAATCTCTTTTTAAGAGTCATTCACTGGGAGCAGCAGGGCAGGGCTTCGGTAGAACAGAGCTGGCTTTATCAGGGGCCCCTGAAAGGCGGGGGCCAGAGCCCGCTTTGCCGTGCCTTGAAACGCCTCTGTGATTTGCTGTTCCCACCTCACTGCCGCACGGCCACAGTCACATCACACACTCACACAAACACACACATCACGCACCCAGTGTCATCTTAACAGTTGTGGGGCCCCTGGTACCCACATATGTTGGTGGCTCCAGTACGGATATTTTTAATTGATTATCCACTCTCTGCTAATTCAAGCCTGCACGGGGCCAAACGGGACTGCACCGTATGTTAACCTTGAAGAGGGTCACAGGGGCAGCTGAAATGTGCAGCCTGCACCGGAATAATTCTTAAGATGACACTGAGACAGAGGGGGGGCGATGGGAGAAAGGGAGAGAGATTTAGGGGCATATCATCAAGAGGGGGCGATACAATTATTGCCGCTTTAGCGTCCGTTTTTGGGCGAAAAGCGGCAATAATTTTATCGCATTATCAGCAAGGTAACGCTATCGCGTGAATCCTTGCCTTAGCGCCATTTCAGTAAACGCCCAGTTTTGCATCTCTAATGAGATGCAAAGTGGGCATTCCGTCCGAAATTAACGTGAGAAATGTCGCTAACCGACATTTCTCCTATTTACAAGCTGCACGCTAAAGAGCATAGCGATAAGAAAAGTGGAGCTACCCTCGGTCATCGCTACTTTCCATACACCGCTTTCTGTCTGACTTAGCCATGATATCCAATGGAAGCTGGCTATAATGGCTAAGTCCACCCTGCCCTATCAGCAAGGTTTTGCCTGTCATTGCGCAATTATCGCTGGGTTTCCAGCCATAACCGCACATTTTGTAGCTATCACTGGTATTTTTATCGCTTTTGAGATAAGTGTTGCTGATACCGCGCTATCTCAGTGATAACATACAGCGATAGCCGGCGATAATTATCCTAGCGCTAAGTGCGCTTAGAGATAATTATCGCCGGTTGTTGCTGATATGCCCCAAAGGTAGAGGAATGGAATAGACAGGAATCCAATAGAGAGAAAGGTAATAATTCCCAGGGGGCCCGTTGGAAGGTGGGGCTCCGGAGAGTTGCCCACTTTGCCCAGGTCTTGGAACATCTCTGCAGACCCCATCACACCCAATATTTCATGCGCCATCTCATAATAATAATAATAATAATCCACATTTGTAAAGCGCACAATCACCCGTTAGGGTCGCTAGGCGCTGGGGGCCGTCAGGAACATTAAGCAAGTTTTTGACCAGATTCACATGGTACTGGGCTAACCTGCTGCCGGGGATCGAACTGTGATCCCCAGATTCCAAAGTCAGTCGCCGCCACACCTCTTCCAGCTCATACACCATCTTGCAGACTCCTGCACCAGTACACTCAACAAAACATCATCAGACACACTCATATTACATTCGACTTACACACCATCAAACGCACATCACAATTATTGCACAATCACAGCACACACATGCAAGGCACACTCCATTCCACCACTGAACGCACTCACTGGTGGACGTGGCCTTTATAGCGGACTGTCCCCGAAACCAGTGCTTTAAATGGGCCAGTACTCACCGGTACTGAGTACCGGCACTTCAACATTTTCGAGCCGTCAGTACCGGCACTTTCTTTAGTTCAGGGAGAGTACCGGTACCCTGATTGATGACACAGACGGAACATGGTAGCCATGAAGTAGCCTTTAGACTGCTGGGGCTGGTGAGGGCTTCCGTCACGCTGTGATTAACAGGACAGGGTCTCGTCAGACCCTGCACTGTTGATTAGCCGTCAACGACCATTCAGTTGAAAGTGTTTTAGCATCCCCCCTGCTGATCAGTAATTCAGTCCCATTTAGGGTATTGCACTAAAACAAGTAGCAGGGAAACACAATCCTTCACCTTCAACGAAGCCGGTTTTCTTTTCAACACAGGAGCTGCTTCCCTTCGTGTGCCCCTCCAACACTAGTCGCTGAATTTACATGATAACAGCGACATTGCAAGGGGTTCATGAGTGTGAAGGTGCCCTGCCCAAAGTGTAATGAATAGCATTGACTACCGCAGCGCTCCAGGAACTGGATCTGGTTGGGGGAAACCGACATGAACATAGAAGGAAGGGGTAGGGAGGAATGGAGAAAAGTGAGGTGTTTTCAGATACAAATACCAGATATTTGTTCATGTCTGAAAAGGGTGCTTAGAAATGGTATGTTAACACAAATCTGCATAAAGTAAAAATCTGCTGTATTTCTTGAAGTAATTGGTTTAACTATTGAGGAACCAAACGAATCGCCTCCTTTAATGCTTGGAAGCAGTCTGATCAAGAGAAATTAAATAACCTTTAGCCTGAAATTTAGTTTAAAACAAGGCCCCGATGGCGCTTGCGTGCACACACACACTTTCACAGCTTGGAAATACTTGTGTCCTTTTGAAGTGATTAAATGATTTATGCTTTTATTTACTGGAAAAGTTATAAATCCTGATTTAGCAAGTTTTTTTTTGCAAGCCTATATTTAAAAATACAGCCCTCAGCAGTAAGCTTACTCTATCAACAAAAATAACGATGTATAGCACAACGAAATACTCCTTTGAATGTGGGGAATGCGTTTGTGTACTTGTCTGCTTGTTTCTTTTTGTGTGTGTGCATGCTTGAGAATATATCGCAGTGTGCCACACAACAACAAACAATGGTATGACATTAAGAAGTTGCAAATATTACAAAACTAGAAAAAGTTACCATGTTATCCTGTTTGGCTTTGATTTTGTTTAATGGTTTAACCTGTTTTGCTTACATAAATACATTTCTGTTGTGTTTTGATATGTGCTGCAAGTGGTATAGAAGTTATTATGTATCATCCTGTCTTGCCCTAAGACCCGCCTATAGCCCCGCCCACTTGCCACACCTCTAGCTCATTTTAATGAGTACCTGCACTTATTTTTTCCCATTTCAAGCACTGCCCGAAACGTTTTGCTTTTGTGGTCCCCCTAGTCTGCGCCTACTCTCTGTTCTTGAACCTAGAACTCAGGGCAGGTTCCCACTCTTTTGTAATGGGAAGGTATGAGCCCCCTCCCTACAAAGGAGAGGAGTGGGTCGCTCACACGATTGGGTTTAGGGTGGTACTGTGAAGAGGTACACCATGTACCCAGGGTGGGCGTGGCATTGGTGAGCAGGGGGGTGTGGCATCGCTCATGCCCGTGGGACTCGCCTGCCCAGTATATCTCTCTTACTCAGAATGGCGTCTCCACTGGTGAGCCCACCCAGAGGGGGCGTCCTCTACCGCCGGACCCGCCCTGGGGTACGTCCTGAGAGAGGTGAAGCTCGTGGTAGGTGTATAGCTAGGAGGGGACCGAGCGGGACCACCCCCCAAACTAGGGAGAGCCAGTAGGTGGTGTTGCCCTCCATGGGGCACATTCTGAGGGTGCCAAGGCCCTTTTACGGCTGTAGCGCCTGAGCCCTTCCCCACTGGCGGCGCAGCGCAGATTTGCACGCCACGCACCCTTCCAATCTCTTGTAGGAAGATTTAGCGAGGGGGTGAAACAGATCCTCCACCTGTCGCGCCAAGCAGTGGGTGCAGTAGCACCAAGGGTTTGCTGTTCCCAGGTCTGGCCAGATAGTACCAGTCGGTCTGAGCTCTTGCGTCTGTGATGTTTCTAGGTCCCAGCAACCAGCCACCAGAGGGGCCGTTGTGCGCATTGGCAACAAGGAAGTGCTTAGCGTGAATCCGGACCGCCATTGCTTGGCGTATAGCGCCTGGATACCAGTGCTTTCCTTATGACTCAAGCTGCTGGCCTTCAACTGCAAGACAGCGTGCGTGCTGGTTCTCGCGTGGATCCTTGAGGCTCGAGGCCCCTTCCCACTGTACTGCAGTGTGAAAGTATGCGCACCCTCCGACACATGCTAGGAAGCGGTGCGGACATGATGTTTGCAAACGTAGGTCAGGTCTGCTCATGCCGCCTGGGTGCGCACTTGCACCGCTGGAGTGATTTGCCTACGTGTCTAACCTGCGATTGCATGCCGGCGTGCACACTCGCTTGGACTGTGCGTTTGAACGTGTCCGACCTGCCACAAAAGGTCTGTCAGAGCACCCTTGAACGTGTGAACTGGCTGGCCTGTAACAAACACCGTCCAGCCCCAGGGGGGCTTTCACCTACACGTGGATGGTCAGTGAAGGGCTGGGCAGGCACCCACGGGTGTTCAGTGCCCAGGCAGTACAGAAGACCCATGAAGGTTCTCCTCCCGAGGAGGCCTGCTCTTCTCTTAAGTTGACATGGGCAAGGGGTAATAATGGATTGCAGCGGTGCAGCCTTGTGATGCTTCCTATCAATGGGTTCACTGGACCAAAGCCGTTCCAATGGTAATGGGGGGCTTGGCAGATCTTGCATGGAAGTGCCACATATGTTAATTGGGCATCTGTACTCATCCTACTCTTTGTGTGCCATGGGGTTTGGCACCGGTCAACACCGGAGGCCGGGGGAGCACATCAGGGAATTCCCTAGCGACAGCCATAAACCATTGGGCGTGCAATTGAGATAGCTGATCTCTTCCATTTCAGGGCCTAGCGGAATATATGGGGGGCAGAGATTGTCTCATATGGCCTCTACGACCTGATCACGGCCCCATAAAGATAGAGATCTGCATTCCGCAGCCTCATGGCAGACAGGACGGAAAATTTAAGGGACACATCTGTAGTTCACAGGAATACCCAATGAACCGTACCCCAATTTCAGAGTCCCAGTAGGGTATGAATAGGGCTGAGCTGAGTTCACAGAGTTCACAGAGTTCAAACTTCGCTTAATTGAACGCAGCCAATCTAAGCGCTGTCGCGCATTCAATCTCCCTTCAGCCGACGCCATCAGCACAGGCGTGCGAGCTAAACCACGCCCACCTGATAGGCCACGCCCTCTCCGCCCCTGCTAGAAATGTGTGTGTACAGGAAGCGCAGCGGACGAGCGCAGCGGGAGAGCCGTTTGCACGCCGAAGGCGCGCCTAAGGCAAGCCCGTCTGCGCCCGTCCGCAACAAGACCGCGACAGGCGCAGGAAACTCTGCCCATTCTTCCTCCCACATTTCCTACCTGCCCAGCGACCTCCTTCAACTACAGGTCACTAAGCATTGTCCATGTATACTTGACCCAGCCGCGTTGGCAGGCCCAGTTAGCTGCAAGCTCTGCCACTGGACCACTGGCCATCACTCAGCCCTTTCACCGGCCGACCTACCACCCCTTCAGGCCTCTCAGCCCTCCTTCAAAGGTGGTCTGATCAATGCACGATCCATGTGCAAGCACAATCAAGATATACATGACCTCATCTTGGAGTCCGATCTCGACTGCCTCATGATAACTGAGACTTTCTCCCTATTTCCGCCAGGAAATCAGTGGCCGTGGCTCTGATCCTGTCCAGACTCGATTATTGCAATGGTCTCCTGGCAGGTATAAAAAAGTCCACCCTTAAGAAGCTACAGAGCGTCCAGCACGCGGCGGCCAGGCTCGTTCTCGGACTTCCGAGAAGGTCCTCGGCCTCGGCGGCCCTCAACACCCTCCATTGGCTGCCCCTCCACAAAAGGATCCTTTTTAAACTCCTTGTTACTGTCTTCAAGGCCACTAAGAACACAGGCCCCTCCTATCTTGTCAAGCGCTTCCCTCAGTACACTCCATCGCGCTGCCTGAGGTCATCAGGAGCTAATCTGGTTACCATACCCAGGTTTAAGCTCAAAACGAAAGGTGGAAAAACCTTTTCACTCCTGGCGGCTAAGGCTTGGAACGGCCTTCCCTCTAACCTCAGGCACGCCCCTTCAGAAACCCTTTTCAGAAAACTTCTGAAGACTTGGATCTTCCTTCGACCCGACTCTTTGGTCCTCGCAGCCATATGATTCCCATTTCCATCAAGTTGGTTTCTTCTGATTGCTCAGCGCCAAGATGCTCCTTCCGGAGCGATAGTCGCGCTATATAAAAATTAATAAATATCAAAATATCAAATGGCTAACGGTAGACAGTAACCCTGACATTGCTGTTGCCCTACCCCAGGGCTATTCACTCTTCAGGCAAGATAGAGTTAAGGGCCGAGGCAGAGGTGTCGCAATCATAATTAAAGACACCCTCCCTTGTCATACCTTCAGTTTAGAGCTCTTAAAAAAGACAGAAGGACTAGGCTTCTCTATTAAACTGAACGAACACACCTCCTTCTCAGGCGGACTTATCTACCGCCCACCCGGCAATGCCTCTGAGTTCCTCGACTCCCTGTGCGATTCCTTAGGACAACTCTCACTCAGATACCCATTCTTCACCCTCCTAGGGGATTTTATTCTACATCTCGAATCTAAATCAGATGTACAATCCATTAACTTAGCTCAAACCCTAGATATGTTCAATTTTAAGCAACTTGTCACTTTACCCACCCACTCCCTGGGTCACACCCTTGATGGAGTCTGTACAAACTCTCCCTCATTAATCACACTGCCCCCTTTGCCTCAGATCTGGTCCGACCACTCCCTAATCCCATTCCACATTTTGAGCGTAAATCCGCCTATCTGCAACAAAGCTATTCCTTACCCCAACAATCACATCAACTGGAAAAAGGTCCAAGATAACATCATTCTTAAACCCCTAATGCAAACTCAAACCCCCATCTTATCTGGCAACGTCGACACCGACGCCGATCTTTTCCACAACTGGATCACACAAGAAATGAATTCCAGAATCCCACCCTCACGTTCCCGCACCTCCCGGGGAAAAACCAAAACCAATGCCCCTTGGTTCACACCTGAACTAGCCAATGCTCATTTGCTATGTAAAAAGGCAGAACGTAAATGGCGAAAGACATACGAGGTGGTAAATCGTATTTCCTATATCGCCACAAGGAAAAACTATCTTTCTGAAATCAAATCGGCCAAAAAAAACTATTACGTTAACGCCATTAAAAACTCCTGCCAAAAACAAAAGGCGCTGTTCGCGATAGTAAAATCATTCACGCAGCCCAAGGCACTTCTGCCTGAAATTCCCCCCTTCTCAGAAATTCTGCGACCAAATCTCTGACTACTTTGAGGACAAAATTGCCTCTATTCAAATCAACTTTCCCCCCCCAGCTACTCCTCCTGTGCCCCCTCCACCGGACCCTCAAGGTTGCACTCTCAGTAGCTTCTCCACGGTCACTTTAGAGCAGACTAGAAAAGCCATCCTGGCTTGCAAATCGGGCTCCCCGTCTGATCCTTGTCCCCCTAAAATACTTCACCAACTAATTGACGTGGTTAACCCGACCATCAACAATCTAATCAATTCATTGCTCAGCACAGGCTTAGTACCCAGCCGTTGGAAAAAGGGAATTGTCAAACCCCTTATGAAAAAGGCTAATAAACCCCCGACAGACCTCACCAACCTTCGCCCGATATCACTGCTCCCGGCCTTGGGAAAAATAACGGAACAACTAGTTCATAGTGAGCTAAAACGCTACCTGGATAATAACAACATTCTCCACCCCCAACAATCGGGTTTTCGGCCCAAACATTCGACCGAAACCGCACTAATCGAACTGTCTGACACCATAAAAACCCTACAAGATCAGAGGAAAAACTCCATTCTCATCCTTCTCGACCTAACGGCGGCGTTTGATACCATCTCCCACTCCATCCTCATCAGTAGACTTATGGACATTGGCATCTCTGATTCCGCCCTATCCTGGATAAAGTCTTTCCTCTTTGACCGATCTCAAACTGTCGCTCTGGGCCCCTTCCACTCCAAAGATAAGCAGGTCTCCTCAGGTGTCCCGCAGGGATCCATCCTGAGCCCTCTCCTTTTTAACATTTACCTCATTCCTCTCCTGACCCTGATTGAATCATTCGGCATACCTGTCACCTCGTATGCCGATGATACACAACTCATTGTGCCACTAGAGGATCAATCCACTAAAGCAGAACTCAACCTTAAACACTGCTTGACCGAAGTCTTCCGTTGGATGGACAACAATCACTTAAAATGTAACTCGAGTAAAACGGAGATCCTCCCGATCGGTAAAAACACCTCCTTTTGTCCAGCACTCTGGTGGCCGGACAATTCTGTTGCTCCCCCTCAGACAGTGTCATCGGCCAGGAATCTTCGCGTAATCTTTGACTCCGACCTCTCTTTTGATCAGCATGCCAGAACCGTCGCAGGTAAATGCTTCGGAACGATCAAATCTCTCAGAAAGTTCTTCGATTTTTTCCCTATCGACGCCAGAAAAACGGTGACAGTGGCACTCATAATCTCACGCCTGGATTATTGCAACGGCCTGCTCGCAGGGGCCAAAAAGAGCACAATTTTGAAACTGCAAAGCGTACTACATACAGCCGCGCGTTTAGTCCTTGGACTGCCCCGCAGATCTTCCATCACTGCAGCGCTTCGATCCGTCCTCTGGCTACCCCTTCACAAAAGAATCCTCTTCAAAATTCTGATCATAGCCTTTCGTGCCTACAACAAAACAGGCCCTAAATACCTCACCGGGCGTTTTCCCCACTATACCCCCAGTCGACACCTTCGCTCGACCCATGACAATCTCATCCTTCCCGCTAAATACAATTTGAAAACGAAGGGTGGGAAAACCCTCAGTTTCCTTGCCACCAAAGCCTAGAATAAACTGCCTAAAACCCTCAGACAACTGACCCAGGAAAAACCTTTTAGAAAGCTTCTTAAGACCTGGATTTTTACTCTCCCTGACGATTACTCCAAAGCCTCCATCTAATCCTCTTGGACTGGTTTTTTCAGGATCTTCAGCGCCAAGATGCTCCCTCCGGAGCGAACGCCGCGCTCTAGAAATACCCCACAAATATCACAAAAATAAAAGAGTTCTGCATACGGGGCCAAAAATCTCTGCTGTGCCACACGGAGTTCTGCAAGCGGGGAAGTGCGTTAGGTCGCGCCGTTCATGCTGATTTTTAGCGCTGGGTGTTTATCTCACACTGGAATATCAGCACGAACTGCACCATGTGCAGCACAAGAGGGCGCTGCTTCTTTCTGCCCCTCGAGTCAATGTTCTGCTCGAGCGGCAGCTTCCTCAAAAGGAATGGTAGGTTTCTCAATGCGAGCGGTAGAAGTCATCTGCGACCGCCCGTGTTGAGAAATCTCGACGGGAGTTCGATTTCCCTCGCTCGTGCTTGCCAAATTAATATTGCAGAGCAGAGTTTTTCAGAACTCCGAGGTTACGTGGAGTGTGGAGTGGGAAAGATTCTGCTAACTCCGTGAGCAGAGTGGAATTTCATGCCCAGCCCTCTTAGTAACTGGATTCTCATTGCAGCTTTGGTGTCCTGTCAGACGACACCAGCTGCGAAGAAGCGGATGCACATTCATGATCCTGGAAGATGGTTTGGAGGTCCTGGAAATCTTTATTCTCACTCAAAAAGTTTGACGTCCACTCTCCTTCACACCTTATGCCAGGCAGAGGAGGTGGATCCTTTCTACATTACAGGATCCGTCCACCCGCAGGCAGGAGACGGGCAGTGAAGGAGGAAACCGAATGCTGGCTGTGTTGAGAGTAACGTGCATCTGAAAGAAAAATAATCCGCCCACCCCCAGGTAAGTGACGGGCACTCATGGCAGAAACTGAATCCTGGCTGTTTTGCGTAGGAGTGCACACTAACATTAGGAGGCCTACCACAGGTCAATAGCCTCTTCTGCAGAGTCCCCTCTATGTCAAGATGAAAGAATCACTGAGGTCGTTTCCCAGAGCCTCATGAAATGACCCTCGGCCGCACTGTAGCGGCCGCGGTATATCGCGGCTCCACACTTATTTGATTAAGTGTGATGAATCCTCAAAGGGTCAATCAAATTTCCAAGAGACTCTGGAAAACAACCTGAGTGATTCCTTGCTCTTGATTCTTTCGGTGAGCATGCACGGCCAATTTACCATGAGTTTACCACGGGTGAGTCACCGGTCGCGAGGCTCGCCCACAGTGAAAAGGTCAAAAACGACTTGGCCAAAAAGCAAAAAATCTGGGTGGATTTGATGAGCAGAGTCCATTACCTCCCACCTGCTGCCCACTGCCTGAAGACTCTGCGGCATGGCATCCGTGGACATTCTTGGTGACAGGCACAGCTTGCACACCACTTATAAATGACTCGATGATACGCACATCATAGGAAGTGTGCTACCATCGTCCATGATGGCACACACCATTAGAAGGGCATTAGTATGTTCTGTGGTGGTACACACATCATCCTTATAGCTGCACAACAGGTACATTGCTGAATGTTGCAATATGGTATCCTGGCATCCTCACACTGAACCTTTACTTCGTAGTACAGAATAATCATATGAGATACTAAAAATATGTGCTCTACTTTCAATTGCCAGACTTATAAGAATCAGCATTCTTGGCTTATCTGTTGGGAGCCGCCGCCTATTGCGAGTACTAACATTACATATGCCGCTGACCGCGTGACTCGCAGGGGAACATGGGTGGGGCAGCGCTAGAGTCCCACCCAGCAAGCTCCAGCCAACCGGGTGCGATAGAGCAGTCCCGCAGGAGGGGCAACAGATCCATGCAGAAGTTTATGGAAAGGGAGGCCTGGGGTTCATTAGACATGCATTCCTACAAGATAAAACCGAAGGGTATGACGAGCGAGATGGGGTGCACTTGTCCGGGTTGGGTATGTATGTGTTCCTTCTGGACGTACACGAGGCTCTGACAGCGGCAGGTTGTAAGTAGCATAATGGGTGGGGGGGCTCTGTCATCGACGGGGGCCTCCTCCAGAGCTGTGGCGGAGTACAGGGCTATCTGGAAGCAGACGGGTACAGTAAGGGTACCTCTGCGGCAGAAGGGTACAGTAAGGGTACCTCTGCCTGGCACAGTAAGGGTGCCCGAGCCAAGGACCAGGAGCCGAAGGAGGTTTCGGAAACCGCAATGGCGCCCCGTTAGTCCTTCGGGTGGTCGGGGGGCCTGAACCGATCGGGGGTGTGCCACACCGCTCCGCCCTGACAGGGGGGGGGGCGGGAGTATAATGAAGTTGGTAATGTGCTGCACCGTCAGAGCATCGACTCGCCGTGCATGATGGCTCCTTAGGCATGCGGGACAGCGAGGGGCTGCCTGCTTTGGATTGCCCGTAAGATGACCCACCAGAAAACGTCATACGTGTGTCGTATGAAATAAACCTGCAGCAGTTCTTTCCCACAAATATGTCTCCAGAGTTTCATTTGGGTGGGAATTGTGTATATGTACAATTGGGCGGAGTGAATGGTGGTGTGGGCACTATGCTACTGACAGCGTGACCCGCAGGGAAACATGGGCGGGGCAGCGCTTTAGTCCCACCCGGCAAGCTCCAGCCAACACCGATGGGGCGCCCCTCCCCGCGTCCACCATTCACCGGCCAGGGGAGGGCTTACCTGTGGGAGGGGCGAACCCGCTATTTAAACCGCGGTGGCCAAGGCTCGGCCTCTCTCATCCCTGTCCACCCACGGCTCAAGCGCTGTTCCCACCCTGAACCCTGACCCAGCAGCTTGAGCGGCGGCGCAAAGTAATAGAATGTTGTAATGTTCTTCTTTGTGTTGCAGGCGGAGTTACAGGGCGATCTGGAAGCAGACTGGTACAGTAAGGGTACCTCTGCGGCAGAAGGGTACAGTAAGGGTATCTCTGCCTGGCACAGTAAGGGTGCCCGAGCCAAGGACCAGGAGCCGAAGGAGGTTCCGGGAAACCGCAACGGCGCCCCGTTAGTCCTTCGGGCGGGAGTATAACGAAGTTGGTAATGTGCTGCACCGTCAGAGCATCGAATCGCCGTGCAAGATGGCTCCTTAGGCATGCGGGACAGCGAGAGGCTGCCTGCTTTGGATCGCCCGTAAGATGACCCACCTTTGACGTCATACCTGTGTTGTATGAAATAAACCTGCAGCAGTTCTTTCCCACAAATATGTCTCCAGAGTTTCATTTGGGTGGGAATTGTGTATATGCACAAGTTGGCGGGAGTGAATGGCGGTGTGGGCACTATCCATTTGTATTGTTGTGTAGTTAATTATAAAGTGATTTTATATAAAGTGCACGTAGATTTATGCTCTTTGTAAGACTGTTATCCTATTTTCAATCAACCTTCTTTTTCTATCTTAAAGTTTAATGATTTCTTTCAAGAAGGCACAGCAAGTTTGTCTCAACCCCACTCCATTTCTCGATGAATGTGGGAAGCCATCATTCCCAAGGAAGCAATGAATCAGGATTCCTGAATTTTGTGTCATTGCAGCTGAGGATTCCCTGTTAGGAAAACAACGTGCGGCTAAATGATAAATGTATTTTTCAACCATCATAAATTCTTTGCTTGCATATCAGGCAAAACACGAAAATAAGCCAAACTATGTGTATGTTCCTATAGGTCTGACTAATGCTAATGAGTTTGGAGATTTCGGTGATTCCCTGATACGTGATTACATTTACATTGTACACATAATACAGGCTTGTCAGGAAATGCCTCTTTTTGTTGGATCACCCCCAGGTTTTTGGACAGATGCTTGTTTTTCAAATCTGAAAGTGCATTGAGGACTGCTAACCAGGCCTCAGAGTCACTGCCCTGACCTCAAGTGTATGTCACACTGGCTATACTCAATTGATACAGGCTAACTTACCTGTAAGTCCCTGGTACACGGTGCCCAGGGCCTGTAAGTTAAAGAGTCGCACCAGGGATTGCAGCCGGGTTATGCCACCATCGGTGTGACAAAATAAAACGAGTCTCCTTGACCACCTTTGCAGATTGGAAGGGCAATTTCGAACTTCTAGCCCAACTTTTCCATTTAAAGCCATGACGTAGTCAAATATCCCCCTAAAGCATGTGTCAGTCACCCCCTAGCAGGCTTACTGAGCGGTAATGCAGAGTGCAGCATATTTCATGGGCAGAACATGTATTTTACATGTTCCGGCAGTAAAAACGTGAAACCGTAGAAAAAGCTTGGTTGCCCGTTCATGAGTAAAGGAGCACACACTGACACCTCAGCTGTGCTAACTCCTGAGTGGGGCAAACAAGGTGGCGCTCAAAGGTATCAAACAACTTGTTACATTAAGCCTGACTCGATTCTCAATTCAAAATTAATGTACCAGGTTGAAGTGTGCAGCTTTTACAAAGTTGCCACTTTGTTGCCGTGGCACATGACGCTTGAAGCTCAGACAGCTTTCTGACCTCCTTAGGAGTCGTGCAAACGACTCCCAGGAAAGGCGACAGTAGGGGCCTGCACTGGTGAGAGAGGTGCTACGTCAATCCTACAGGACGACACATGGGCGCTCGCCCGAAAATGGGATTCAAAGCTGAACCCGCCTTTGAAGAGCAAATAGAGAACACTTGAGGGAGGGGCAGCCCGTTGTTTACACACCCAGGAGGAGAGGGGAAACCTTAGTCAAACCATCTTCCGCGGGCGTGCAGCTCCATTGGAGCCACACTTCTGGGTCGGGCTAGGGAGCTTTGGACGCAAAGATAGGGGTTCATGAATATTGGGTGTGGGCAGAATGGTGCATCTTGGGAAAGACAGATGCCACACTCCCATGGAAGTGGTCATAAGGAAGGAGGGGACCTACTAACCCATTGGCTACTGACCGTGTCTAGCCTGACGGCCCGTTCTGAGCCTAAGTAGGACACCCGTGGTTTCCACAACTCAGATCTCATCTGGACTGGAAGAAGGACTGCTCTGCTGCTCAGTTGACCCGGCAGAGAGAGGCCCCTGTAGCATGGACTGCACCAGCTGGACCTGGTGGCTAGCAAAGGAGAGCGGCTGCGCCTGCTGTGTCCTGCCCATTGGGACGTCGTCTCCATATCCCAGCCAAAGACAAGAGACTCCAGGGGTCAATTGGCTGACTCCCTGTTCACAGCTCAGGGCCACAACAGCTGAGACACATTGGTAGCTGAGGTGTTAGGAGTACATCTTAGTGTCCGTGAAAGGGCCAGGTGCTGGGAGTATATCTCAGTCGTTAGTAGGGCCAGGTGCTAGGAGCAAAGCTCAGCATCAGCAGAAGGGCCAGGTGCTAGGAGTTTCTGCAGAAGGGAAGGTGCTAGGTGTATATCTCAGTGTCCGCTGGTGAGCCAGGTGCTGGGAGTATATCTCAGTGTCGGCTGGTGAGCCAGGTGCTGGGAGTATATCTCAGTGTCGGCTGCTGGGAGTATATGTCAGTGTCGGCTGGTGAGCCAGGTGCTGGGAGTATATCTTAGTGTGTCGGCTGGTGAGCCGGGTACTAGGAGTATATCTCAGTGTCGGCTGGTAAGCCAGGTGCTGGGAGTATATCTCAGTGTCGGCTGGTGAGCCAGGTGCTGGGAGTATATCTCAGTGTCGGCTGGTGAGCCAGGTGCTGGGAGTATATCTCAGTGTCGGCTGGTGAGCCAGGTGCTGGGTGTATATCTCAGTGTCCGCTGGTGAGCCAGGTGCTGGGAGTATATCTCAGTGTCAGCTGGTGAGCCAGGTGCTGGGAGTATATCTCAGTGTCGGCTGGTGAGCCAGGTGCTGGGAGTATATCTCAGTGTTGGCTGGTAAGCCAGGTGCTGGGAGTATATCTCAGTGTCGGCTGGTGAGCCGGGTGCTGGGAGTAGAGCTCAGTGTCCGCTGGTGAGCCAGGTTCTGGGAGTATATCTCAGTGTCAGCTGGTGAGCCAGGAGCTGGGAGTATATCTCCGTGTCGGCTGGTGAGCCAGGTGCTGGGAGTATATCTCAGTGTCGGCTGGTGAGCCAGGTGCTGGGAGTATATCTCAGTGTCAGCTGGTGAGCCAGGTGCTAGGAGTTTCTGCAGAAGGGAAGGTGCTAGGTGTATATCTCAGTGTCCGCTGGTGAGCCAGGTGCTGGGAGTATCTCTCAGTGTCAGCTGGTGAGCCAGGTGCTGGGAGTATATCTCAGTGTCGGCTGGTGAGCCAGGTGCTGGGAGTGTTGGACAGGCCACATGAAGGGCCGCTCTCCCCCGGCCCAACCAGGCCTGAGCCCAGTCCCGCAAGTACCACACACCACCATTGCACGTCCTCCGTCCCCTCAGGGACCCCTGCCCTCGAGCCTGCCGACCTCGTGGGTCCGATCCACTGCCGGCCCACGCGCCCAGCCTGGGGCGCCATCTTGGACACTCCACCACGAGGCCGCCTGGCCCCCGATCAACCTCAACCCTGGGCCTGGCCCGGCCTCAGACATTCCGGCACCACCCTCCACCCAGGAGGTGAGCGGGCTACTTGGCACATCAATGGGAGAAAGAGGTGCCGATGGCTCTCCCCCACCAAGTGCCGCTCGCCCATCGCCTCCCCGGGCGCTGGCTCCACCCCCCTGCTGGGTGTCTGGACTCCCCCATCCCGGACCTCCCGACCTCCAAGTGCGAGGGTCCGGACATCAAAGCACGCCAGCCCTATAACTGGGGCAGCTCCAGAGCAGGAAGGCAGTTGTATCTTGGAGTCGAGAGACGTAAAGAGGAACTCATCCTGGACGGACTACTGGCGCTGCCATAGCTCTGTCCTGTGCACCATCGTCCTGCCTGTTGGCGCTGCCACAGCCGTCGTAACCTTCATCCTTCATCGTCGTCGGGATCTGCTGGCGTGGCCGCGGACCGTTGTAACCGTCATCTTCCATCGGGACCTGCAGGCTCCGCCGCGGACCGTCGTCCTTCCTTCATCCATCTCGGGACCTGCTTGGCTCCTCCACGGCCCGATCATCTAGAACGCCGAGCTCGAGGATTGAGAGCTATTTTGTACTCATTGGTAACTAAGACTGTCCCGCTACCCCTTTCCTAAACCAGAGACTAGAACCGAGGGGACCCCTGAGTCCAGACCTCCTTGTATCCATCATCGTAACCTAAGAATTGCATATAAAGTCTCGTTAACCTTCAACCTTGTGTGGTGTCCGTCTGTGGGGGGGAAGTTACTTATCTGTACAGTCGTTGGAGACGGCTCTCCCTGGAGACCTCTCCCCGTAACCTCGGCCGACCCTCCCGGTCCGTCTAACATTGGTGGCCAGCGGCGCGATCCGAATCACCGCATAAACGTACAGAGAGTAGCTCACCCCACGACGAAGTCACAATGACCACGAAAGAGAGCGGATCAACCGAGAAATTCCAAATGGAGAAATTGGAGGAGTACAACCATCGTGAACTTAAACAATTCTGCATCGAACTGGGTATCGCTACCACCGGACTGAGTACAAAGGACGATTTTAAGCATGCCCTAGAATCTTGGGCAGAAACCGGGGCTGCCGGAACCCCTGATCAAAGCACCGTAGAGAAAACGACCACGGCCCCGGAAGGGCAAAGAACGGGTCTCTCGCAAGGCGAGATCCAGGAAAGAGAAAAGACCCGACTACACGAACTAGAAATGGCCCGACTTAAAATGGACGTCGAACTTAAGTTGGCCGAACAAAAAATCAACTTAGAGCACCTGCGTCTCCGAGAAGAAAGAGAGGAGAAACAGAGACAAAGGGAGCTCGAGGAAAAAAAACTAGCGTACGAACACGAACGAAACCTAGCCGAGATCAACCTACGCAAGCAGAATAAAGAAGCAGGGGTGCCCGAGCGACCCCCCACCCCAGGGGCCACAGACAAAAAGGTACACATCCCCAAGGATGTTGTCCGAGAATACTTCAGAGAAGACGACATCCAGCAATGGTTCAAAGCCTATGAAATCGCTATGACTGCACACCGGATCGATAGAAGCGACTGGGGAGCCGGTCTCTGGGGAAGATTCCTCAATGAGGGCCGCGACACCCTACTACAGCTCCCGGACCACCAGATGACCTCCTACGACCATATGAAAGCGGCCCTCCTCACCCGCTATGGTCTCACACCCGAGATGTACCGTCAGAGGTTCCGAGACTGCACCCGCATCCCGGGTACAACTTGGGTGGACTATGTAACATACTTTAGCCGAGCCTTCGAGGGCTGGATCCGAGGAAGCAACGTCACGACCTACGAGCAACTATTTAACCTGATGGTATGGGAGCACCTGTCGAACAATTGCTTCATTGAACTCCGCCAACACCTCCTCGACAGCAAGTTAACGGATCCCCGGCAGCTCGCAGCCGAAGCTGACCGGTGGGAGATCACCAGAGTGGGCCGGAATGGGTCCTACGAACAGAACCGGAACAACAATGGTCAGCACCGACCCAGAGGAGGAGGAGGGGGCCAAGGGCGAGGAAGAGACAACGCCCCGGTCGCCCCCGCTACCAACACCACCCCCCCGGCCAACCGGGGCAGCACCCCAGCGCGACCGGGGTACAGAGCCAATGTCACGTGTCACCGATGTCAACGAGTCGGCCACTATGCGAACGACCCAAACTGCCCGCAGTACCAGAGCCCGAGACCCCGCCAAGTGGCCGCTGCAGCCCTAGGGGAAGAACAGATCTCCGAGGAACAGGAAGAGTACGAACAAGAGCATCAAGAGTGGGAGCCAGCCGCCATGACTCTAGCCTGCTTAGGGGGGAAAGACATGGTCCCGCGGGTCCCCCTACCCGCTAACACCCAGAAGTACAGCCAATGGGTGAGCATCAATGGACACCAGGCCGAAGCCCTTCGTGACACCGGGGCCAGTGTAACAGCCGTCCGCTGTCACCTGGTGGCCCCAGAACAGTATCTACCGAACATTCTCTGCCCTGTACGATCAGCCGATAACTCGGAGAGCCTGTGTCGGATGGCCTGCGTCCCCTTCGAATGGGGGGGGGTCTCCGGCATGTTGAAAGTGACGGTCCGAGACGATGCCCCCGTAGACTGCCTCCTGGGCAATGACCTGGAAAGCTCTCCATGGGCCGCCGTGGAGCGAAAGGAACACCTGGGGATGTTGGGCATCCCAGACTGGGCGTGCGTCACCACCCGTTCCATGGCCGCCCGTGCCAACCACCAGCCAGAAGAACCCGAATGGCCGGCGCCACCGCCTCCGGTCGCCCCGGCCGAAAACACCGACCGTAACATTCCCGCCGAACCAGCTCAACCTACCGACCTCGCTAACCTCGACCAGTGGCCTCAAGAAGGGGGGCCCACGCAAGAACAATTTCGCAAAGAACAGAAGACCTGTCCCTCCCTCGAGGGACTCCGCCAGCAAGCGCTCGCCCAAAGCGCAGGGGATACCCCCGGAACTCATTGGGTCTACTGGGACAATGATCTGCTGTACAGCGAGCAAAGAATCGCCGAGCTGGGGAGCAACCGAGTACTAGTGGTACCCCTCTGTTTCAGAGACTTCCTGTTAAACCTGGCCCACGATGTCCCCCTGGCAGGACATCTGGGACAAGATAAAACCTACAGTCGCCTCGTGACCCACTTCTTCTGGCCCAAAATGAGAAACGATGTGCACCAGCATTGCCGATCTTGCCCCACGTGCCAAGCCAGTGGGAAGAGCGGCCGCAAACTAAAGGCTCCCCTGCAACCTTTTCCCGTGGTCACTACCCCGTTTGAGAGAGTCGGAATAGACATTGTGGGGCCCTTGGACCCACGCACAAAACAAGGCCATCGATTCATCCTGGTGCTAGTGGACCACGCCACCCGCTACCCTGAGGCTGTTCCTCTGCGAACTGTGACAGCCCCAGTGGTCGGCCGGGCCCTGATGGGGATCTTCTCCCGTGTGGGCTTCCCCCGAGAAGTCGTCAGCGACAGAGGCACGAACTTTATTTCCAAATACATGAAGTCCCTCTGGCAACAGTGCGGGGTCACCTACAGATTCACAACCCCCTATCACCCTCAAGGGAACGGACTCGTTGAGCGGTTCAACCGCACGCTAAAGGGAATGATCGGGGGGTTGGAAGAGCCCCTCCGTCGCCAGTGGGATGTGCTGCTGCCGTGCCTCCTCTTCGCATATCGAGAAGTCCCCCAGAAATCCCTGGGCTTCAGCCCATTTGAACTGCTATATGGACACCCAGTGCGAGGGGCGCTCAGTCTCGTCAAAGAAGGCTGGGAGATGCCCCCGCTAAAGAACCCTCCAGATGTCTTCCGGTACCTCCTCACCCTCCGCAACCAGACCCGGCGGTTCAGAGAACTAGCGAAGGCCAACCTAGAGGCCAGTCAAGAGGACATGAAAAAATGGTATGACCAGAATGCCTCATCCATCGAATTCGAACCTGGCCAACAGGTATGGGTGATGTCCCCCACTGAGCCATGCGCCCTGCAAGACAAATGGACGGGGCCCTTCAAAGTAATAGAGCGCAAGGGTCCTGCCACTTATCTCATCGACATGGAATCCTCCCGGAACCCTCTCCGGGTCCTCCACGCTAACAGACTAAAGCCCCACTTTGTGCGAACAGAGCTCAGCCTCCTGATGGCCACAGACACTGGGGTTGAAGAAGACTCCGAGCCTCTCCCTGACCTCCTGCGGACTCAAGAGCAAGACGGCTCCGTGGATGGGGTCCGGCTCTCAGAGGCCCTCACCAGAGAACAACGCCAGGAGTGTCAAGCTCTCCTATCACAGTTCGCCAGCCTGTTCTCCCTCACCCCGGGTGTCACTTCCTGGTGTGTGCACGATGTGGATACCGGGGACAGCCCCCCTATCCGCCACCGGGCCTACCGCGTGCCAGACCGGGTACGGGCCTGCATCCAGGAAGAAATAGCCAAGATGCTCACGATCGGGGTCATCGAGCCCTCAGACAGTCCCTGGGCCAGCCCTGTCGTACTGGTCCCCAAAGCAGCTGCCCCCGGCACCACACCAGAACTCCGGTTCTGCGTCGACTACCGGGGCTTGAATGCGGTCACCAGAACAGACGCGCACCCCATCCCCCGGGCAGATGAACTAGTCGACCGAATGGGAGCTGCCCGCTACCTCAGCATCTTCGACCTGACAGCAGGCTATTGGCAGATCGGCCTCACACCCCGGGCACAAGAACGTTCTGCCTTCTCCACCCCCGATGGCCATTACCATTTCACGGTCATGCCCTTCGGCATGAAGAATGCCCCAGCAACATTCCAACGGCTCGTCAATCAGGTCCTAGCGGGGCTCGAAGGATTCAGCGCCGCCTACCTAGACGACATCGCTGTATACAGCCACCATTGGACCGAGCACCTCCACCACCTCCGAGCAGTGCTGCAAGCCCTTCAGCGAGCTGGCCTCACGATCAAGGCCAGCAAGTGCCAAATTGGGCAAGGGTCTGTAACCTACCTCGGACACCAGGTGGGAAGCGGCCTAGTGGCCCCGCTACAGCTGAAAATTGCCGCCATCCAGGCCTGGCAGCCCCCCATCACCCAAACCGAGGTACGAGCCTTCCTGGGCCTCACGGGCTACTACCGAAGGTTCGTAAAAGACTATGGTACCATAGTGGGGCCCCTCACAGAACTCACGTCAAAGAACCAACCCAAGAAAGTCACCTGGACCCCAGAGTGTCAAACTGCATTTGAACAATTAAAGGCCGCCATGTGTTCCGCCCCTGTGCTCCAGGCCCCAGACTACAGCCGGGAGTTCGTCGTCCAGACGGACGCCTCCGACCAGGGCATTGGGGCAGTCCTGTCTCAAGTGAACACCGAAGGCCTTGATCAACCGGTGGCCTTCATCAGCCGGAGACTCCTACCACGGGAGCAACGCTGGAGCACCATAGAGAGGGAAGCCTTCGCGGTGGTATGGGCCCTCAAGAAGCTCCGGCCCTACCTTTTCGGCACCCACTTTCGGGTGCAGACCGACCACCGACCCCTGCAATGGCTGATGCATATGCGGGGGGAGAACCCAAAGTTGCTACGCTGGTCCATCTCCTTGCAAGGTATGGACTTCACAGTCGAACACCGGCCTGGGCCAGATCACGCCAACGCGGATGGCCTGTCCCGGTTTTTCCGCCTCGACGAGGAGAGTCCCCAAGAGGATGGGTAACTCTCCCCGCCTTCAGCTGGGGGGGACGCATGTTGGACAGGCCACATGAAGGGCCGCTCTCCCCCGGCCCAACCAGGCCTGAGCCCAGTCCCGCAAGTACCACACACCACCATTGCACGTCCTCCGTCCCCTCAGGGACCCCTGCCCTCGAGCCTGCCGACCTCGTGGGTCCGATCCACTGCCGGCCCACGCGCCCAGCCTGGGGCGCCATCTTGGACACTCCACCACGAGGCCGCCTGGCCCCCGATCGACCTCAACCCTGGGCCTGGCCCGGCCTCAGACATTCCGGCACCACCCTCCACCCAGGAGGTGAGCGGGCTACTTGGCACATCAATGGGAGAAAGAGGTGCCGATGGCTCTCCCCCACCAAGTGCCGCTCGCCCATCGCCTCCCCGGGCGCTGGCTCCACCCCCCTGCTGGGTGTCTGGACTCCCCCATCCCGGACCTCCCGACCTCCAAGTGCGAGGGTCCGGACATCAAAGCACGCCAGCCCTATAACTGGGGCAGCTCCAGAGCAGGAAGGCAGTTGTATCTTGGAGTCGAGAGACGTAAAGAGGAACTCATCCTGGACGGACTACTGGCGCTGCCATAGCTCTGTCCTGTGCACCATCGTCCTGCCTGTTGGCGCTGCCACAGCCGTCGTAACCTTCATCCTTCATCGTCGTCGGGATCTGCTGGCGTGGCCGCGGACCGTTGTAACCGTCATCTTCCATCGGGACCTGCAGGCTCCGCCGCGGACCGTCGTCCTTCCTTCATCCATCTCGGGACCTGCTTGGCTCCTCCACGGCCCGATCATCTAGAACGCCGAGCTCGAGGATTGAGAGCTATTTTGTACTCATTGGTAACTAAGACTGTCCCGCTACCCCTTTCCTAAACCAGAGACTAGAACCGAGGGGACCCCTGAGTCCAGACCTCCTTGTATCCATCATCGTAACCTAAGAATTGCATATAAAGTCTCGTTAACCTTCAACCTTGTGTGGTGTCCGTCTGTGGGGGGGAAGTTACTTATCTGTACAGTCGTTGGAGACGGCTCTCCCTGGAGACCTCTCCCCGTAACCTCGGCCGACCCTCCCGGTCCGTCTAACAGGGAGTATATCTCAGTGTCGGCTGGTGAGCCAGGTGCTGGGAGTATATCCTAGTGTGTCGGCTGGTGAGCCCGGTGCTAGGAGTGTATCTCAGTGTCGGCTGGTGAGCCAGGTGCTGGGAGTATATCTTAGTGTGTCGGCTGGTGAGCCGAGTGCTAGGAGTATATCTCAGTGTCCGCTGGTGAGCCAGGTGCTGGCAGTATATCTCAGTGTTGGCGGGTGAGCCAGGTGCTAGGAGAATATCTCAGTGTCGGCTGTTGAGCCAGGTGCTGGCAGTATATCTCAGTGTCGGCTGCTGAGCCAGGTGCAAGGAGTATATCTCAGTGTCGTCTGGTGAACCAGGTGCTGGGAGTATATCTCTGTGTCGGCTGGTGAGCCGGGTGCTGGGAGTATATCTCAGTGTCGTCTGGTGAGCCAGGTGCTGGGAGTACATCTCTGTGTCGGCTGGTGAGCCAGGTGCTGGGAGTATATCTTAGTGTGTCGGCTGGTGAGCCAGGTGCTGGGAGTATATCTTAGTGTGTCGGCTGGTGAGCCGGGTACTAGGAGTATATCTCAGTGTCGGCTGGTGAGCCAGGTGCTAGGAGAATATCTCAGTGTCGGCTGATAGGCCACATGCTAGGAGTATATCTCAGTGTCGGCTGGTGAGCCAGGCGCTTGGAGTATATCTCAGTGTCAGCTGGTGAGCCAGGCACTGGGAGTATATCTCAGTGTCGGCTGAAGGGTCATATGCTAGGAGTACATCTCAGTGTCGGCCGGCGAGCCAGGTGCTAGGAGTATATCTCAGTGTCGGCTGGTGAGCCAGGTGCTGGGAGTATATCGCAGTGTTGGCTGGTGAGCCAGGTGCTAGGAGTATATCTCAGTGTCGGCTGGTGAGCCAGGTGCTAGGAGAATATCTCAGTGTCGGCTGATAGGCCACATGCTAGGAGTATATCTCAGTGTCGGCTGGTGAGCCAGGCGCTTGGAGTATATCTCAGTGTCAGCTGGTGAGCCAGGTGCTAGGTATCTCAGTGTCGGCTGATAGGCAATCGCTAGGAGTATATCTCAGTGTCGGCTGGTGAGCCAGGTGCTTGGAGTATATCTCAGTGTCGGCTGGTGAGCCAGGCACTGGGAGTATATCTCAGTGTCGGCTGAAGGGTCATATGCTAGGAGTACATCTCAGTGTCGGCCGGCGAGCCAGGTGCTAGGAGTATATCTCAGTGTCGGCTGGTGAGCCAGGTGCTGGGAGTATATCTCAGTGTTGGCTGGTGAGCCAGGTGCTAGGAGTATATCTCAGTGTCGGCTGGTGATCCAGGTGCTAGGAGAATATCTCAGTGTCGGCTGATAGGCCACATGCTAGGAGTATATCTCAGTCTCGTCTGGTGAGCCAGGCGCTTGGAGTATATCTCAGTGTCAGCTGGTGAGCCAGGTGCTAGGTATCTCAGTGTCGGCTGATAGGCAATTGCTAGGAGTATATCTCAGTGTCGGCTGGTGAGCCAGGTGCTTGGAGTATATCTCAGTGTCGGCTGGTTAGCCAGGTGCTTGGATTATATCTCATTGTCGGCTGGTGAGCCAAGTGCTAGGAGTATATCTCAGTGTCCGCAGGTGAGCCAGGAGCTGGGAGTAGATCTCTGTGTCGGCTGGTGAGCCGGGTGCTGGGAGTATATCTCAGTGTCGTCTGGTGAGCCAGGTGCTGGGAGTATATCTCTGTGTCGGCTGGTGAGCCAGGTGCTGGGAGTATACCTTAGTGTGTCGGCTGGTGAGCCAGGTGCTGGGAGTATATCTTAGTGTGTCGGCTGGTGAGCCGGGTACTAGGAGTATATCTCAGTGTTGGCTGGTGAGCCAGGTGCTAGGAGTATATCTCAGTGTCGGCTGGTGAGCCAGGTGCTGGGAGTATATCTTAGTGTGTCGGCTGGTGAGCCGGGTGCTAGGAGTATATCTCAGTGTCGGCTGCTGAGCCAGAAGCTAGGAGTATATCTCAGTGTTGGCTTTTGAGCCAGGTGCTAGGAGGCTAGGAGTATATCTCAGTGTCGGCTGGTGAGCCAGGCACTGGGAGTATATCTCAGTGTCGGCTGAAGGGTCATATGCTAGGAGTACATCTCAGTGTTGGCTGGCGAGCCAGGTGCTAGGAGTATATCTCAGTGTCGGCTATGAGCCAGGTGCTGGGAGTATATCTCAGTGTTGGCTGGTGAGCCAGGTGCTAGGAGTATATCTCAGTGTCGGCTGGTGAGCCAGGTGCTAGGAGAATATCTCAGTGTCGGCTGATAGGCCACATGCTAGGAGTATATCTCAGTGTCGGCTGGTGAGCCAGGCACTTGGAGTATATCTCGGTGTCAGCTGGTGAGCCAGGTGCTAGGTATCTCAGTGTCGGCTGATAGGCCACATGCTAGGAGTATATCTCAGTGTCGGCTGGTGAGCCAGGTGCTTGGAGTATATCTCAGTGTCGGCTGGTGAGCCAAGTGCTAGGAGTATATCTCAAGGTCGGCTGGTGAGCCAGGAGCTGGGAGTAGATCTCAGTGTTGGCTGGTGAGCCAGGGGCTAAGAGTACAGCTCAGTGTCGGCTGGTGAGCCAGATGCTAGGAGTATATTTAAGGCACTCACGCTGGCCTTCAGATCTCTGTTTGGTACCTGCCCGGAGTACCTGAAAAACAGGCTCCCGAGATACTCCCAAGCCCGCGCGCTGCGCTCCAATTGCTGTGTTCAACTGTCTGTCCCACAAACTAGAAGGGCTCGATTAGGAGGTCGAACCTTTTCGGCAAATGTTACAACATTATGGAACGCCCTACCCCCAGCAATCCAGCAAGCCCCCTCCGAACTTTGCTTCAAGAAGTTGCTAAAGACTTGGCTCTTCACTCAACCTCGCTAAACTCTCTCACTTCTTACCCCCAGGTCAACTGTGTTCTTCTAGCGCTGAGACACCTCCCTGCGAGGTAGCTGTTCGCGCTTTACAAAATGCTGTATTATTATATCTCAGTGTCGACTGGTGACCCGGGCGCTGGGAGTGTATTTCAGTGTCGGCTCATGGATCATGTGCTAGGAGTATAAGTCAGTGTTGGCTGGTGAGCCAGGTGCTAGGATTATATCTCAGTGTCGCTGGAGAGCCAAGTGCTAGGAGTATATCTCAGTGTCGGCTGCTGAGCCAGGAGCTGGTAGTTGATATCAGTGTTGGCTGGCGAGCCAGGTGCTAGGAGAATAGCTCAGTGTCGGCTGGTGAGCCAGGTGCTAGGAGTATATCTCAGTATCGGCTGGTGAGCCAGGAGCTGGCAGTTGATCTCAGTGTCGGCTGGTGAGCCAGGTGCTAGGATTATATCTCAGTGTCGCTGGAGAGCCAAGTGCTAGGAGTATATCTCAGTGTCGGCTGTTGAGCCAGGAGCTGGTAGTTGATCTCAGTGTCGGCTGGTGAGCCAGGTGCTAGGAGTATATCTCAGTGTCGGCTGGTGAGCCAGATGCTAGGAGTATATCTCAGTGTCGGCTGTTGAGCCAGGAGCTGGTAGTTGATCTCAGTGTCGGCTGGTGAGCCAGGTGCTAGGAGTATATCTCAGTGTCGGCTGCTGAGCCAGGTGCTGGGAGTATATCTTAGTGTCGGCTGGTGAGCCAGGTGCTAGGAGTATATCTCAGTGTCGGCTGCTGAGCCAGGTGCTGGGAGTATATCTTAGTGTCGGCTGGTGAGCCAGGTGCTAGGAGTATATCTCAGTGTCGGCTGCTGAGCCAGGTGCTGGGAGTATATCTTGGTGTCGGCTGTTGAGCCGGGTACTAGGAGTATATCTCAGTGTCTGGTGAGACGCCAGTATTTATGGTTCTTACATTTGAAGAATAGTTCAGATAAAGTAGTTTTTTGGACATTTCTATCTTCTGTGTAAACATTGTTTTTGCCTATAAAGTTTGCTGGCTTCATTACCTAATTACAAACGACCCCAGGCTGGAGGAAGGGGTAGAGAATGGGGGACATTGGTAGCCACGGGTGGGGGTGGCGGGGAGACAGTGGCAGTCGCATAAAATGAAAAGACGTACGAAAGTTCTCTCATCATGATAATATTTTATTTCAAACACACAATCATAAGTATGAGCGGTAGAACATTCCCCGAGGGGGTCCTCAGGCCAGATTATTAAACAGCATTTCTCCGTTGTCAGGACGTGCACTTCATTCACAGCGACAGATTGGAATCAGCTGCTTCTAAATGCTTGGCCACTGTAATTTAGCAGGGAGTTTCAACAAAATTGACATTTGCAAAAAATAATTCTTAAAAAATAAATAATAATTAAATCATGCCTCAAGAAAGACAAAGACGGATTCTTAACTAGAATCCATTTTTTCTTTTTGTTTTATGAATCGTTTCTTGCTTAACTTCTTGAATGGATCGAATATGCTGTGTGTCCATTCTTTTTATCCAATATAGTTAGAGAATATGGTTTGGGCAAAACAAGGGGTGATTGAAATTTAGTAGTGAGGCAAATTCTGACTAAAACTCAGCTGATTTGTCACTGGTGAATATCGTTTCCTCCTGAGTCAATGGTACCTCAGAAGACTATGGATCTTACAACACATCTTAGAAGGCGCTGTGAAACCAACAACGTGCTCCAGGAGGCACTGTGATTCTATAGCATGCCCCAGGAGGCGCTGCAGATCCGGTAACACACCCTAGGAGGCGCTGTTAATGCGGGAATGCGCTCCAGGAGGCGCTGTGAAGTCCATGGCATGCCTCACAAGGCACTGTGGATCTTATAACACACCCCAGGAGGCGCTGTGAACCCAGTAATGCGCGCCAGGAAGCGCTGTGAAATGTATGGCATGCCCCACGAAGCACTGCGGATCCTAAAACATACCCGAGGAGGTGCTGCAGATTCGATAAAACGCCCCAGGAGGTGCCGTGAACCCTATAACATGCCTCAGGAGGTGCCGTGAACCCTATACCATGCCCCAGGAGGTGCCGTGAACCCTATCACACGCCCCAGGAGGTGCCGTGAATCCTATCACACGCCCCAGGAGGTGCAGTGAACCCTATAACATGCCTCAGGAGGTGCTGTGAATCCTATACCATTCCCCAGGAGGCACTGCGGATCCTATAAAACACACCCTACTGCTGGTCATCCTTTAATGCGGCTCAAGGGGCACCGCAAATCTACAACACGCCACAGGGGGCGTACTGGATCCAGATAAGTTCCAGTGCGGAGGCACAAACTCTGCATTGTACACATAAAAATAAATATATCCTCTGCATTTAATAAATAGTGCTAATAAATTAAGGAAAAGAACTGAAGAACAACATGTGCTAAACATAAATAGTTGAAATTGAGGGACAGCTGCTGACAGCAGAGTCCCCCTCGTAAATATGACAGATTTGAAAGAATAATCCTCATGATTTCCTGAGTGTGTGTTTGTGTAGTATGCAAGTTTCCTTGGGCAGTGAGTGAAGCCTTCGCTCTTTCCCGAGTATGCACTCACACACGATGGGAGAGAGCTAGAGGGGTAACTGCTACATTAGAAAAACACAGAGAATTCACTAGCCATCTCTCAGCGCTTCCGAACTAGCACAAAGTAAACAAATGTCATCCAATGGGCAGTAGAGCCGGAGTTAGATCTTAGCAGACGGGTTACTCCCTCACAATGGCGATGGATATGCCCTCTGCCCCAATATTGATGCGGTGATATCCTATCTGATTTATATTTCGGAGGCCAGGACAGCCGTCTCCGTTTGGGGTGATCCTAAGCTTTTGATAAACGGTCGAGCTTGAGTGTAATCCTGGGGGATTGCGCGGGTCTGCGGCTGCAGCTCACACTAGGAATCAATGCTATATTCACTTTAGTTTGCAAACACTCTAAAGACAAGAAATGCTGGACTCAGAGAAAGTGAAGTTAGAGTCTGCAGTGTAGCAGTGAGGGAGGTCCTGCGCACCGCGCATGCGCACCGCGGCTGGTCCTGGGCTGCGCCCTCTGGCGGGGGATGGAAGGACGGACGACAGCTCCAGAGCTTCTTTCAAGGAGCTGGCGGTGGAGCTGGGGCCACGTCTGTTCATGGCACCCATCAATAATGGGGGCCCTGGCGCCCCCCAAAACCATGGAAGTCCTGCCCAGTGCAGTGCGTAGAAGTGACGTTGTCCATGCCAAGCCCGGGGCAGGCGGCGGAGCTCTGACTGTGGCCACGACAGCAGCCGCTTCCACCGCCGCACTTCCCAGAGAAGACCTACAAAAAAGAGAAAACAAAGAAGTGTCAGGATCCGGCGGGGCAAAGCTGGCACTGCCCACTGCATGCGGCTGTCAACCAACAACCCAGAGGGACGATGCAGGACACTTGAAGTATTGCCCCCTCCCCCCCCCCCACACACACACACACACCTAGTCCCTCCACCTAGCTCCTGCACTGGTCCGTGAGACACTGAAGCAGTTTAGTTTCCATGAGGCACCAACCTGGCACTGCCCACTGTGTGCCATCTCTTAGCCCAGAGGTACTCTTTGGCCAGGGAAGCAATAGTTCTCTCAGAAAGGAAGGTACAACTAACTGAGAGACACTAACAGAAGAGAGATGTAACCCCTGCCCTATGTGCCAACCTCACCCCAAATGTACCCCTGGACACTGAAGAAACAGTGCACCCTTGAGGGGAAGCTGCGCCTTCCCGAGAGATACAGCCACAGGGCCCGGGGGCAACGTCTTTGCACTGCCCATGGTGTGCCAACCCTGATCCCAGAGGCACCCTACGACCACTGAGAAGCGCCCCCACCACCCTAGAAGACCCTTCAAAACAAGGACCGAGAAGACATCACCGCTGTCCAGAAGCAACTGGCACTGCAGCTGGTTTGCCAACCCTCACCCAGAGGCCAGGGGAGCAGCTGCAGAAACACACGAAAGAGGTCACAACTGGCCAGCGGCATGTGCCAGGAGCTTCCTGCTGGGAGCCAACTTGCACCTAAGGCCAGAGGAACTGATAGTACTACCAGAATAAACAACTTCCCCATTGGCACACACAATCTGGCATCAGTCCTCAGCCAGGGGCCTGTGATACTAGCACTGCTATCAGAGGAAACACACTGGCACACACACTGGCATCAGAGAGCAGCCAGGGGCCTGGGATACTAACACTGCCATCAGAGGAAACACACTGGCACACACAATCTGGCAGCAGTCCTTAGCCAGGGGCCTGGGATACTAGCACTGCTATCAGAGGAAACACACTGGCACACACACTGGCACCTGGCCACAGCCAGGGGCCTAGGATACTAACACTGCCATCAGAGGAAACACACTGGCACACACTCTGGCATCAGTCCTCAGCCAGGGGCCTGGGATACTAGCACTGCCATCAGAGGAAACACACTGGCACACACTCTGGCATCAGGGAGCAGCCAGGGGCCTGGGATACTAGCACTGCTATCAGAGGAAACACACTGGCACACACTCCGGCATCAGTCCTCAGCCAGGGGCCTGGGATACTAGCACTGCTATCAGAGGAAACACACTGGCACACACACTGGCACCTGGCCACAGCCAGGGGCCTAGGATACTAACACTGCCATCAGAGGAAACACACTGGCACACACACTGGCATCAGGGAGCAGCCAGGGGCCTGGGATACTAACACTGCTATCAGAGGAAACACACTGGCACACACAATCTGGCATCAGTCCTTAGCCAGGGGCCTGGGATACTAGCACTGCCATCAGAGGAAACACACTGGCACACACACTGGCACCTGGCCACAGCCAGGGGCCTGTGATACTAACACTGCTATCAGAGGAAACACACTGGCACACACACTGGCACCTGGCCACAGCCAGGGGACTAGGATACTAACACTGCCATCAGAGGAAACACACTGGAACACACTCTGGCATCAGGGAGCAGCCAGGGGCCTGTGATACTAGCACTGCCATCAGAGGAAACACACTGGCACACACACTGGCATCCGGGAGCAGCCAGGGGCCTGGGATACCAACACTGCTATCAGAGGAAACACACTGGCACACACACTGGCATCAGGGAGCAGCCAGGGGCCTGGGATACTAACACTGCTATCAGAGGAAACACACTGGCACACACACTGGCATCAGGGAGCAGCCAGGGGCCTGGGATACCAACACTGCCATCAGAGGAAACACACTGGCACACACACTGGCATCAGGGAGCAGCCAGGGGCCTGGGATACTAGCACTGCTATCAGAGGAAACACACTGGCACACACTCTGGCATCAGGGAGCAGCCAGGGGCCTGTGATACTAGCACTGCTATCAGAGGAAACACACTGGCACACACACTGGCATCAGGGAGCAGCCAGGGGCCTGGGATACTAACACTGCTATCAGAGGAAACACACTGGCACACACTCTGGCATCAGTCCTCAGCCAGGGGCCTGGGATACTAGCACTGCTATCAGAGGAAACACACTGGCACACACACTGGCATCAGGGAGCAGCCAAGGGCCTAGTATACTAACACTGCCATCAGAAGAAACACACTGGCACACTCTGGCATCAGGGAGCAGCCAGGGGCCTAGTATACTAACACTGCCATCAGAGGAAACACACTGGCACACTCTGGCATCAGGGAGCAGCCAGGGGCCTGGGATACTAACACTGCTATCAGAGGAAACACACTGGCACAGACTCTGGCATCAGGGAGCAGCCAGGGGCCTGTGATACTAGCACTGCTATCAGAGGAAACACACTGGCACACACACTGGCACCTGGCCACAGCCAGGGGCATAGGATACTAACACTGCTATCAGAGGAAACACACTGGCACACACACTGGCATCAGGGAGCAGCCAGGGGCCTGTGATACTAGCACTGCTATCAGAGGAAACACACTGGCACACACACTGGCACCTGGCCACAGCCAGGGGCATAGGATACTAACACTGCGATCAGAGGAAACACACTGGCACACACTCCGGCATCAGTCCTCAGCCAGGGGCCTAGGATACTAGCACTGCTATCATAGGAAACACACTGGCACACACACACTGGCACCTGGCCACAGCCAGGGGCCTAGGATACTAACACTGCCATCAGAGGAAACACACTGGCACACACTCTGGCATCAGTCTCAGCCAGGGGCCTAGGATACTAAAACTGCCATCAGAGGAAACACACTGGCACACACACTGGCATCAGGGAGCAGCCAGGGGCCTGGGATACCAACACTGCTATCAGAGGAAACACACTGGCACACACACTGGCATCAGGGAGCAGCCAGGGGCCTGTGATACTAGCACTGCTATCAGAGGAAACACACGGGCACACACACTGGCATCAGTGAGCAGCCAGGTGCCTGGGATACTAACACTGCTATCAGAGGAAACACACTGGCACACACACTGGCATCAGGGAGCAGCCAGGGGCCTGGGATACTAGCACTGCTATCAGAGGAAACACACTGGCACACACACTGGCATCAGGGAGCAGCCAGGGGCCTGGGATACTAACACTGCCATCAGAGGAAACACACTGGCACACACCCTGGCACCTGGCCACAGCCAGGGGCCTGGGATACTAACACTGCCATCAGAGGAAACACACTGGCACACACACTGGCATCAGGGAGTAGCCAGGGGCCTGGGATACTAACACTGCTATCAGAGGAAACACACTGGCACACACACTGGCATCAGGGAGCAGCCAGGGGCCTGGGATACTAACACTGCTATCATAGGAAACACACTGGCACACACTCCGGCCTCAGTCCTCAGCCAGGGGCCTGGGATACTAGCACTGCTATCATAGGAAACACACTGGCACACACACACTGGCACCTGGCCACAGCCAGGGGCCTAGGATACTAACACTGCCATCAGAGGAAACACACTGGCACACACTCTGGCATCAGTCTCAGCCAGGGGCCTAGGATACTAACACTGCCATCAGAGGAAACACACTGGCACACACACTGGCATCAGGGAGCAGCCAGGGGCCTGGGATACCAACACTGCTATCAGAGGAAACACACTGGCACACACATTGGCATCAGGGAGCAGCCAGGGGCCTGGGATACTAACACTGCTATCAGAGGAAACACACTGGCACACACACTGGCATCAGGGAGCAGCCAGGGGCCTGGGATACTAACACTGCTATCAGAGGAAACACACTGGCACACACACTGGCATCAGGGAGCAGCCAGGGGCCTGCGATACTAACACTGCTATCAGAGGAAACACACTGGCACACACTCTGGCATCAGGGAGCAGCCAGGGGCCTAGGATACTAACACTGCTATCAGAGGAAACACACTGGCACACACTCTGGCATCAGGGAGCAGCCAGGGGCCTGGGATACTAACACTGCTATCAGAGGAAACACACTGGCACACGCACTGGCATCAGGGAGCAGCCAGGGGCCTGGGATACCAAGACTGCCATCAGAGGAAACACACTGGCACACACACTGGCATCAGGGAGCAGCCAGGGGCCTGGGATACTAACACTGCTATCAGAGGAAACACACTGGCACACACACTGGCATCAGGGAGCAGCCAGGGGCCTGGGATACTAACACTGCCATCAGAGGAAACACACTGGCACACACACTGGCATCAGGGAGCAGCCAGGGGCCTGGGATACTAACACTGCTATCAGAGGAAACACACTGGCACACACACTGGCATCAGGGAGCAGCCCGGGGCCTGGGATACTAACACTGCTATCAGAGGAAACACACTGGCACACACACTGGCATCAGGGAGCAGCCAGGGGCCTGGGATACTAGCACTGCCATCAGAGGAAACACACTGGCACACACTCTGGCATCAGGGAGCAGCCAGGGGCCTGGGATACTAGCACTGCTATTAGAGGAAACACACTGGCACACACACTGGCACCTGGCCACAGCCAGGGGCCTGGGATACTAGCACTGCCATCAGAGGAAACACACTGGCACACACTCTGGCATCAGGGAGCAGCCAGGGGCCTAGGATACTAACACTGCTATCAGAGCAAACACGTCCTTATTGGCACACACACCCTGGCACCTGGCCACAGCCAGGGGCCTGGGATACTAACACTGCCATCAGAGGAAACACACTGGCACACACACTGGCACCTGGCCACAGCCAGGGGCCTGGGATACTAACACTGCCATCAGAGGAAACACACTGGCACACGCACTGGCATCAGGGAGCAGCCAGGGGCCTGGGATACTAACACTGCCATCAGAGGAAACACACTGGCACACACACTGGCACCAGGGAGCAGCCAGGGGCTTGGGATACTAACACTGCCATCAGAGGAAATACACTGGCACACACACTGGCATCAGGGAGCAGCCAGGGGCCTAGGATACTAACACTGCTATCAGAGGAAACACACTGGCACACACACTGGCATCAGGGAGCAGCCAGGGGCCTGGAATACTAACACTGCCATCAGAGGAAATACACTGGCACACACATTGGCATCAGGGAGCAGCCAGGGGCCTGGGATACTAACACTGCTATCAGAGGAAACACACTGGCACACACACTGGCATCAGGGAGCAGCCAGGGGCCTGGGATACTAACACTGCTATCAGAGGAAACACACTGGCACACACACTGGCATCAGGGAGCAGCCAGGGGCCTGGGATACTAACACTGCCATCAGAGGAAACACACTGGCACACACACTGGCATCAGGGAGCAGCCAGGGGCCTGGGATACTAACACTGCTATCAGAGGAAACACACTGGCACACACACTGGCATCAGGGAGCAGCCAGGGGCCTGGGATACTAACACTGCTATCAGAGGAAACACACTGGCACACACACTGGCATCAGGGAGCAGCCAGGGGCCTGGGATACTAGCACTGCCATCAGAGGAAACACACTGGCAAACACTCTGGCATCAGGGAGCAGCCAGGGGCCTGGGATACTAGCACTGCTATCAGAGGAAACACACTGGCACACACACTGGCACCTGGCCACAGCCAGGGGCCTGGGATACTAACACTCCCCTCAGAGGAAACACACTGGCACACGCACTGGCATCAGGGAGCAGCCAGGGGCCTGGGATACTAACACTGCCATCAGAGGAAACACACTGGCACACACACTGGCATCAGGGAGCAGCCAGGGGCCTGGGATACTAACACTGCCATCAGAGGAAATACACTGGCACACACACTGTCATCAGGGAGCAGCCAGGGGCCTAGGATACTAACACTGCTATCAGAGGAAACACACTGGCACACACACTGGCATCAGGGAGCAGCCAGGGGCCTGGAATACTAACACTGCCATCAGAGGAAATACACTGGCACACACATTGGCATCAGGGAGCAGCCAGGGGCCTGGGATACTAACACTGCTATCAGAGGAAACACACTGGCACACACACTGGCATCAGGGAGCAGCCAGGGGCCTGGAATACTAACACTGCCATCAGAGGAAACACACTGGCACACACTCTGGCATCAGTCCTCAGCCAGGGGCCTGGGATACTAACACTGCTATCAGAGGAAACACACTGGCACACACACTGGCATCAGGGAGCAGCCAGGGGCCTGGAATACTAACACTGCTATCAGAGGAAACACACTGGCACACACACTGGCATCAGGGAGCAGCCAGGGGCCTGTGATACTAACACTGCTATCAGAGGAAACACACTGGCACACACTCCGGCATCAGTCCTCAGCCAGGGGCCTAGGATACTAACACTGCTATCAGAGGAAACACACTGGCACACACACTGGCATCAGTCCTCAGCCAGGGGCCTGGGATACTAACACTGCTATCAGAGGAAACACACTGGCACACACACTGGCATCAGGGAGCAGCCAGGGGCCTGGGATACTAGCACTGCCATCAGAGGAAATACACTGGCACACACATTGGCATCAGGGAGCAGCCAGGGGCCTGGGATACTAACACTGCTATCAGAAGAAAACACACTGGCACACACATTGGCATCAGGGAGCAGCCAGGGGCCTGGGATACTAGCACTGCTATCAGAGGAAACACACTGGCACACACACTGGCATCAGTCCTCAGCCAGGGGCCTGGGATACTAGCACTGCCATCAGAGGAAATACACTGGCACACACATTGGCATCAGGGAGCAGCCAGGGGCCTGGGATACTAACACTGCTATCAGAGGAAACACACTGGCACACACACTGGCATCAGGGAGCAGCCAGGGGCCTGGAATACTAACACTGCCATCAGAGGAAACACACTGGCACACGCTCTGGCATCAGTCCTCAGCCAGGGGCCTAGGATACTAACACTGCTATCAGAGGAAACACACTGGCACACACACTGGCATCAGGGAGCAGCCAGGGGCCTGGAATACTAACACTGCTGTCAGAGGAAACACACTGGCACACACACTGGCATCAGGGAGCAGCCAGGGGCCTGGGATACTAACACTGCTATCAGAGGAAACACACTGGCACACACACTGGCATCAGGGAGCAGCCAGGGGCATGTGATACTAACACTGCTATCAGAGGAAACACACTGGCACACACACTGGCATCAGGGAGCAGCCAGGGGCCTGTGATACTAACACTGCTATCAGAGGAAACACACTGGCACACACATTGGCATCAGGGAGCAGCCAGGGGCCTGGGATACTAACACTGCTATCAGAGGAAACACACTGGCACACACACTGGCATCAGGGAGCAGCCAGGGGCCTGGAATACTAACACTGCCATCAGAGGAAACACACTGGCACACACACACCCTGGCACCTGGCCACAGCCAGGGGCCTGGGATACTAACACTGCTATCAGAGGAAACACACTGGCACACACTCTGGCATCAGTCCTCAGCCAGGGTCCTGGGATACTAGCACTGCTATCACCGGAAACACACTGGCACACACCCTGGCACCTGGCCACAGCCAGAGATGCCAACAGAACAAGCACTTCATCCGGTGGACCGACCAAGAGGTTCTTATTTGACGAAATATCTCAGCAGCTGCGGCTATAAATCTCCATATCAGGAGGGAGGGTTTCCATTGTACCAGGGCTGTGAGAGATGCACTTACAACAGAGACCAGCAAGGCTGTGAGAGATGCACTTACAACAGAGACTAGCAAGGCTGTGAGAGATGCACTTACAACAGATACCAGCAAGGCTGTGAGAGATGCACTTACAACAGAGACTAGCAAGGCTGTGAGAGATGCACTTACAACAGAGGCCAGCAAGGCTGTGAGAGATGCACTTACAACAGAGACTAGTGGGGCTGTGGAGAGAAGCACTTACAACAGAGACTAGCAAGGCTGTGGAGAGAAGCACTTACAACAGAGACTAGCAAGGCTGTGAGAGATGCACTTACAACAGAGACTAGCAAGGCTGTGAGAGATGCACTTACAACAGAGGCCAGCAAGGCTGTGAGAGATGCACTTACAACAGAGACCAGCAAGGCTGTGAGGGATGCACTTACAACAGAGACCAGCAAGGCTGTGGAGAGATGCACTTACAACAGAGACCAGCAAGGCTGTGGAGAGATGCACTTACAACAGAGACTAGCAAGGCTGTGAGAGATGCACTTACAACAGATACCAGCAAGGCTGTGAGAGATGCACTTACAACAGAGACTAGCAAGGCTGTGAGAGATGCACTTACAACAGAGGCCAGCAAGGCTGTGAGAGATGCACTTACAACAGAGACTAGTGGGGCTGTGGAGAGAAGCACTTACAACAGAGACTAGCAAGGCTGTGGAGAGAAGCACTTACAACAGAGACTAGCAAGGCTGTGAGAGATGCACTTACAACAGAGACTAGCAAGGCTGTGAGAGATGCACTTACAACAGAGGCCAGCAAGGCTGTGAGAGATGCACTTACAACAGAGACCAGCAAGGCTGTGAGGGATGCACTTACAACAGAGACCAGCAAGGCTGTGGAGAGATGCACTTACAACAGAGACCAGCAAGGCTGTGAGAGATGCACTTACAGCAGAGACTAGCAAGGCTGTGAGAGATGCACTTACAACAGAGACTAGTGGGGCTGTGAGAGATGCACTTACAACAGAGACTAGCAAGGCTGTGAGAGAAGCACTTACAACAGAGACTAGCAAGGCTGTGAGAGATGCACTTACAACAGAGACCAGCAAGGCTGTGAGAGATGCACTTACAACAGAGACCAGCAAGGCTGTGAGAGATGCACTTACAACAGAGACTAGCAAGGCTGTGGAGAGATGCACTTACAACAGAGACCAGCAAGGCTGTGAGAGATGCACTTACAACAGAGACTAGTGGGGCTGTGGAGAGAAGCACTTACAACAGAGACTAGCAAGGCTGTGGAGAGAAGCACTTACAACAGTGACCAGCAAGGCTGTGAGAGATGCACTTACAACAGAGACTAGCAAGGCTGTGAGAGATGCACCTACAACAGAGACTAGCAAGGCTGTGAGAGATGCACTTACAACAGAGGCCAGCAAGGCTGTGAGAGATGCAGTTACAACAGAGACCAGCAAGGCTGTGAGAGATGCACTTACAACAGAGACTAGCAAGGCTGTGGAGAGATGCACTTACAACAGAGACTAGCAAGGCTGTGAGAGATGCACTTACAACATAGACTAGCAAGGCTGTGGAGAGATGCACTTACAACAGAGACCAGCAAGGCTGTGGAGAGATGCACTTACAACAGAGACCAGCAAGGCTGTGAGAGATGCACTTACAACAGAGACCAGCAAGGCTGTGGAGAGATGCACTTACAACAGAGACTAGCAAGGCTGTGGAGAGATGCACTTACAACAGAGACCAGCAAGGCTGTGGAGAGATGCACTTACAACAGAGGCCAGCAAGGCTGTGAGAGATGCACTTACAGCAGAGACTAGCAAGGCTGTGAGAGATGCACTTACAGCAGAGACTAGCAAGGCTGTGAGAGATGCACTTACAACAGAGACTAGTGGGGCTGTGAGAGATGCACTTACAACAGAGACTAGCAAGGCTGTGAGAGAACTACCGCCCCATCTCGCTCCTCCCGTTTCCAGCCAAAGTCATCGAGAAGACCCTCAACAAGCAGATGGCCGCCTTCCTCGAGACGAGCGGATCCCTCGACCCCTCACAGTCCGGCTTTCGAGCCAATCACAGCACCGAGACCGCCCTCATCGCCGCCACTGATGACATCCGAGCCCTGATGGACAATGGAGAAACAGCAGCCCTCATCCTCCTAGACCTCTCCGCGGCCTTCGACACGGTCTGCCACCGCACCCTAGTACAGCGCCTCAGCAACATCGGAATCCAGGACAAGGCGCTGGAATGGATCATCTCCTTCCTCGACGGAAGAACACAGAGAGTCCGCCTACCACCGTACAAGTCAGAGGCCTCCGAAGTCATCTGCGGCGCCCCTCAAGGATCATCTCTGAGCCCCACTCTCTTCAACGTCTACATGAGCCCCCTCGCGGCCATCGTACGCAAACACAACCTCAGCATAATCTCCTACGCCGACGACACCCAGCTGATCCTCTACCTGACCAACGACCCCGCCTCCGCCAGAGCCAACCTGCACGAAGGAATGAGAGAGGTAGCCGAGTGGATGACGACCAGCCGCCTAAAACTGAACTCGGACAAGACGGAGGTCCTCATCCTGGGCTCTTCCCCCTCCGCCTGGGACGACTCCTGGTGGCCCCCCGCCCTGGGCACCGCACCCAAACCGACAGACCATGCACGCAACCTGGGCTTCATCCTGGACTCCTCCCTCTCCATGACCAGACAAGTCAACAACGTCTCCTCGGCGTGCTTCAACATCCTACGCATGCTACGGAAGATTTTCCGGTGGATCCCCACCGAGACCAGGAAGACCGTCACCCAGGCCCTCGTCACCAGCCGACTGGACTACGGCAACGCCCTCTACGCCGGTACCACCGCCAAGCTCCAGAAGAGACTCCAGCGGATCCAGAACGCCTCAGCCAGACTCATCCTCGACATCCCACGAACCAGCCACATCACCGGACATCTGAGAGACCTTCACTGGCTCCCCGTCAACAAAAGAATCGCCTTCCGCCTCCTCACCCACGCACACAAAGCCCTACACGACCAAGGCCCGAGCTACCTCAACAGCCGGATCAACTTCTACGCACCCAAACGCCACCTCCGATCAGCCAACCACGCCCTCGCCGCCGCCCCCCGCATCCGAAGAGCGACTACAGGAGGAAGGTCCTTCTCCTACCTGGCCGCCAAGACCTATAACTCCCTCCCTCCCGACCTGCGCCTGACCCAAGACCACCTCTCCTTCAGGAAGAAGCTGAAGACCTGGCTGTTCGAGCAGTAGCGGCACCCACTCCCTCCCCCCCCCCAGCGCCTTGAGACCCTACGGGTATGTAGCGCGCTCTACAAGTGTCACTGATTGGATAGAGAGATGCACTTACAACAGAGGCCAGCAAGGCTGTGAGAGATGCACTTACAGCAGAGACGAGCAAGGCTGTGAGAGATGCACTTACAACAGAGACTAGTGGGGCTGTGAGAGATGCACTTACAGCAGAGACCAGCAAGGCTGTGAGAGATGCACTTACAACAGAGACCACCAAGGCTGTGAGAGATGCACTTACAACAGAGACTAGTGGGGCGGTGGGGAGATGCACTTACAACAGAGACCAGCAAGGCTGTGAGAGATGCACTTACAACAGAGACTAGTGGGGCTGTGGGGAGATGCACTTACAACAGAGACCAGCAAGTCTGGGAGAGATGCACTTACAACAGAGACCAGCAAGGCTGTGAGAGATGCACTTACAACAGAGACCAGCAAGGCTGTGAGAGATGCACTTACAACAGAGACTAGCAAGGCTGTGAGAGATGCACTTACAACAGAGACTAGCAAGGCTGTGGAGAGATGCACTTACAACAGAGACCAGCAAGGCTGTGAGAGATGCACTTACAGCAGAGACTAGCAAGGCTGTGAGAGATGCACTTACAACAGAGACTAGTGGGGCTGTGAGAGATGCACTTACAACAGAGACTAGCAAGGCTGTGGAGAGATGCACTTACAACAGAGACCAGCAAGGCTGTGAGAGATGCACTTACAGCAGAGACTAGCAAGGCTGTGAGAGATGCACTTACAACAGAGACTAGTGGGGCTGTGAGAGATGCACTTACAACAGAGACTAGCAAGGCTGTGAGAGATGCACTTACAACAGAGACTAGCAAGGCTGTGAGAGATGCACTTACAACAGAGACTAGCAAGGCTGTGGAGAGATGCACTTACAACAGAGACCAGCAAGGCTGTGGAGAGATGCACTTACAACAGAGACCAGCAAGGCTGTGGAGAGATGCACTTACAACAGAGACTAGCAAGGCTGTGGAGAGATGCACTTACAACAGAGACCAGCAAGGCTGTGGAGAGATGCACTTACAACAGAGGCCAGCAAGGCTGTGAGAGATGCACTTACAGCAGAGACTAGCAAGGCTGTGAGAGATGCACTTACAGCAGAGACTAGCAAGGCTGTGAGAGATGCACTCACAACAGAGAATAGTGGGGCTGTGAGAGATGCACTTACAACAGAGACTAGCAAGGCTGTGAGAGATGCACTTACAACAGAGGCCAGCAAGGCTGTGAGAGATGCACTTACAGCAGAGACTAGCAAGGCTGTGAGAGATGCACTTACAACAGAGACTAGTGAGGCTCTGAGAGATGCACTTACAGCAGAGACCAGCAAGGCTGTGAGAGATGCACTTACAACAGAGACCACCAAGGCTGTGAGAGATGCACTTACAACAGAGACTAGTGGGGCTGTGGGGAGATGCACTTACAACAGAGACCAGCAAGGCTGTGAGAGATGCACTTACAACAGAGACTAGTGGGGCTGTGGGGAGATGCACTTACAACAGAGACTAGTGGGGCTGTGGGGAGATGCACTTACAACAGAGACCAGCAAGTCTGTGAGAGATGCACTTACAACAGAGACCAGCAAGGCTGTGAGAGATGCGCTTACAACAGAGACCAGCAAGGCTGTGAGAGATGCACTTACAACAGAGACTAGCAAGGCTGTGAGAGATGCACTTACAACAGAGACTAGCAAGGCTGTGGAGAGATGCACTTACAACAGAGACCAGCAAGGCTGTGAGAGATGCACTTACAACAGAGACTAGTGGGGCTGTGAGAGATGCACTTACAGCAGAGACCAGCAAGGCTGTGAGAGATGCACTTACAACAGAGACCACCAAGGCTGTGAGAGATGCACTTACAACAGAGACTAGTGGGGCGGTGGGGAGATGCACTTACAACAGAGACCAGCAAGGCTGTGAGAGATGCACTTACAACAGAGACTAGTGGGGCTGTGGGGAGATGCACTTACAACAGAGACCAGCAAGTCTGGGAGAGATGCACTTACAACAGAGACCAGCAAGGCTGTGAGAGATGCACTTACAACAGAGACCAGCAAGGCTGTGAGAGATGCACTTACAACAGAGACTAGCAAGGCTGTGAGAGATGCACTTACAACAGAGACTAGCAAGGCTGTGGAGAGATGCACTTACAACAGAGACCAGCAAGGCTGTGAGAGATGCACTTACAGCAGAGACTAGCAAGGCTGTGAGAGATGCACTTACAACAGAGACTAGTGGGGCTGTGAGAGATGCACTTACAACAGAGACTAGCAAGGCTGTGGAGAGATGCACTTACAACAGAGACCAGCAAGGCTGTGAGAGATGCACTTACAGCAGAGACTAGCAAGGCTGTGAGAGATGCACTTACAACAGAGACTAGTGGGGCTGTGAGAGATGCACTTACAACAGAGACTAGCAAGGCTGTGAGAGATGCACTTACAACAGAGACTAGCAAGGCTGTGAGAGATGCACTTACAACAGAGACTAGCAAGGCTGTGGAGAGATGCACTTACAACAGAGACCAGCAAGGCTGTGGAGAGATGCACTTACAACAGAGACCAGCAAGGCTGTGGAGAGATGCACTTACAACAGAGACTAGCAAGGCTGTGGAGAGATGCACTTACAACAGGGACCAGCAAGGCTGTGGAGAGATGCACTTACAACAGAGGCCAGCAAGGCTGTGAGAGATGCACTTACAGCAGAGACTAGCAAGGCTGTGAGAGATGCACTTACAGCAGAGACTAGCAAGGCTGTGAGAGATGCACTCACAACAGAGAATAGTGGGGCTGTGAGAGATGCACTTACAACAGAGACTAGCAAGGCTGTGAGAGATGCACTTACAACAGAGGCCAGCAAGGCTGTGAGAGATGCACTTACAGCAGAGACTAGCAAGGCTGTGAGAGATGCACTTACAACAGAGACTAGTGAGGCTCTGAGAGATGCACTTACAGCAGAGACCAGCAAGGCTGTGAGAGATGCACTTACAACAGAGACCACCAAGGCTGTGAGAGATGCACTTACAACAGAGACTAGTGGGGCTGTGGGGAGATGCACTTACAACAGAGACCAGCAAGGCTGTGAGAGATGCACTTACAACAGAGACTAGTGGGGCTGTGGGGAGATGCACTTACAACAGAGACTAGTGGGGCTGTGGGGAGATGCACTTACAACAGAGACCAGCAAGTCTGTGAGAGATGCACTTACAACAGAGACCAGCAAGGCTGTGAGAGATGCGCTTACAACAGAGACCAGCAAGGCTGTGAGAGATGCACTTACAACAGAGACTAGCAAGGCTGTGAGAGATGCACTTACAACAGAGACTAGCAAGGCTGTGGAGAGATGCACTTACAACAGAGACCAGCAAGGCTGTGAGAGATGCACTTACAGCAGAGACTAGCAAGGCTGTGAGAGATGTACTTACAACAGAGACTAGTGGGGCTGTGAGAGATGCACTTACAACAGAGACTAGCAAGGCTGTGAGAGATGCACTTACAACAGAGACCAGCAAGGCTGTGAGAGATGCACTTACAACAGAGACTAGCAAGGCTGTGGAGAGATGCACTTACAACAGAGACCAGCAAGGCTGTGAGAGATGCACTTACAGCAGAGACTAGCAAGGCTGTGAGAGATGTACTTACAACAGAGACTAGTGGGGCTGTGAGAGAAGCACTTACAACAGAGACTAGCAAGGCTGTGAGAGTTGCACTTACAACAGAGACCAGCAAAGCTGTGGAGAGATGCACTTACAACAGAGATCAGCAAGGCTGTGAGAGATGCACTTACAACAGAGGCCAGCAAGGCTGTGGAGAGATGCACTTACAACAGAGACCAGCAAGGCTGTGAGAGATGCACTTACAACAGAGACCAGCAAGGCTGTGGAGAGATGCACTTACAACAGAGGCCAGCAAGGCTGTGAGAGATGCACTTACAACAGAGACCAGCAAGGCTGTGGAGAGATGCACTTACAACAGAGACCAGCAAGGCTGTGAGAGATGCACTTACAACAGAGACCAGCAAGGCTGTGAGAGATGCACTTACAACAGAGACCAGCAAGTCTGTGAGAGATGCACTTACAACAGGGACTAGCAAGGCTGTGAGAGATGCACTTACAACAGGGACTAGCAAGGCTGTGAGAGATGAACTTACAACAGAGACCAGCAAGGCTGTGAGAGATGCACTTACAACAGAGACTAGCAAGGCTGTGAGAGATGCACTTACAACAGGGACTAGCAAGGCTGTGAGAGATGCACTTACAACAGAGACTAGCAAGGCTGTGAGAGATGCACTTACAACAGAGACTAGTGGGGCTGTGAGAGATGCACTTACAACAGAGACCAGCAAGGCTGTGGAGAGATGCACTTACAACAGAGACCAGCAAGGCTGTGAGAGATGCACTTACAACAGAGACTAGTGGGGCTGTGGGGAGATGCACTTACAACAGAGACTAGCAAGGCTGTGAGAGATGCACTTACAACAGAGACTAGTGGGGCTGTGAGAGATGCACTTACAACAGAGACCAGCAAGGCTGTGAGAGATGCACTTACAACAGAGACCAGCAAGGCTGTGAGAGATGCACTTACAACAAAGACTAGTGGGGCTGTGGGGAGATGCACTTACAACAGAGACTAGCAAGGCTGTGAGAGATGCACTTACAACAGAGACCAGCAAGGCTGTCAGAGATGCACTTACAACAGAGGCCAGCAAGGCTGTGGAGAGATGCACTTACAACAGAGACCAGCAAGGCTGTGAGAGATGCACTTACAACAGAGGCCAGCAAGGCTGTGAGAGATGTACTTACAACAGAGACTAGTGGGGCTGTGAGAGATGCACTTACAACAGAGACCAGCAAGGCTGTGAGAGATGCACTTACAACAGAGGCCAGCAAGGCTGTGGAGAGATGCACTTCCAACAGAGACCAGCAAGGCTGTGAGAGATGCACTTACAACAGAGGCCAGCAAGGCTGTGAGAGATGTACTTACAACAGAGACTAGTTTGGCTGTGGAGAGAAGCACTTACAACAGAGGCTCTGTCTCTAATGATCTATCACCTGTGACATTCCCTCTGCCACCCGCAGCCGTGGATTTGAGAAAGTGATATCTCCGCAAAGAGACACTTAACTGCCACCAACCCATGTCTGGAGGCAGTGACATCACCCTGAAGGGACCCCCCCCCCCCCGCTCCTACTATAGAGACATGTCAGCAGGGTCCCTCCTGCCTGTGCCGCCTCCTTCTTCTCAGACCCCCAGGTTGACATGAGCAGACCTCTCGCTAGAAGAGACATCCCAGAAGTGGGGTAACAAAGATCCCCGAGCGCAGACCCCGCAGTGCAGGGGGCCCGAGCTCCAGGGGACCCCCCAGCACGGTACCCTGGCCTGAGAGACCCTCAGTCCGGAGGGGGGCCTCACCATGTTCTTTGCAAGGGAGGGTGGGACGGGGCTTACGTTTGGTTATGCAACCGCAACCCCACGCCCTTGGCGTTCAGCTGATTAATGCGAGGTGTCTGACAAAGCCCCCCTGACCCAAAAGGACACCCGGAGGCCCCTGATAGGTGCCCCAGGTGACTTACCAAGAAGAGCAGGGTTAGAAGCAGCAGCCCCCCAAGGGTGGAGAACACCGCAATCAGGGCGATCTTCCAGGGTTCGAGGCCCTTCACCTCCGCGCTCCCGGTCGTGGTGGTCTCTGTGAAGGAAAGGACAGCGCGTCATCTGGGGGGCAAGCCTGGTGTGCAGGGACCCTAGGTAAGGCAGACCTCTGTCCTAGTGTGCAGGGACCCTAGGTAAGGCAGACCTCTGTCCTTGTGTGCAGGGACCCTAGGTAAGGCAGACCTCTGTCCTAGTGTGCAGGGACCCTAGGTAAGGCAGACCTCTGTCCTAGTGTGCAGGGACCCTAGGTACAGCAGACCTCTGTCCTAGTGTGCAGGGACCCTAGGTACAGCAGACCTCTGTCCTAGTGTGCAGGGACCCTAGGTAAGGCAGACCTCTGTCCTTGTGTGCAGGGACCCTAGGTAAGGCGGACCTCTGTCCTAGTGTGCAGGGACCCTAGGTAAGGCAGACCTCTGTCCTAGTGTGCAGGGACCCTAGGTACAGCAGACCTCTGTCCTAGTGTGCAGGGACCCTAGGTAAGGCAGACCTCTGTCCTAGTGTGCAGGGACCCTAGGTACAGCAGACATCTGTCCTAGTGTGCAGGGACCCTAGGTACAGCAGACCTCTGTCCTAGTGTGCAGGGACCCTAGGTAAGGCAGACCTTTGTCCTAGTGTGCAGGGACCCTAGGTACATCAGACCTCTGTCCTAGTGTGCAGGGACCCTAGGTACAGCAGACCTATGTGCTAGTCTGCAGGGACCCTAGGTACAGCAGACCTCTGTCCTAGTGTGCAGGGACCCTAGGTACAGCAGACCTCTGTCCTAGTGTGCAGGGACCCTAGCTACGGCAGACCTCTGTCCTAGTGTGCAGGGACCCTAGGTACGGCAGACCTCTGTCCTAGTGTGCAGGGACCCTAGGTACGGCAGACCTCTGTCCTAGTGTGTAGGGACCCTAGGTACAGCAGACCTCTGTCCTAGTGTGCAGGGACCCTAGGTAAGGCAGACCTCTGTCCTAGTGTGCAGGGACCCTAGGTAAGGCAGACCTCTGTCCTAGTGTGCAGGGACCCTAGGTAAGGCAGACCTCTGTCCTAGTGTGCAGGGACCCTAGGTAAGGCAGACCTCTGTCCTAGTGTGCAGGGACCCTAGGTACAGCAGACCTCTGTCGTAGTGTGCAGGGACCCTAGGTACAGCAGACCTCTGTCCTAGTGTGCAGGGACCCTAGGTAAGGCAGACCTCTGTCCTAGTGTGCAGGGACCCTAGGTAAGGCAGACATCTGTCCTATTGTGCAGGGACCCGAGATAAGGCAGACCTCTGTCCTAGTGTGCAGGGACCCTAGGTAAGGCAGACCTCTGTCCTAGTGTGCAGGGACCCTAGGTACGGCAGACCTCTGTCCTAGTGTGCAGGGACCCTAGGTAAGGCAGACCTCTGTCCTAGTGTGCAGGGACCCTAGGTAAGGCAGACCTTTGTCCTAGTGTGCAGGGACCCTAGGTACAGCAGACCTCTGTCCTAGTGTGCAGGGACCCTAGGTACAGCAGACCTCTGTACTAGTGTGCAGGGACCCTAGGTAAGGCAGACCTCTGTCCTAGTGTGCAGGGACCCTAGGTACAGCAGACCTCTGTCCTAGTGTGCAGGGACCCTAGGTAAGGCAGACCTCTGTCCTAGTGTGCAGGGACCCTAGGTACAGCAGACCTCTGTCCTAGTGTGCAGGGACCCTAGGTACAGCAGACCTCTGTCCTAGTGTGCAGGGACCCTAGGTACAGCAGACCTCTGTCCTAGTGTGCAGGGACCCTAGGTACAGCAGACCTCTGTCCTAGTGTGCAGGGACCCTAGGTACAGCAGACCTCTGTCCTAGTGTGCAGGGACCCTAGGTACAGCAGACCTCTGTCCTAGTGTGCAGGGACCCTAGGTAAGGCAGACCTCTGTCCTAGTGTGCAGGGACCCTAGGTAAGGCAGACATTTGTCCTAGTGTGCAGGGACCCTAGGTAAGGCAGATCTCTGTCCTAGTGTGCAGGGACCCTAGGTAAGGCAGACCTCTGTCCTAGTGTGCAGGGACCCTAGGTACGGCAGACCTCTGTCCTAGTGTGCAGGGACCCTCGGTAAGGCAGACCTCTGTCCTAGTGTGCAGGGACCCTAGGTACAGCAGACCTCTGTCCTAGTGTGCAGGGACCCTAGGTACAGCAGACCTCTGTACTAGTGTGCAGGGACCCTAGGTAAGGCAGACCTCTGTCCTAGTGTGCAGGGACCCTAGGTACAGCAGACCTCTGACCTAGTGTGCAGGGACCCTAGGTACAGCAGACCTCTGTCCTAGTGTGCAGGGACCCTAGGTAAGGCAGACCTCTGTCCTAGTGTGCAGGGACCCTAGGTAAGGCAGACCTCTGTCCTAGTGTGCAGGGACCCTAGGTACAGCAGACCTCTGTGCTAGTGTGCAGGGACCCTAGGTACAGCAGACCTCTGTCCTAGTGTGCAGGGACCCTAGGTACAGCAGACCTCTGTCCTAGTGTACAGGGACCCTAGGTAAGGCAGACCTCTGTCCTAGTGTGCAGGGACCCTAGGTAAGGCAGACCTCTGTCCTAGTGTGCAGGGACCCTAGGTAAGGCAGACCTCTGTCCTAGTGTGCAGGGACCCTAGGTACAGCAGACCTCTGTACTAGTGTGCAGGGACCCTAGGTAAGGCAGACCTCTGTCCTAGTGTGCAGGGACCCTAGGTACAGCAGACCTCTGTCCTAGTGTGCAGGGACCCTAGGTAAGGCAGACCTCTGTCCTAGTGTGCAGGGACCCTAGGTACAGCAGACCTCTGTACTAGTGTGCAGGGACCCTAGGTAAGGCAGACCTCTGTCCTAGTGTGCAGGGACCCTAGGTAAGGCAGACCTCTGTCCTAGTGTGCAGGGACCCTAGGTACAGCAGACCTCTGTCCTAGTGTGCAGGGACCCTAGGTAAGGCAGATCTCTGTCCTAGTGTGCAGGGACCCTAGGTAAGGCATACCTCTGTCCTAGTGTGCAGGGACCCTAGGTAAGGCAGACCTCTGTCCTAGTGTGCAGGGACCCTAGGTACAGCAGACCTCTGTACTAGTGTGCAGGGACCCTAGGTAAGGCAGACCTCTGTCCTAGTGTGCAGGGACCCTAGGTACAGCAGACCTCTGTGCTAGTGTGCAGGGACCCTAGGTACAGCAGACCTCTGTCCTAGTGTGCAGGGACCCTAGGTACAGCAGACCTCTGTCCTAGTGTACAGGGACCCTAGGTAAGGCAGACCTCTGTCCTAGTGTGCAGGGACCCTAGGTAAGGCAGACCTCTGTCCTAGTGTGCAGGGACCCTAGGTAAGGCAGACCTCTGTCCTAGTGTGCAGGGACCCTAGGTACAGCAGACCTCTGTACTAGTGTGCAGGGACCCTAGGTAAGGCAGACCTCTGTCCTAGTGTGCAGGGACCCTAGGTACAGCAGACCTCTGTCCTAGTGTGCAGGGACCCTAGGTAAGGCAGACCTCTGTCCTAGTGTGCAGGGACCCTAGGTACAGCAGACCTCTGTACTAGTGTGCAGGGACCCTAGGTAAGGCAGACCTCTGTCCTAGTGTGCAGGGACCCTAGGTAAGGCAGACCTCTGTCCTAGTGTGCAGGGACCCTAGGTACAGCAGACCTCTGTCCTAGTGTGCAGGGACCCTAGGTAAGGCAGACCTCTGTCCTAGTGTGCAGGGACCCTAGGTACAGCAGACCTCTGTCCTAGTGTGCAGGGACCCTAGGTACAGCAGACCTCTGTCCTAGTGTGCAGGGACCCTAGGTACGGCAGACCTCTGTCCTAGTGTGCAGGGACCCTAGGTACAGCAGACCTCTGTCCTAGTGTACAGGGACCCTAGGTAAGGCAGACCTCTGTCCTAGTGTGCAGGGACCCTAGGTAAGGCAGACCTCTGTCCTAGTGTGCAGGGACCCTAGGTAAGGCAGACCTCTGTCCTAGTGTGCAGGGACCCTAGGTACAGCAGACCTCTGTACTAGTGTGCAGGGACCCTAGGTAAGGCAGACCTCTGTCCTAGTGTGCAGGGACCCTAGGTACAGCAGACCTCTGTCCTAGTGTGCAGGGACCCTAGGTACAGCAGACCTCTGTCCTAGTGTGCAGGGACCCTAGGTACAGCAGACCTCTGTCCTAGTGTGCAGGGACCCTAGGTAAGGCAGACCTCTGTCCTAGTGTGCAGGGACCCTAGGTAAGGCAGACCTCTGTCCTAGTGTGCAGGGACCCTAGGTACAGCAGACCTCTGTCCTAGTGTGCAGGGACCCTAGGTAAGGCAGACCTCTGTCCTAGTGTGCAGGGACCCTAGGTAAGGCAGACCACGGTTTACTACTTTTCGGTATTCACAAAGGTAAGCTTAGAACAAAAGACTAACGTTACTACTTTTCCATACTGACAAAGTTGAGTTACTATTCGTAAAGTTAGACTTTTGATCTAAGTTTAGCTTTGTGAATACCGATAAGTTTAAACTTACACAAAAGAGTAGGTTTTCCTTTGTGAATCGGGCCATCATGTGGTTGTGGGATGGAAGTAGGAGTGTTGGTGGCAGCAGAACTTCCGGCTAGGCTGTCACGCTGATACACCACCCATGGTCAGGTTGGCAGTGGGGCAATACTGGCCATTTCCCCCTGCTGGGGCGAGTGTACAACCTGCAGATGGGATAGTGGCCAGAGAGGTTTCTGCATTCTTAGGTTCTTGAGTATAAAGTGCCCCAATGCATCCTCAGGGGTAATAAGAAAAACCTAAAGGGTATTATAATTCAATAAAGCTTACCTGCACTGGTGGTAGTGCTTCCGGTTCCTGTGGTGGTGCTTCCGGTTCCTGTGGTGGTTGCTTCAGCTGCTGCGGTGGTGGTTGCGGCAGGTGTGGTGGTGGTTGCGGCAGGTGTGGTGGTGGTTGCCGTTGGTGTGGTGGTGGTTGCCGCTGGTGTGGTGGTGGTTGCTGCTGGTGTGGTAGTGGTTGCTGCTGGTGTGGTGGTGGTTGCTGCTGGTGTGGTGGTTGTTGCGGCTGCTGAGGAGAACAGGAGGTGGTTTCAGAAATTAGATTTGCTACTACATCCTGCACACCCCTGAACTGACAGTGAGATTGTGGGTGCTGCGAGGGCCTCTCTGGCAGGCCATCTTCAAGGAGTCAGTAGAACCATGGTGCAGTGGTCCCCAAACCCTTAAACACATTCTCTCAGTTTCCTGCACCTTTTTGTTGCCCCTGATGGAGCTTCTCAAAATCTCTTTCAGCCTATAAACTATTTCACATACCCAAAAAGAGTTAAGAGGGGCAGTGATGCTGCAAAGCCTTCTGATGAAGAGGAATGCAGTAATAATGCAGTGGCGGCTCCTGCGCAATGGCGGTGGAGCACCGCCCCACTGGCTAAGAGCCAGCAGCTGAAAAATAAAGTGATTTTTGAATTGCTTTATCTTTTTAGCTGCTGGCACTGAGCCAGTGTGTGCAGGAAGAGGTGAGGCCGGGCCATGGGAGTGGCAAATGTGCACTTTTAAGCGCACATGTCAGTTGGCCGGCCGTTTCAGGCCTTCCAAACTGACATGCGCACTTAGGTTTCTCCAACCCAGCTGTAATGTACAGTCAGGTTGGAAAAACAGTGCAAACTCCCTGTGCCTGAGCGAGCGTTGATCTAGTCCACTCAGGCCAATCCCCACGCTGCTCTCATGCTTGAGAGCAGCGTGGGGATTGGATAGGGAGTCCGATACTGTCCCAGGGACTGCTGGCACCAGGAGCAGAGGAGTGTGAGGCGGCTGGATGCACCAAGTAAGTCTTGTTTTTTATTATTTACTAATCCCCCAGCACACTTCCTGCCAGCCCTCTTCTCCCCTTTTGCGCAAAGATATTCACCGTCCCAGGAGAGGCGTAACAAGGAGAAATATGTTTATTTACCCTCGTTTTTTCCTCATTCTATGTACGAAATATGACATTTCGCTGGAGCACATCTAAAGGAAAGATTTCTAATCTTTAATTAATTAATTAATTAATTGCAGGTTTATATAGCGCTAGGATCGACTCCCGGAGGAGTATCTCCGCGCTTCGGCCGCTGCGAAACCCTTCCTGGCTTCCCTGAGAGATGGTCCCTTAATGGGTATCTCCAGGGTGAGACCAGGCATCCCCGGCGGTCTGGTGGGGCCGTTAGTGAAGATGAGGCAAGCTAATGCCCAGAGTTGCCGAGTGTGATCGCTGATCAGAGTGGGCACCGAGGCGAGAGAATTATCGAGTCCGCTGACCCTGGTCCAGAAACCTGCCGCGCCGGGAATCGAACCCTGGTCCCGGGCCGTCCTCTGCTCTCGGGTCTGCCGCCTCTAACCAGTGAGCCACACTACTTCACCTTCATCTTGCGCTCTGCTTCAATCCAACAGCGCCTAGACAAACTCCGCCACCTTCACACTGCCCCAGGGCTTTCAAGAGGTGCCCAGAGGTGCTGCGGCTTCGGGCCGCCTGCCTTTGGAATCTAGAGAATATGGGGCATATTTACAATAAAGTCATGCAGGCCAGCAAGCCACCTTCCTGCGCCGCATGACTGTGAAAGGGCAGGAAGGCGTCCTGCCTTTGCCCCTGCGCTGGTGCCCCTTTGTCCCCCTACCACCAGCGCAGGCACCCTCGCCCCATGGTGCAAGGGGGCCTCTGTTGCAGGAACAAAGAGGCACCTTCCTGCACAAAAGCAATCCTGAGGACATGTTCTTCTTTCTACGTGTGCTGCATGCAGAGGAAGTAACAAGAAGAAATGAAGATATTTCTTCCCATTACGCCTTCCCTGGGAAGGCGTATCTTTTCAGCGCATTCCCAAGTCTTCAACTTTTGATAAATCTTGGAATATGTACAAAACCATGAGGGTTGCACGGGAACGCCAATGCAACGCCCATGCAACGCCCACGCAACGCCCACGCAACGCCCATGCAACGCCCACGCAACGCCCATGCAACGCCTTCTCAGGGCAGAGAAACCCAATGCAATGATTTGTGCTGTGTTGCGTTACTGCTAATTTACGAAGCCACTCACGGCCACAGACGATGGCCTTACCTGCTTTCATAAATCACATTTTGGGCTTGCGTCACACTTGCACCGCGTTGCATGGAGCAAGCGCGAATCAAGTCCTATCATAATTCTGCCCCTCATTGAACAAGGAACGCCACAACAGAAAACGATAGTTATATGACCAATGGGGTCTTCGTGCCACCCTCAAACGTGCATTATTATAAGTAGCCAACGCCATTCCACCCTGACTTAAACTGTGCACTTTAGAGTTTGTGTTTCATCTTCTTTCTGATCACAGAAACCGAATTCTAAAAACTCACAGCCTGATTCATGTAGGTAAATTGCACTCGCAAAGGGCCAGATTCTCAGAATCTGGCCCTTAGTGAGTGCGATTTTTGCATTTGGTATTCATGATACCAAATGCAAAAATCGCTATGTAAGAATTCGCATATTTGCGTGGAATGGCATTTAAGGAATCTCTAATAGAGATTCCTCAAATGCTATTCATGACACACAACAAAATTTCGATTTTGGACTTTTGGGGCCGCTATTTACCGACAGGTCAGACCTGTCGGTAAATAGCAAAAACTCAGAAAAATGCTTTTAAAAGCATCATTCAAAGTTGCATGTAGCACACACACATGTCCTTTGGACATGTGTGTGCGCAACACCTGTCCAAAAGTGCATTTTAGGGGTGCTACAGGGCGTCCTTTGGACACCCCTGGCACCCTTAAAATCGCTATCTCAGTTGCGAGTAGCAAATTGCTACTCGCAAATCCCCATTCATTCCAATGGGTCTCTTGGCCCATAGGAATGATTGGGGAGTATTTGCGAGTAGCAATTTGCTACTCGCAAATAAAGAACATGTAGGAATCGCTATTTAAGTAGCAATTCCTACATGAATGCCGTTTTGCGTGTCCTCAATAGCGATTCGCTATGATTCGCTATTAGGGACACGCAAAACGGCATGTACATGAATCAGGCTGTAAGAACCCTAGGTGAAGCCACGAGCATGAAAGCAGCATTGGCACATGAGACAGCAGGTGACTTACCTGTAGTCGTGGGGGCCACGGTAGTCGTGGTTTGCGCAGCTGTGGAGAGAAGACAAACAGCACCATGAAGCTTGTGCACAGAGGGCTCAGTACGTGTTCAATGCACATGTGCATCAACCTAAAGTGTGATGTAAACATTCTTCCCAGCTGGTGAATGCCACTTATCCAGCCTTGGCCAATCAGTTTCGAGAGCCTTCATTTTCAGTGTTTACAATTTTTAATGATTCTAACAATCAGAGTCACAATGCCACTTATCAACAAGACATACATGACAATAAAAACACAAGAAAACACTAAATAAACAAAGCGAGAGTCAACATTTTCACACCATATATTGTGACATTAAAAACAATATTTCTCAGATGAGGCGCATTTAATAAAGTGACCCCCAATAATACACAATGCACCAATTGAACCATTGCATTTACCTTTAAGGTGTCAGTTCTCCTAATGCTTACTCTGTAGGATCTGGTTCTTGGAAACTTATCAAGTGTACATGGACCAACGGTTGATGGGTGGCCTATACATCATGAGCACCTCGCCATGAATCCCTGGCTGGCTGTCTTTAATAGTTGACCTGTCTTATATATACATTTAAGGAATCGCAAACGGCTACCTACATATGCCCCTAAATGAATTGTCGGCTCCAAATCTCTACTGGTCCCCCCCTCTTGCACCCGGGGAGTGGCCAGTCCTCTGGGTCCAGCCTCTTATCCCTCTCACATCACATTTAAATAGTTGAGTAGACTCTTCTCCACCCCTTGAGACCAGCAGTGATCCTTAAGCTGAGAGTGGACCTTCCCCAGAGGTCCTGGAGCCGCCACAGAGCTTAGAAGCTAGCACTTGGACTCCAGGCGCTGTGCTCCCAGACACCCGCGGCCGGGACAGCGGTTCTGTGAACATTAGACCCAGGGATGAGATGTTGACCCTAGTATGCCTTATTGCCGGGGACATGTGCCGGAGGCCGCCCATATACTCCTATTTGAGGTTTCTTCGAGGGTGTCATGGAAATGTGCGAATACATTCATTCCCATGGACTGCTGAGAAAAGTTTTGTTAAAATTGAAAAAAGTACAGTTTTGACAATTTATCTTAAACAAGGTAAGTTTACGGAACTACGTTACACATTAATTTCATAGAAACATCTCTAGGTTAAGGAAGGTAAGGCTAGAGAAGCAAGGTAAGGTTGATGATGGAGGGTGAGCTGGTGAAGGAAGGTAAGGCTAGTTAAGGAAGGTAAGGCTGATTAAGGAAGGTAAGGCTGGTTAAGGAAGGTAAGGCTGGTGATGGAAGGTAAGGCTAGTTAAGGAAGGTAAGGCTGGTTAAGGAAGGTAAGGCTGGTTAAGGAAGGTAAGGCTAGTTAAGGAAGGTAAGGCTGGTTAAGGAAGGTAAGGCTGGTTAAGGAAGGTAAGGCTGATTAAGGAAGGTAAGGCTGGTTAAGAAAGGTAAGGCTGATTAAGGAAGGTAAGGCTGGTTAAGGAAGGTAAGGCTAGTTAAGGAAGGTAAGGCTGATTAAGGAAGGTAAGGCTAGTTAAGGAAGGTAAGGCTGATTAAGGAAGGTAAGGCTGGTTAAGGAAGGTAAGGCTAGTTAAGGAAGGTAAGGCTGGTTAAGGAAGGTAAGGCTGGTTAAGGAAGGTAAGGCTGGTTAAGGAAGGTAAGGCTGGTTAAGGAAGGTAAGGCTGGTTAAGGAAGGTAAGGCTGGTGATGGAAGGTAAGGCTAGTTAAGGAAGGTAAGGCTGGTTAAGGAAGGTAAGGCTGGTTAAGGAAGGTAAGGCTGGCTAAGGAAGGTAAGGCTGATTAAGGAAGGTAAGGCTGGTGATGGAAGGAAAGGCTGGTTAAGGAAGGTAAGGCTGGTGATGGAAGGTAAGGCTGGTTAAGGAAGGTAAGGCTGGTGATGGAAGGTAAGGCTGGTTAAGGAAGGTAAGGCTGGTTAAGGAAGGTAAGGCTGGTTAAGGAAGGTAAGGCTGGTGATGGACGGTAAGGCCGGTTAAGGAAGGTAAGGCTGGTTAAGGAAGGTAAGGCTGATTAAGGAAGGTAAGGCTGGTGAAGGAAGGTAAGGCTGGTGATGGAAGGAAAGGCTGGTTAAGGAAGGTAAGGCTGGTGATGGAAGGTAAGGCTGGTTAAGGAAGGTAAGGATGGTGAAGGAAGGTAAGGCTGGTTAAGGAAGGTAAGGCTGGCTAAGGAAGGTAAGGCTGGTTAAGGAAGGTAAGGCTGGTTAAGGAAGGTAAGGCTGGTGATGGAAGGTAAGGCTGGTTAAGGAAGGTAAGGCTGGTTAAGGAAGGTAAGGCTGGTTAAGGAAGGTAAGGCTGGCTAAGGAAGGTAAGGCTGGTGATGGAAGGTAAGGCTGGTTAAGGAAGGTAAGGCTGGTTAAGGAAGGTAAGGCTGGTTAAGGAAGGTAAGGCTGGCTAAGGAAGGTAAGGCTGATTAAGGAAGGTAAGGCTGGTGATGGAAGGAAAGGCTGGTTAAGGAAGGTAAGGCTGGTGATGGAAGGTAAGGCTAGTTAAGGAAGGTAAGGCTAGTTAAGGAAGGTAAGGCTGATTAAGGAAGGTAAGGCTGGTGATGGAAGGAAAGGCTGGTGATGGAAGGTAAGGCTGGCTAAGGAAGGTAAGGCTGGTTAAGGAAGGTAAGGCTGGTGATGGAAGGTAAGGCTGGTTAAGGAAGGTAAGGCTGGTGATGGAAGGTAAGGCTGGTTAAGGAAGGTAAGGCTGGTTAAGGAAGGTAAGGCTGGTTAAGGAAGGTAAGGCTAGTTAAGGAAGGTAAGGCCGGTTAAGGAAGGTAAGGCTGGTGATGGAAGGTAAGGCTGGTTAAGGAAGGTAAGGCTGGTTAAGGAAGGTAAGGCTGGTGATGGAAGGTAAGGCTGGTTAAGGAAGGTAAGGCTGGTGATGGACGGTAAGGCTGGTAAAGGAAGGTAAGGCTTCGCCACGGTTGGTTGCATCAAGGGTGGAACCAACCTGAGGACATAGCTTGGATCAGACGCCGACGCCCTCTGAATGATATCTCACTCTGGAATCTGTCCTAAAGTATTTTAAATATTGTTTTATTTTAATGTCCGACCTTTGACCTCCAGTCCAGGCCATGTGAAATGAGTGCCAACGCCGGTCTTCAGCATCTATTGATCAACAATCCATGCTAGGTCCAGGTGAACTCAAAAGTAAGGTAGGCGTCTGGGCCTAGGGTTGACCCACAAACAGTCAGGTCACTAATAACTTGACACAGGTGAACTTTCTGTCACATTGCTGTATTCTCCTTCCACTAGTCATGCAAAATTCCTGGAATTACACCATGACACCATATCGCGTAAATTCTAGTTAAGGGAAGTAAAGATCCTATCGCAGGTATGTGGGAGTAAAGCAAACACACAGAACACGAGCAGCTGTTGTTTGGAGATGTTGTGGTGTTTGCTCAATTGTTTGTGCGAAATGTGACTTTGCATCCACAATTGACATGGGCATGCATTTCACACCAAAATGTAGCTCTTAATTACAGATTTGAATTTCATGTAAGTTTTCTGAAGCTGTACATAACTACACAAGAGGAAATAATGCCGCGTGTCCCTTCCAGGAATGGTTCATGGAGGGCCATTGGGATTTATATTCCAGCGGACGGGATATCTGTCACCGTTGTGAAGGAGTAACCCGTGCACCGAGATCTAAATCAGGCCCTAGGATACAATAGCATTTATATTCCAGCGGACGGGATATCTGTCACCGTTGTAAAGGAGTAACCCGTCCGACGAGATCTAAATTGGCTAGCCTCCTCTCTCCACAGGTAATACATTGACTAGCCTCCTCTCTCCACAGGTAACACATTGACTAGCCTCCTCTCTCCACAGGTAACACATTGACTAGCCTCCTCTCTACACAGGTAACACATTGACTAGCCTCCTCTCTCCACAGGTAACACATTGACTAGCCTCCTCTCTCCACAGGTAACACATTGACTAGCCTCCTCTCTCCACAGGTAACACATTGACTAGCCTCCTCTCCCCACAGGTAACACATTGACTAGCCCCCTCTCTCCACAGGTAACACATTGACTAGCCTCCTCTCTCCACAGGTAACACATTGACTAGCCTCCTCTCTCCACAGGTAACACATTGACTAGCTTCCTTTCTCCACAGGTAACACATTGACTAGCCTCCTCTCTCCACAGGTAACATGTTGACTAGCTTCCTTTCTCCACAGGTAACACATTGACTAGCCTCCTTTCTCCCACAGGTCCCGTGTTGACTAGCCTCCTTTCTCCACAGGTCCCATCTTAACCAGCCTCCTTTCTCCACAGGTCCCATCTTAACCAGCCTCCTTTCTCCACAGGTCCCATCTTAACCAGCCTCCTTTCTCCACAGGTCCCATCTTAACCAGCCTCCTTTCCATCACAGGTAACAAGTTGACTAGCCTCCTTTCTTTGCAGGTCCCATGTTGACTAGCTTCCTGTCCCCTACAGGTCCCATGTTGACTAGCCTCCTCTCTCCACAGGTAACACATTGACTAGCCTCCTTTCTTTGCAGGTCCCATGTTGACTAGCCTCCTCTCTCCACAGGTAACACATTGACTAGCCTCCTTTCTTTGCTGGTCCCATGTTGACTAACCTCCTCTCTCCACAGGTAACACATTGACTAGCCTCCTTTCTTTGCAGGTAACACATTGACTAGCCTCCTCTCTCCACAGGTAATACATTGACTAGCCTCCTTTCTCCACAGGTAACACATTGACTAGCCTCCTTTCTTTGCAGGTAACACATTGACTAGCCTCCTCTCTCCACAGGTAATACATTGACTAGCCTCCTCTCTCCACAGGTAACACATTGACTAGCCTCCTTTCTTTGCAGGTAACACATTGACTAGCCTCCTCTCTCCACAGGTAATACATTGACTAGCCTCCTCTCTCCACAGGTAACACATTGACTAGCCTCCTCTCTCCACAGGTAACACATTGACTAGCCTCCTCTCTCCACAGGTAACACATTGACTAGCCTCCTCTCTCCACTGGTAACACATTGACTAGCCTCCTCTCTCCACAGGTAACACATTGACTAGCCTCCTCTCTCCACATGTAACACATTGACTAGCCTCCTCTCTCCACAGGTAACACATTGACTAGCCTCCTCTCTCCACATGTAACACATTGACTAGCCTCCTCTCTCCACAGGTAACACAATGACTAGCCTCCTCTCTCCACATGTAACACATTGACTAGCCTCCTCTCTCCACAGGTAACACATTGACTAGCCTCCTCTCTCCACAGGTCCCATCTTGACCAGCCTCCTTTCTCCACAGGTAACATGTTGACTAGCCTCCTTTCTTCACAGGTAACATGATGCCCCACCTTCTCTTATCCTCAGGTTCCATCTTGACTAGCCTCCTTTCTCCCACAGGTCCCATCTTGACCAGCCTCCTTTCTCCCACAGGCTCCCACAGGTCCCATCTTGACCAGCCTCCTTTCTCCCACAGGTTCCATCTTGACCAGCCTCCTCTCTCCACAGGTCCCATCTTGACCAGCCTCCTTTCTCCACAGGTAACACATTGACTAGCCTCCTCTCTCCACAGGTAACACATTGACTAGCCTCCTCTCTCCACAGGTCCCATCTTGACCAGCCTCCTTTCTCCACAGGTAACATGTTGACTAGCCTCCTTTCTTCACAGGCTCCCACAGGTTCCATCTTGACCAGCCTCCTTTCTCCCTCTCTTACAGTCTCCCACCCCAGCCCGTGCTTTAGACAGCACTGCTGTCCCTCCGTCCCTCGTCCTGTGCCGCCTGCAGGCCACGAGCCACCCTCGGTGTGAGGCCTACGCTGGCGCCACCTACCGGCAGAGTGGAGTCCCAGCAGCAGCAGCAGGAGGGCGGCTGCCCTCAGGCTCCGGCACACTTGGCTTCCTTGCTCCATTGTGATCTTGGGCGCTTCCGCTGGTCTCGAGTCGAGATGTGTCTGGGATTCTGCAGCTTCCAAAACTTGTGCTCTCAACTCCTCAAAGTGGCCCTTTATACCGGGGCCACTGGGAGGGGCCCGGCGCCTCGTCAGGGCCCCAGCAAACACTCACTCAAGGCACAAGGCCGTTAATTGCCAAAATTATCCGCGCAATTAATGAAATCTTAAGGATGATGCGCGCGCCAAGTATTTCCGCTGAAACTGGCGCGGCATTCCTGGCAGCGTTCAGCCTCGGCGCGGCCTGGCAGGGTTCAAATCCCCTCGGCCCGGCTCTTTCAAGAGTGTCCGGGGGTTCCTATCAGGAGCATTTTTAAAACTGATGTTTATTCAAAAATCCACTCTGCCAGAAGCTGTCAATCAAAGACATGCGTTAAAACGCAACTGCGTTGCAAACCTTTTTTTAAGATTTGTTTTATTTTATTTTCATAATAAAAAACAGCAGCTGCTCGTATTTTTTACAGAGATTAAACAGAGCACCGAGATTAGTTTAAAAAGTAAGTAAAGCTAGTGAGTTAAATTAACCAGCAAGCAAGAACATACTCTAACCAGGACTAAAACTTTAATCCAAACCTAACATAAAAATACACCAATATTAATAGGAAACTCAAAGACAGATACACACCTCAGACACACAAAAACACAGACACACCATAAAGACTGACACTCCAATAAAGTGAGAGACACTGACACAACGTCATAAACGTACACAGAGACATCTATGTATCAGAGAGACAAAATATAAACAAATCACACACACAGATGCATCAATACCCCAGAACGAGGAACTGTACAATGGAAACATCCAAACAACTGAAATAAGAAATACAAAAACATGCAGGCAAATAGAAAGACAGATGTATAGGCTTAGCCACCCCTTCAACCATCCAATCAGGGCCCCCGTGTGCCTCTGTCAATAAGCGGGCCCTTGGGGTAGGGCTTCCTCTCTCCTGGCCCCTGCTTCTCGGAGCAGCCTTCCTTGCTTCCATGATGTTGTTGCGTGTTTATCTAGGTTCCTGATCGATACTGTGACCTTATGCCCCTATTCGGCTATAAATCCATTTATTACTTATATTGGCATAACCGTTCAAGTGCGATTTTCTGAAAAGTCATCTCTGGCCTCACACGAACAGAGCCACATTCCAGCATGACTCTCTGCTACTTCCTTTGCGACCAATTAGTGCAATGACAGAGCAGCAGTCACTATCTGATATTCCTAGATAACACTCCGAGTTCTTCAACAAGATAAAAACGTAGCAAACCTGGAAATCCCCGCTTGCTGTGTTTTGATTAGTAATGGAACTCTAATGAGCAACTGATAACTGTCACTTCCTAGTGACATCTTTAATTGACGTCTTATGTCCAGCAAACTTGCGTCAAACCCGGCACCTGTCAGGTATAAATATTACCAACGTTGCCTTAAGCAATGCGAGCTACTGTTGCTGATGCCAGCTGCCTGCATGACCCTGTGTTGGTAAATCTAGCACTCTGTCGCTGCAGCCTGCTGTCCCTGTGGTGGTGAAGCTGCTGATTACCATTATCGCCGCTACAGCGCGAACTATGGTGCAGTACGCTTGAGGAGCTGAACAGCCGTCCCTCTGCGAAGACATCTGTTGGACAGGCCACATGAAGGGCCCGCTCCCCCTCTGCCCGACCAGGCCCGAGCCCGGTCCCTCAAGTGTCACACACCACCACTTCACGTTTCCCGTCCCCTCCGGGACCCCTGCCTCTGAACATCTCGACCCCTTGGGCCCGATCCACCACCGGCCCGCGCGCCCGACCCAGGCGCCATCTTGGACACTGCACCACGAGGCCGCGTGGCCTCCGATCGACCCTAACCCTGGGCCTGGCCAGGCCTCAGACATCCCGGCACCACCATCCACCCAGGAGGTGAGCGGACTACTTGGCAGGTCAATGGGAGAAAGAGGTGTTGATGGCTCTCCCCCGCCAGGTACCGCTCGCCCCCAGCCTCCCCGGGCGCTGGCTCCACCCCCCTGCTGGGTGTCTGGACTCCCTCATCCCGGACCTCCCGACCTCCAAGTGCGAGGGTCCGGACATCAAAGGGCACCAGCCCTATAACTGGGGCAGCTCCAGAGCAGGAAGGCAGTTGTATCCTGGAGTCGAGAGACGCAGAGAAGAACTCATCCTTGACGGACTACTGGCGCTGCCGTAGCCCTGCCTTGTGAACTATCGTCCTGCCTGCTGGCGCTGCCGCAACCTTCGTAACCTTCATCGTCGTCGGGACCTGCTGGCGTGGCCGCGGACCGTTTGTAACTACCATCTTTATCGGGACCTGCTGGCTCCGCCGCGGACCGTCGCTTCCTTCATCCATCTCGGGACCTGCTGGCTCCGCCGCGGCCCGTCCATCTAGAACGCCGAAGCTCGAGGATTGAGAGCTATTTCATCTATTGGTAACAAGACTGTCCCGCTACCCTTTTCCCAATCCAGAGACCAGAATCGAGGGGACCCCTGAGTCCAGACCTCCTTGTATCATTTTACCGTACTTGAAGAATTGCTTATAAAGTATCGTTGAACCTTACCCTGGTGTGGTGTACGTCTGTGGGGGGGAAGTTACTTGTCTGTACGATCGCTGGAGACGGCTCTCCCCGGAGACCTCTCCCCTTATCCTCGGCCGACCCTCCCGGTCCGTCTAACATTGGTGGCCAGCGGCGCGATCCGAATCACCGCATAATCGTACAGAGAGTAGCTCACCCCACGACGAGATCACGATGACAACAAAAGAAAGCGGATCCACCGAGAAATTTCAGATGGAGAAATTGGAAGAATACAGCCATCGGGAATTAAAACAATTCTGCATCGAACTAGGTATCGCTACCACCGGTCTAAGCACCAAAGACGATTTCAAGCATGCCCTGGAGTCCTGGGCAGAAACCGGGGCCGTCAGACCCCCGGACCAAAATGTCGCAGCAGCAGAAAAAGACACCACGGCTCCCGAGGAGCGAAGAACGGGTCTCTCGCAAGACGAGATCCAGGAACGAGAAAGAACACGACTACATGAACTAGAAATGGCCCGGCTCAAAATGGATGGTGAACTCAAGTTGGCCGAACAGAAACTGAGCTTAGAACATCTGCGGCTCCGAGAAGAAAGAGAGGAAAAACAGAGACAAAGAGAGCTCGAGGAAAAAAGACTGGCATATGAACACGAGCGCAAATTAGCTGAGATAGACTTACGCAAGCAGAACAAAGAATTAGGGGTGCCCGAGCAACCCCGCACCCCAGGAGCAACAGATAAAAAGGTACACATCCCCAAGGATGTCGTTCGAGAATACTTCCGAGAGGACGACATCCAGCAATGGTTCAAGGCCTACGAAATCGCTATGACCGCCCACCGGATCGATCGAAGCGACTGGGGAGCCGGTCTATGGGGGAGATTCCTCAATGAGGGCCGCGATGCCCTGCTACAGCTCCCGGACCATCAGATGACCTCCTATGACCACATGAAAGCTGCTCTCCTCACCCGCTATGGACTCACACCCGAGATGTACCGTCAGAGGTTCCGAGACTGCACCCGCATCCCGGGTACAACTTGGGTGGACTACGTGAACTATTTCAGCCGAGCCTTTGAGGGTTGGATCAAGGGGAGCAATGTCACCACTTACGAACAGCTCTTCAATCTCATGGTGTGGGAGCATCTATCAAACAATTGCTTCATCGAGCTCCGGCAGCACCTCCTCGACAGCAAATTGACTGATCCACGGCAGCTCGCAGCCGAGGCTGACCGGTGGGAAATCACCAGAGTAGGCCGAAATGGGTCCTATGAACAGAACCGAAACCACCACGGTCAGCACCGTCCCCGAGGAGGAGGAGGGGGCCAAGGACGAGGAAGAGACAACGCTCCGGCCACCCCCACTACCAGCACCACCCCCCCGGCCAACCGGGGCAGCGCCCCGGCACGACCGGGATATAGAGCCAATGTCACGTGCCACCGATGCCAGCGAGTCGGCCACTACGCCAACGACCCAAATTGTCCACAGAACCAGAGCCCGAGACCTCGCCAGGTGGCTGCCGCTGCCTTGGGGGAAGAGCAGATCTCCGAGGAGCAGGAAGAATATGAGCAAGAACACCAAGAATGGGAGCCAGCCGCCATGGCTCTAGCATGCTTAGGGGGGAGAGACATGGTCCCGCGGGTCCCCCTACCCGCTAACACCCGGAAGTACAGCCAATGGGTGAGCATCAATGGACGCCGGGCCGAAGCCCTACGCGACACCGGGGCCAGTGTAACAGCCGTCCGCTGTCACCTGGTGACCCCAGAACAGATCCTACCAAACATTCTCTGCCCTGTCCGTTCAGCCGATAATTCGGAGAGTCTGTGTCGGATGGCCTGCGTCCCCTTCGAGTGGGGAGGAGTCTCCGGCATGTTGAAGGTGACGGTCCGAGATGACGCCCCCGTTGACTGTCTCCTGGGGAATGACCTTGAAAGCTCTCCGTGGGCCGCCGTAGAGCGAAGAGAACACCTGGGGATGTTGGGCATCCCGGACTGGGTGTGCGTCACCACCCGGTCCATGGCTGCCCGTGCCAATCCCCAACCCGAAGAACCTGAATGGCCGGCACCTCCTCCCCCGGTCGCTCCAGTAGAAGACACCGACCGTGCCGTCCCCCCAGAACCAGCTCCCGAGGGACTCGCTCAACCTCCGGACCTTTCCGGACTGGATCAGTGGCATCAAGAGGGGGGACCCACCCAAGAGCAGTTTCGCCAAGAACAAAAGACCTGTCCCTCCCTCGAGGGACTCCGCCAACAAGCCCTCGCTCAGAGCGCAGGGGATACTTCCGGAACACATTGGGTCTATTGGGACAATGATTTGCTATACAGTGAACAAAAAATCGCGGAGTTAGGGGCCAGTCGAGTGCTAGTGGTGCCCCTCTGTTTTAGAGACTTCTTGCTGAACCTGGCCCACGATGTCCCCCTGGCTGGCCACCTGGGCCAAGATAAAACCTACAGCCGCCTGGTGACCCACTTCTTCTGGCCGAAAATGAGGAATGACGTACTCCAGCATTGCCGATCTTGCCCCACGTGCCAAGCCAGTGGGAAGAGCGGCCGCAAACTGAAAGCCCCCCTGCAACCATTTCCAGTGGTCACTACCCCGTTCGAGAGGGTGGGGATAGACATTGTGGGGCCCCTCGACCCCCGTACAGCACAAGGACATCGGTTCATCCTGGTACTGGTGGACCACGCCACCCGCTACCCTGAGGCTGTTCCCCTGCGAACTGTGACAGCCCCGGTAGTCGGCCGGGCCCTGATGGGGATCTTCTCCCGTGTGGGTTTCCCCCGAGAAGTCGTCAGTGACCGAGGCACGAACTTTATTTCAAAATACATGAAATCCCTCTGGCAACAGTGTGGGGTCACCTACCGATTCACGACCCCCTATCACCCTCAAGGAAATGGACTCGTTGAGCGGTTCAACCGCACGCTCAAAGGGATGATTGGGGGGTTGGAAGAACCCCTCCGTCGCCAGTGGGATGTGCTACTACCGTGCCTTCTCTTCGCCTACCGAGAAGTCCCCCAGAAATCCCTCGGCTTCAGCCCGTTCGAACTCTTGTATGGACATCCGGTGCGAGGGCCGCTCAGCCTAATCAAGGAAGGCTGGGAAATGCCCCCTCTAAAGAACCCCCCAGATGTCTTCAAATACCTCCTAACCCTCCGCAACCAGACTCGACGATTCAGGGAAATGGCAAAAGCAAACTTGGAGGCCAGTCAAGAAGACATGAAAAAGTGGTATGACCAAAATGCCTCCTCCATCGAATTTGAACCCGGCCAACAAGTATGGGTGATGTCCCCCACCGAACCATGCGCCCTGCAAGACAAGTGGACAGGGCCCTTCAAAGTAGTCGAGCGCAAGGGCCCTGTCACCTATCTTATCGACATGGAATCTTCACGGAACCCCCTCCGGGTCCTCCACGCTAATAGACTGAAACCCCATTTTGTGCGGTCAGAACTCAGCCTCCTGATGGCCACAGACAATGGAGCCGAAGAAGACTCTGAACCCCTCCCTGACCTCCTACGGACTCGGGAGAAAGACGGCTCCGTGGACGGGGTCCGACTCTCGGAGGCCCTCACCCTGGAACAACGCCAAGAATGTCGAGACCTTCTGCTGCAGTTCGCCAGCCTGTTCTCCCTCACCCCAGGTGTCACCTCCTGGTGTGTGCACGACGTGGACACGGGGGACAGCCCCCCTATCCGCCACCGGGCCTACCGCGTACCAGATCGGGTACAGGCCTGCATCCAAGAAGAGGTGACCAAGATGCTCACGCTCGGGGTCATTGAGCCCTCAGACAGCCCCTGGGCCAGCCCAGTAGTACTGGTCCCCAAAGCAGCCACCCCCGGCACCACACCGGAACTCCGGTTCTGCGTCGACTACCGGGGCTTGAATGCGGTCACCAGAACAGATGCACATCCCATCCCCCGGGCAGATGAACTAATCGACCGCATGGTAGCTGCCCGCTTCCTCAGCATTTTCGACCTGACGGCGGGCTACTGGCAGATCGGCCTCACACCCCGGGCCCAAGAACGATCTGCATTTTCCACTCCTGATGGCCATTATCATTTCAAGGTCATGCCCTTCGGCATGAAGAATGCCCCAGCAACATTTCAGCGACTCGTTAACCAGGTCTTGGCCGGACTCGAAGGATTCAGTGCCGCCTACCTCGACGACATCGCTGTATACAGCCACCACTGGTCCGACCACCTCCATCACCTCCGAGAGGTGCTACAGGCCCTTCAGCGAGCTGGCCTCACGATCAAGGCCAGCAAATGCCAGATTGGTCAGGGGTCCGTGACCTACCTCGGACACCAGGTGGGAAGCGGCCTGGTGGCCCCTCTGCAGCTCAAGATCGCCGCCATCCAGTCCTGGCAGCCCCCCATCACCCAGACCGAGGTGCGCGCCTTTCTGGGACTCACGGGCTATTACCGACGGTTCGTGAAGGACTATGGTAGCATAGTGGGGCCCCTCACAGAACTCACGTCCAAAAATCAACCAAAGAAGGTCAACTGGACCCCAGATTGTCAAACAGCCTTCGAACAACTGAAGGCCGCCATGTGCTCCGCCCCCGTGCTCCAGGCCCCCGACTACAGCCGGGAATTCGTCGTCCAGACGGATGCCTCCGACCACGGCATTGGGGCGGTCCTGTCTCAATTGAACCCCGAAGGCCTTGATCAGCCAGTGGCCTTCATCAGCAGGCGACTCCTGCCTCGAGAACAACGCTGGAGCACCATCGAGAGGGAGGCCTTCGCCGTGGTATGGGCCCTCAAAAAGCTCCGGCCCTATCTCTTTGGCACACACTTTCGGGTTCAGACCGACCATCGACCCCTGCAGTGGCTGATGCAGATGCGGGGGGAGAACCCAAAACTACTACGTTGGTCCATCTCGCTACAGGGGATGGACTTCACTGTGGAACACCGACCTGGGCAAGACCACGCCAACGCGGATGGCCTGTCACGCTTTTTCCGCCTCGACGAGGAGAGTCCCCAAGAGGATGGGTGACTCTCCCCGCCTTCAGCTGGGGGGACGCATGTTGGACAGGCCACATGAAGGGCCCGCTCCCCCTCTGCCCGACCAGGCCCGAGCCCGGTCCCTCAAGTGTCACACACCACCACTTCACGTTTCCCGTCCCCTCCGGGACCCCTGCCTCTGAACATCTCGACCCCTTGGGCCCGATCCACCACCGGCCCGCGCGCCCGACCCAGGCGCCATCTTGGACACTGCACCACGAGGCCTCGTGGCCTCCGATCGACCCTAACCCTGGGCCTGGCCAGGCCTCAGACATCCCGGCACCACCATCCACCCAGGAGGTGAGCGGACTACTTGGCAGGTCAATGGGAGAAAGAGGTGTCGATGGCTCTCCCCCGCCAGGTACCGCTCGCCCCCAGCCTCCCCGGGCGCTGGCTCCACCCCCCTGCTGGGTGTCTGGACTCCCTCATCCCGGACCTCCCGACCTCCAAGTGCGAGGGTCCGGACATCAAAGGGCACCAGCCCTATAACTGGGGCAGCTCCAGAGCAGGAAGGCAGTTGTATCCTGGAGTCGAGAGACGCAGAGAAGAACTCATCCTTGACGGACTACTGGCGCTGCCGTAGCCCTGCCTTGTGAACTATCGTCCTGCCTGTTGGCACTGCCGCAACCTTCGTAACCTTCATCGTCGTCGGGACCTGCTGGCGTGGCCGCGGACCGTTTGTAACTACCATCTTCATCGGGACCTGCTGGCTCCGCCGCGGACCGTCGCTTCCTTCATCCATCTCGGGACCTGCTGGCTCCGCCGCGGCCCGTCCATCTAGAACGCCGAAGCTCGAGGATTGAGAGCTATTTCATCTATTGGTAACAAGACTGTCCCGCTACCCTTTTCCCAATCCAGAGACCAGAATCGAGGGGACCCCTGAGTCCAGACCTCCTTGTATCATTTTACCGTACTTGAAGAATTGCTTATAAAGTATCGTTGAACCTTACCCTGGTGTGGTGTACGTCTGTGGGGGGGAAGTTACTTGTCTGTACGATCGCTGGAGACGGCTCTCCCCGGAGACCTCTCCCCTTATCCTCGGCCGACCCTCCCGGTCCGTCTAACAACATCCAGCAGATTCCAGCTGCCCGCGGACGCTGTCCCCCCTCCTTCCTCGACGCGCTGATGAGACCCGCTGCCTTTCTCGTGCAGAGAAATCCAGCTCCGGCGTTTCCGGTCTACCCTCGCGGGTGACTGGGATATTGAGAGTGACCCCTGAAGGAGATACCAATCCTCCATCATTCTATTCAGAGGTATGGTGTTGACTAAACCCTTAGACGAGAATTCTTGAAACAAACCTTGGCAAAACCAACTTAACTTAAAGCTACTTACTTAATCCCCTTCCACGTGTTAGGCTTAGGTCAGGCACACTGGGGTAGGCTTAGTTAGAAGCACCAGTTGAGTATGTTAGCCTAATGTATATATGTTTTATTACTTTTAAACCATTGTATGGCTAAGAAACCATATCAATGCTTTTACAGTTCTATTTCGCAATACTTATCTTACTGTACGTACTTTTTATAATAACAAGTCTTGCAATTGTGGCAATACATTTCTCTTGTACGAGAAGAAAGACTGTCCAATAAATGTTAACCCTTTATTGACAAACGCCTGTCTCTCTATTCTCTACATCTCGTGAAAGTAAACTGCACTAGACTGACTGAGTGAAATACATGTCTATTGTTTCACACGACCCTAGAGATTGACTCTTGATCTGAGGAGCAAAGTTGTCATGTTGCACGGTTGTTGGAAAGCTGAATCCCTTCTTGTCTGTGCCAAGGAAGCTGATCACTTCCTATGCAGAGAAGAAAGTTTCCAGTGACCTCTGAGCTAGTTGGTAACACAACCCAAATAAGTTTAGCATAGTCAGTGGAGGTCTGGAATATCCGCAGTTCCACGTCGATACTACTGTTTATGTTATTCCAATGCGCAGGGCCTAGTGGGAAACTAGTAACTACACTACATGGCGCCCAAACGTTTGGTAAGGTGATAAACTAACGCAAGACAGTTAGAGTAACTCAGTCGTGCATATTTCACAGACCCCTTTCTCCCGTAAATACTCCAATAGACGTCTGGAGTGGGTGAAAGGTTAAAATCCGCCCGAACTCAGTAGGAAGAGATTCCTATGTAAAGCTCTGGTTTATTCAACGTTGAAGGATACAGTGTTCCAAAATATTGTGCACCTAATCTTTGTCTCCTTGGAGACCTACTCTGCAAACCTTGCATTTTTACAATGCCAGAAAATAACGGAACCAATGGGGCCGCAGCAGATGCGACTCAGCAAGGTCCCGAATACACAGACCCGGATGCTATTATCATCCCGGTCCACTTAAGAAGATCTATAAATTTAAAACTTATAGAAAACGGCCTGACACCACAAGGTGGTACAGTAATTTTCGTGATAGAGGCTCACGAGTATCGGCAGACAGAGGTATTCTATTCATGGATAAACTTTCCAGCGGTAAACGCTATAACAAAAGAGTTTCACTATTACAAAATAGAGAAACCTCCGGAAGAGTATGCTCCTTTCGAGGAGATTGAAATTCCACTTAAATTTCAAGAGCACCTGCTCTGGTTTAATGGCGCCCTAAAACACAATGATCACATTACCAGGCTCGGTCCACTAGGTAGACCAGGAGCCACGTGGCCGGTTCTAGCCAGCTACACACCACATCCTGACATTGCAAAAATGTCAAAGGAAGATCTCTTAGTTAACATAGGAGAATTAACAAAAGCTTATAGAGAGTTAGTAAAATTATTTATTAAAAATAATTCAAACACTCCTAAAAAGAGCTGGGATGGAAATAAACAATCCACTCCCAAGGAAAAAGTTTTCCAGTCCAGAGGAAGGTCTCCTCGACGGAGGGAAAGAACTCCGACTCGAGAACGCCAGTCTCCCCAGAGGGAGCCCTCTGAGAAAAGATATAACCTTAGAAATAGGGATAATCTGAAAAAACCTGATAGATATCAAAGTATTGATACACGTCCCTCTCGATCTTTTCCACGGAATTCGGAAAGAAGAGGACGGTCAGACCCAGGAGCGCACACCAAGTCCAAAGACAAGGAACCTGCTCAAAATAAAAAATCTCAATTTCAGAAAAAGAAGGTAGCCAGTATTAGAGTAATCAACCATGCCGAGAATACTGAGGACACAGTTGAAAAATGGGGAGTGGGCATTGACAATGTTGGACAGTGCAGCAGAAATCAGTGTAGCGCGCAAGATCTTGATGAGTCATCTGGAGACAGTGGACACGAATGAATACATTCAGGTTGAAACTGCCGACGCCAGACTTAGCGAGCCCCATAAGATATACGAAATACCATTGCGTATAGAGGGTGATAAGACTAGGAAAATTAAGGGTCTATTTTGGGATAAGCTCTCAAAAGGCTATGATATTCTGTTAGCTGAAAAAGATTGGCCCCCAGAGTTTGTCAGGGAGTGCCCTCGTGGCGAAGAAGTGATTATGCCTGCCTTCTCGAATCACATTCCGATTCACAAAAAATACACATATGCAAGGAAATGGGCAGTAGCCCACGCACCTGCATTATATAAAAATCATGTAGGATGGGATGAGGATTCACCTCCTCACAAAATCCAACTAAAAAGTGAACCAACTGCCCAGCGGCAGTATCCCATAAAGCAAGAAGCTAAAAGACAAGTCAGGGAGATCTTAGATCAACTTGAATACCAGGGGGTGATTGAAACATGCACCTCTCAAATGAACAATCCTTTGTTTCCTGTCTCCAAGCCAGACAATTCATATTGTCTAGTTTTGGACTACAGACATCTTAATACATGTTGCAAAACTTTTGCAGTACAAAACTCGCATAGTGCAGCCCTAATGAATAACATAGTTAGGAAAAAATACAAAACGACATTAGACATTTCTAATGGTTTCTTTTGTCAAAACATTGCACCAGAAAGCAGATATTTGACCGATTTCTCTGCATTTGGGTCGCAGAAAAAATTCTGTCGACTCCCACAGGGGTTCAAGAACAGCCCAGGACTATTCTCAGCTAGGGTAACAGAGTTACTACAAATCTATGATGATGAAGCATTGTCTTACGTAGATGATATTTATCTCACGGACGACGACTTGGATGCTCACTTGAAAAGAGTGAACACCATTATACTTGGGTTCGCAGCAGAGGGTTACAAATTCAACTTTAAAAAGTCTCAAATTGCCCATCTGACAGTACTATTTTTAGGGTACGAATTATCAAGTGAAGGGAAAAGCCTAGCGGAGCACTTCTTAGAGAAGTGCGCTGTACTCCAAGCTCCGAAAACGCTGAAGAATTTACAATCCATACTAGGTTTTCTGAATTTCGGAAGAACTTACATTCTAAATTACGCAGAGAGGGTTAAACCTCTCTACGAACTAATTAAACCTGATTTTAAACAAATCAATTGGACTCAAAAACACACAGAAATTATGAGATCACTGCAAACAGACATGTTAGCAAAAACAAAATTAGATACACGTGACAACACACGTGATCTTGTAATCCGAGTCATCCCAGGAAGATGCGGATTCACGTACCTGACCTCTAATGAGGGAGAAAAGGTACCAATTTCAATTAAATCTCACTTGTACACACAAGCAGAAAAAGCATTCAGTCCCACAGAAAGAACTGTGAAAGCAGTGCAAATCGCATTAGCAAATGACTAGAACTAGCACACGGCAAACGGATTAATATCCTTACAGCGGAATCCGCCTTCGAGGCGCTATTCAGCCCAGTAAACTTGCCTACAGTGTCACTGGATCCGAAATGGATACAGTGCATAGATTCTCTAGGAGCGGAAGACGTGAAATACTATTTCGCCCCGCAATTTGAAGAACTGAATGATTTAGAATATGAAGAAGAATATCCTCTGCCAATCGAAATTCTGCCTCTCCCACAATACGCCTGTATAATCTATACAGATAGCTTTGTACAGCATTTCAACGTAGAGAGAAAATCCTACGATGCAGCATGTGCGATTATAAAAGGTCGTTGGCTGTGCGGTAAATTCAGACTGAAAGTAACAAAAACTGAATCTGTAAGAAACTGTTCGGTTCAGAGAACTGAAATCAGATCTTTAAATATGGCGCTCGAAAATGCAGAACGTGAATTCCCGACACTTACCGTGTGCGATTCTCATTTTTGCGTCAACTCTTACAACAATAAACTGCAGAGTTGGATCGAAAACGACTACAAAGATGACACAGGTGCCACAATAAAGCATAAATTGCTCTGGAATGAGGTAGCTCTTTTACACAAAGAACTACAAAAGACTCACGTGATTCACGCACAGAGTCTTCAACGTGATGGCGTTCACGTTGCAGGGAATTCATTGGCTAATACAGCCAAAGCGGAAGCAACTAAACCGGCTTCCGTAGCCACAAAAAAAGCGTACAGATAAATACATAGACAGGGAAACCATGCTGGCAGTAAAAACGACCGTAAAAGGCGACTGTGCAGCACTACCCGTAAACTATCCACTCAATTATGCATACATAATCGATGCAAACTCCGTTCCTTTTGCTCGAATCCCTGGAGTGGGGGACAGAGTAATTCCAAACATGAACAGGAGAATATTTTTAATAGCAGACGCACACATGGGTTTGGGTCTTAGGCACAGAGAGATCAAGGAATCACTGACTGAATTACAATCAGTATTCTGGTGGCCGGGAATGAGTGTAGAACACCAAATATATGCAAACAACTGTGAAAACTGTAATAGGGATCGCAGTAGCGAACCTTGCTACCGGCTACCAGTCAGAAAGAGCGTAACGCTGCCTACACCCCGTCCTGCGTCCTATTAACAGTTAAGATGAAAAGCACTTAAAAAATTAGGCCCCCAGCGCTCGGCTGACGCTAGAACGGTTATAAAAGATTTGCAAGTCCATATCGGCAAATACGCAATTACCACGTTCCATTCTGACCAGGGTCCTGCTTTCAGCTCTCGAGCCGATAAGGAGGCCATGGCCAGCATGGGAATTGGGTTGCAGTATTCTTGTCCGTCGCACCCCGAAGGGAACAGTGTGGTAGAAAGAAAAAACCGTGACATAAAGCAATCTATAACAGCGAAGGTATTAGGTTCAGGCGCTGGGTGGGTCAAACATTTAATAAGTGTCCAGACTAGTCTTAACAATATGCCAAGAAATTCTCTAAAAGGTTTCAGCCCATACGAACTATTGTTCGGAATTAGAATGCGAGTTCAGGACCTCGATAGTCAGATGTCAGTGGTACAAGAAGAAACAACGCACTTTGATGTAAAGGATCGTTTGGCTGTTTTACAGGAACTGAATGAAACAAGAAAATCATTAAGCAACATAAAGTTAAAGCAACAGCCAAGTACCACTGACGAGGCACCACCCGCAACAGCCCCAGCAAGGCCTGTCTGGATTCCAAAGATTGGGGATCTAGTCAGAGAAAAGATCGCGGTGAAGAAGGAATTTGGGCCTTCTTACAGAAAAGCAGTACATGTCTTGGCAGTCACCGGAACAAGATCAGTTGTGCTACCGCCCCTTGCTGGTAAAAAGGAGAACAGAGTCGTGTCTATCGATCTGGTAAAACCACAAGCATGTGGCCTATAATCAACAGTAGGCCCAGTGGACTCCCAAGAAACAACAGAATACCCAAACTTGCAACAATCCAAGAGGTTCAAACTGAAAGACTAATCACATTCGATCAGCCTGCAGTGCACAATGAAGGACTATGCAATAATGCCATGGAACTCGTGCCTCTTGAAACACAGATTGAAACAGTTCGTCAAGAAACAACACCAGTCTACAATGATGTGGCATCAGAAAGTGCTACCGAAAGACAGATTGAAAGAACAATCCCATCAATTGACAGAACTGCCTCTGGTTATTTCATCAACTTCGACAAATTCTCTGAAGATCAAAATGACCCCGAAGTGATGCCAGAAACAAAAAAGACTTTTAAAGAAAAAGCAACAGAACTCTTTCATCAACTAAAGGAAATCTACCTTATTTCCCCTTGGCTAGAGTTCTGGTTCGGTCTAGGTGTATTTTTCCTCCTGCTTTGGCTCATCATGGTACTTTGTTTGGGAAAATTCATTGAAGGAAAATATATTACAATGGACACAGCAAGTCAGAACATCAACCTAGTCCTGAAACCACACAGATCATCCCACGTGAAGAAAAGAGAACTGTCAACAGTAAATGTCACAGCAATTCCAATACCTGGTGGGGTAGTATGGGAGAAAACAGACTATGAGATCTATGGTCCGGTCGAAATCCTGAAGTATCCTCATCAACTAAAGGTTTCCTTAAGTGACTTTGTGACACCTAGTACATTCTCTGATGATTGGGACTTTAACAGTATTAATGGCATGATGTCTGATTTAGTAATGTCAGCTAGATTCACAGATCATGATTATTTACAAGGTTCATCTAGCTATGAGCAGTTATTCTGTTATACCCACTATGGGGATCATTACTTGCATAAATCTGCACAGCCTAGAAATGTTTTTATGTATAATCAATGGGAACATTGTTCTACACCACCTAAAAGCAGTTCTAAAGCATTTTTTGAAAAATTCAAATACTTCTCAGGGTTTAACACCAGTGATGCAGAAACATTTTATTACAAACTGTTAGATAAAACAGGTATGAAAACAATGCTGACAAATTCTAAATTGATATATTCAGAAGCATTTTATGACAAAATTATGACATTTGGTTTTGATTATTGGAAAAATAATATTGAAACGAAAACAATTTGGGGTACAAAAGATTGGCAGGTGCAAGGCATTGAAGCACTATTTAGAACCTGCATGATACCAGAACAAATGTTATTTTTAAATGACACAATACACCAAACATCTTGTCTTGGCCTAGCTAAGATCAAAGACCTTAAAACACCGTCTATACCAAAGCCAATACCTGAGAATACAACCACAGATATTGAGTTAGACGTGTCACAAATTTTACATTTCAACAGAACACATCCTGATTGGAAAAAGTGGTTAATCTGGCCTACAGACACAAATAGCTGTCAAGATAGATTCCTGAATAAAACACAGGGGTTAAAAATGACCAGATTAGACTCAAGATATTCCCAGAGACAACATCCAGGGATTATAACAACATACAGTGTAGGGAAACTCTGCCTTGAATGGCTAACTTCGTCCACACTGGCTGAAATTAAGCAACACTTGTCTTTACTAAAAGATGGTGCTGATTTGCGCGATTTCATTCTTGGACCATGCAAACAGCGTCAAAAGCGTTTCATAGCGACCAGTATCTATGCTGCTTACAACGAGGCTTGTAAAGTAAAGCAAATTGAAACTGCTGAAAAAATACGAGAAATTGATCGTATTAATTTGGAGAAATCACTTTCTGTGGTAGACAATGGGTTAATGACTCTGTCTTCCAGAATATATTCGTTGGACAATATTGTATCCTCTGCCTTTGATGTGATAGACAGAGATTTGCTAATGTTACAACGTGGACAGTCTAAATTACGCTCTATTATAGAACTAGGCTGGACGCTGCAAAATCTTCGTTCAGGCTATGTGCCTTGGCGTTTAATCAACACAACGTCATTATTTTCCAGTTTTAACCTTACTGATAAACAGATCAGTTTGGCACAGAAAGGAGCAGACTATACAATCCTGAGCATCGAAAAACTCGAGAGATTACCATTGACAATGTCAGAGAGTCCTGTCATTGAATGGATAATACACGGAATTATCACAATTCCGATAACAACTTTCCGATTTGAAAAGTGGCTTGAGTACATACCTGCTGGCCAGTATGAACAATTGGGTAAAGAATATGTAAAATCTGAATAGAAATTACCATACACTCATTCTTGCTATAGTGACAGTGACAAAAATGTATTTCTTAGTGGTGAAAATTGTAAACATTCACTAAGCGGTATACTTTTGTGTGAGGGTATTAATTTACACGGAGCATGTGATGGAAATTCAAACAACCTTTCATGCCACCAGCTAGTCACACCTGCAACTCAGATAGAGCCCTTCTTTATGCAACTTTCGAACAGGAGTTACATTCTTAGAACGGATCACAGATGTTGTGGCCTCGTGCCAGGGAAAAGTTATCTAGTAGAAGTAACATCCATGGTCAAATGCTGTATGCAAGCATTGTTTCCGAGTGGGCCTGCAGACACAGTGACTCCCATCTGGCCTCGTCTGAATCTCTATTCTATACGAATTGATACATTAAGCAAAATTAAATCTGTACTTTTACAGACAACAGTGCCTATAACGTCATCTAAAGAGACGTATGATCTTCTAGTTGCAAGGACAGCTACTGAAGTTCATGACCTTTTATCAACAAATTGCCCCGTGCATTTCGTAGAAATGTTCAGCCAACTCCTTAACATGTCTAGTGCAACAAGCATCCCAGGCATATTTAAGACAGTCTTTACGGGACTGCTAACACCCTTCCAGGCAATTTTGGGAATCGTTCCTAATTTTGTACACTCTTTTTTTGGCGGCATACCATTATTTTTGGGACTCGTCGCAGGGATTCTATTTCTGACCCTCCTGCTACGTTATGGCAAGCCTCGGCTCAGACATAGCTCCCATGGGAATGGAAGAGACAATCCTAGCAATGCGCTACCGGGACAGGATAACTAACGTCCTTGGATTGGCCAGGCTGAGAGATCTAAACATGACCTGGTTCCTTTCATTCAGATCGATATGGCAAAATTGCATTTTACCTGTGCTACGGTGTATGCTTTGCGGCGATGAATGTGTGTTGGACATCTGTCTTCCACTTCCATCAGCAGTACCAATGGACGTTGATACTTTGCTCAGTCCAATAACGGCTCACGCATTGTGTTGTCCCCAGCGGCTACCAATCCTGATGACGGCATTCGTGGAGACTCCTGTGCTACAACCAAGTGGTAACAGTGGAGCGAGTGACAAAAGCAACATCATCCAGGTACAACGTTCTGTGAGCATTGCTGGTCCCGACTATGATGACAGCAGTCATTCTCACACCTGCCAAGTTACAGCGCTATCTAATTTGGTTGAACTATCACCTGAATTTGTAGACCAATTCTTTGAGAGCCTGTCTGATACGATGTTCTCACCCGTACAGAAACAATAACTTTTAGGAGCTTTTCCGACACACAGCGTTCCCATGAACTCTGAATTCGGCCTTCAGTTTTGATCAACAAAAACTGCCAAGAGCTTTGAAATCTATTTTTCCCCGTTCAAGCAATAATTCTTTGAATTGGACAATTTTTTTTAATATTGACCCTTTTTTTGGCACGAACAATTCTTTGCTTAACGTAAAAACTATTCTTAGAGAACAGAAGCTTCACACTTCTATTTCTAAACACATCTAGAGACATAAACAACATTACACCAGCCTCTAGCACATGTTATTAAAATGCATTTTTATGTGATGATTTATCTCGCCTTTCTTCTGTCAGAGATACTTCATGTGTAATTCTTTTTGCATAATCGTTTATTGATTTCATATGCAATAATTTTTGAATGATTTCTATGCTTCAAAAAACGTACAGTACCTAAATTTCATGTATTTCAAGTACGCCTATTTCGAATGCATTTATGTATTTTGGGGTGGGCAATGTTACACATGCATCTAATTGCTTTAGTTTTAGTAATTTGATGGACATGAAAATGTGGAGTGGGTGTTGCGTGTTTATCTAGGTTCCTGATCGATACTGTGACCTTATGCCCCTATTCGGCTATAAATCCATTTATTCCCTATATTGGCATAACCGTTCAAGTGCGATTTTCTGAAAAGTCATCTCTGGCCTGACACGAACAGATAGCATAGTTCTCTCTGCCACTTCCTTTGCGACCAATTAGTGCAATGACTGAGCAGTAGTCACTATCTGATATTCCTAGATAACACTCCGAGTTCTTCAACAAGATAAAAACTCAGCAAACCTGGAAATCCCCGCTTGCTGTGTTTTGATTAGTAATGGAACTCTAATGAGCAACTGATAACTATCACTTCCGAGTGACATCTTTAATTGACGTCTTATGTCCAGCAAACTTACGTCAAACCCGGCACCTGTCAGGTATAAATATTACCAACGTTGCCTTAAGCAATGCGAGCTACTTTTGTTGATGCCAGCTGCCTGCAAGACCCGGTGTTGGTAAATCTAGCACTCTGTCGCTGCAGCCTGCTGTCCCTGTGGTGGTGAAGCTACTGATACCATTATCGCTGCTAAAGCGCGAACTATGGTGCAGTACGCTTAGGAGCTGAACAGCCGTCCCTCTGCGAAGACATCCATCAGATTCCAGCTGCCCGCGGACGCTGTCCCCCCTCCTTCCTCGACGCGCTGAAGAGACCCGCTGCCTTTCTCGTGCAGAGAAATCCAGCTCCGGCGTTTCCGGTCTACCCTCGCGGGTGACTGGGATATCGAGAGTGACCCCTGAAGGAGATACCAATCCTCCATCATTCTATTCAGAGGTATGGTGTTGACTAAACCCTTAGACGAGAATTCTTGGCAAAACCAACTTAACTTAACGCTACTTACTTACTCCCCTTCCACGTGTTAGGCTTAGGTCAGGCACACTGGTGGAAGGGCAAGATTTTGATCGATACCTTATCACTATTGATCTAAAACCCCGATCTGGTCGACTGAACCTTTGTTGTCTGTCATTGAGGGAAGAAAGTGCATCTCTTACCAAGTTAGTTCACCCAATAAAGGACTCCGCTCCGAAAGATCACAGACAACTTCTAGTTTTCAAAGGTTTATTATATAGTCAGAATAAGCTGCAAGTACAGGCATCTCAGAATGAGATTCACAAGATACACGGGCCCAACTACATACATGTGCTCTCTGAAAACCCTCAGACGAGCAAAGAAGACTACAAGTACAAGTTCTAAGAATAATAAAGCTATAAGCATTGACACGTACTGGGATCTCTCCGTCATTTAAGTTGGAGGAAAAACACAGGTTAGGCTGTCCCTACCCTGCTCTAGATGGTATCCCTACTTAACCAGGTCTCAACCTAACAAAAGGTGTCAGCGGTGAATGACCCCCTAGGGAAGTCACCCACTCTTGGACTCTTGGTGAAAACCTATAGTTCGCTGGTCATGACCCCTCTCTGCCTACCCATCCGCTCTCTAAAGGGTCCTCAGGCATCTGCTCTCTCCACCCAGGGGTGCTGTCCCTAATACAAAAACAGACAACAACATTTGGGACGCCCCTCGTGAGACGCCCCTCACGTGGTGTAGCTTCTGGCTTTTTCCATGATGAGGCCTCGTGCGTTAGAGTTGACCTTGCTTCTCAGACTCTTCTCCGGCCCGCTGATACCCCTTAAAACATTCCGGAACCCTCCTCCATGTCTGGGCCGTCTCCTGAACAAACCTCTATTCATTTCATTTATAATTGGATCCCCCCTTTCTCTTGCAGACAGACATCTGCAGCCAAGATCCCAATTCTCATAGACTTCCAACAAAGGGTTGCAACATTTCTCGGCCCAGACCAATACGTATAAATCAATGTCTATAAACATTTCAGGCCTACAGCATTTCTCATAATGATTATAGCATTCAACTCCTTTATTAATTAATAGCATGTTAATACTCTTATTCTATTATTCGGTAAACACATCTATAAATCATGGCCCATTAACGCTATTACTAAAACATTAGTGCAATCCATGTCGTGAAAGGAAACACCTTTCCCATCCCTTCCAGCTCTGGCCCTGAGGCCTACCACATTCTACGTTTAACCGCATGCCATCTTACATTTTAGCAGCTACACGGCATGGATTCAGGATTAATCACATCTAATAAAGTCATATAATTTCACACATTTCTGCATTAGTTCCACTTCTACTTAAATCTCTAAGTTAACTACACATTTCAGAATATAGATGCAGGTACTATCAGCACTCATGGCATTTCTCTTCATGATTTGTGCTTACTACGTGTAAGTGTGATGTACTTATACATTTAGGTCCGTTTGCGCTCTCTCAGTTCCCCCCTTTGATGACCTCTCGGGGTCATCACTAACACTTAAACTGCAGTGATTGCTAGCGTACCTCGTTTCTGCGTTTCCAGAGCCCTCAGACTCCTATACTGATTATCTTGTATGGCAGCCAATCTCTGCAGCTGTTCTCTCTGGGCCCTCTCTGACCTTCTTGCTCTGTACCATCTGAATACCCTCACCAATCCCCACAACGCGATCCCACAGATCAATATTATGATGATAGGTTTCAGTATATACCACACGAAGCTTTTGCCGAATGTGGTGAGCCAACCTCCAGCTTCACTCATTCCGTGGCCCACCTTTTCCCAGACATTTTCTCTACTCAGGTCTTCGATCTCCTTGTGAATATCAGTTATGTTCCTAATAACTTTCTCAAGGGGCTTTGAATTGTCTGGAATGTAAGTGCAATATTCCTGGACCTTCAAAGCCTTACAGACTCCGCCCTCTTTTGCTAATAGGACGTCTAATGCTAGACGGTTTTGAAGAACCATGGCCCTTATCGATTGCATCTCTCCCTCCACCAGCATTAAGGACTGAGCAGTGCTGGCAGACAACCTGTCTACGACTGTTGCCAGTCGTCTAATTTTTACATCATTAAGGATTAATCCCAAAAGAGGGAACACAGCTCCAAATACATCTCCAACCATTTCTGCATCTCCTATATCTCTCCTTCCTCTCGATGATGTCTTGCCCTCGATGATCTCTAAGTCTTGGGCATGATATATTTTGGGGAAGATAATTGCCAAGTAACATGATCCGTACCAGTTGTCAGGTAGTCTCACGTAGGCATTTCTTCCACATACAAAATACACATTTGGAATCATTTGCATTCCCTTCAGGAAGTCCTTAGTATAATATTCTAGATTGAAAGCATGTTCACAGCTAACTTCTCCCACGTATACATTTTCATAATACGTTTTGGCTCGGTGAAGACATAACTTTCCTCTCTGCGTTCTATCTAAAGCTATTGGACCACTACTACCCTTTCTCTTGTGTGCCTTCTCTTCCTCGGTCCAATCTGTTTTCCATTGTCCTGATTTTTTCAAAATCTTTTGTCTCCTGTATCGATCATCCACCTGCCCTATGAACTTCTTCTCGACCTCTGACACCTTGCATGTCAGGTTATTTCTGCGGGCATGTGAAGTATCTAAGGTAATCCAAGGAATGAAAAACTTGGCCAACCTGTCTTCACTCTTCCAGTAGTCCCATTTGTTCATCTGTTTATAATTTGGGACTTCTGGCAACACTGAATCGTAATTGGAGAAATAGTATTCAAAACTATCTCTCCCATAAAATATACTAAGCAACAAGCTACATGTAATGCCATATGTCAGCGGGAGGTGATGATATCGAATGCCTTCATCTACAGACGCCGGCAACTGCATGCAGACATAGCAGTCCTTAACCTCCATGGCATCCACGTATTCATATAAAAGTTTAGCATAAGCATTTGACCTAAAGTCGCCTTGGGACTCGTCTACGTGTAACCTGCGAGCTTCTGCAGCTAATAACGCTTTCTCTTGAATGTTTTCCCTTTTCTCACCAGCAACGGTGGGTGCAGGTGTTTCTACAGATTGCACATCGGTTACCTTTACCTCTTCCTCATGTCCCTTTACATAAGAAACTGTGACTACTAAAACTATTAATATTATCACTCCTACTATTAGTGTGCCTATTATACATTTGGCTCTACGATTCGGGGTGCCGGCATCCATTTCTTCAGACGGTATGATTCTTCTCTTTCCTTTAACACAAAGTTCTTGTCTTTCCGTTCCTTTACAGTCTCTTTTAATCTTTCAGTCTTTTAGAACCACACCTTTGGGAACTGGCAATCCTCTTTTGCAAAAGTCTTTTGAGCTTTTTACACAGACATCCCTAGCCCTTCTCCATCAACTTATAGGGAAGTCCCTAATATTCTCTGCTTCCTGGGCGCTAGGTAATCTTCTTTTTCTTCTCGCTTATTTACAAAGTCTTTTAAGCATCTATGATGAGGCTTGTGCCTGCAGCTTCGACAGCATAGTTCAATATTTCCAAACGGAGATTGTGCTCTTCATGGTCTGTTATCTTTGTACCAAAATCGGGGAATTGCAATTCTGTGAAAAACATGTGCCTTAACTTGCTGAGGCGGGGAGGTCTGGGGAGCATGAAAGTTAGTGACCCTTCTTGTTCGACTCCGGGTACTAACAGTCGTATTTCCACTGTGACGATGGGCTCAGAGCTGGACACCACCACCGCTCGTATCCTCCCTGTTTTCTGTTCCAAAGACATTTGTCACCAGATATGTCCACTCAGGGGTGGCGTATCTTCTAGTAGGCACACGCACTCTTCTTGACCTTCTCAAGTCCGGTGCTTCAGCGCCCTGAGCACCTTCTTCCGGGTCTGAATCCTCTGATATCGGAGGAAGGGTTCTCTCTGGAGTTGACCTCAGGCTAGAGCTCCTTCTTTGCGGCCAATTAGCTTCTCCACGTACCCTTCTACTCCTTCTTCTTCTGGTCTGTTCACACTCTCTGTCAGACCGGTCAGTGTCTGACCCGTACTCCCAGCTACTTTCTCCTTCAGTAGCGTCGTCCGTTTCGCTGTTGTGCTGACCGTCCTCAGCTTGGTCAGACTCGTACCCTTCTTCTGTTGGCACCTCTACAGCTTGGCTAGCCCCCTCTATGGCTTCTCGGTCCTCAGCTGGACGTCTATCCGAGAGAGGAGCTGTTTCTTCCAGAGGTGCTGGAACCCTCCGCGTATGCGACGCGTGGATCCAATTTGGCAGGCCTCCCACCTTTACTGCGGTGTTCGTGATCAGGATGATCTGGAAGGGCCCACGCCAACGAACATCCAGGCAGCTACTCCTCACGTGCTTTCGCACAAGCACCCAGTCTCCAGGACACAGGTCGTGGCACAGGTCCTGGCACGACGGAACTTCAGCAGCCTGCACCTGAAGGGACACAGAATGAATGGCGTCAGACAGCCCCTTACAATAGTCCAGGATCATATCATCTGTGATGTTTAACAGTGCAGCAGTTGGGACAGACGGCAACCTCATTGCTCTCCCCATCAACACCTCATGAGGTGACAGCCCCGTTCTTCTATCTGGGGTACTACGGAGGCTCATAAGGACCAATGGCAGAGCGTCAGGCCAACTCAAGGATGTTGATGAACACACTTTTGCAATTCTGGCCTTTATAGTGCTATTGATCTGCTCCACAATTCCTGTGGCCTCTGGTCGATAACTGCAATGCAATTTCTGATCTATGTTCAGAGCCGCACAAATCATTTTCACAAGCGAGCTGTTGAAATGCATTCCCCTATCTGATTCCAAAGAGGCCGGCACCCCGAAGCGCGGAATGAGCTCCCTAAGCAGTAACTTGGCTACTGTGAGGGTGTCGCACCTACGTGTAGGGTATGCCTCAACCCATCTGGAGAATACGCAAACAACTACCAGGACATAACGGAGGCGATTGCACCTTGGCAGTTCGATAAAATCTAACTGCATGCGGTTGAATGGACCCCCTGACCTTCCAATGTGGCTCAGTGCAACTGGTGTCTTTTTCCCTACATTCAACTGCTGACAGGTCACACAACGCTGGCACACTGCTTCAGCTGCTACTCTGAACTTAGGATTATACCAAGTTTGCCTAAACACTCTCAGCATAGCGTCTCTCCCTAAGTGTACGGGACCATGTATTTGTCTGGCCATTGGGCTCACCATCTCATTGGGCAACACTGCTCTGCCATCTGCTGAGACCCAGAAATGGGCCTCACCCACCACACATCCTGCCTTTTCCCATGTTTCTTTTTCAAAATCAGGAGCATTTTCTTGCATGCACTTCAGTTCGTCCCAAGAGTCAACAGTTTCCAGTATCATAGCTAATTCAGTTCTTACATTTATTCCACCCACTTCCACCTCTGTGAAAGAGTACCCTTGTTCCGCGCAATACCGCGCGACTTCGTCGGCATATCTATTGCCTTGTGACACGAAGTCCATATTTCTGGTATGTGCGGTGCACTTCACAACTGCGATACCTGCTGGACATTGCAACGCCTCTAACAACAACCGCACAAACTCTCCATTGCGAATGGGAGAGCCTGAAGAGGTCATGAAACCTCTTTGAGACCACAACTGCCCGTAATCATGAACTACCCCGTAACCATATTGGCTGTCGGTGTATATGGTGACTCGAATTTGATTGCTTGCCAAGCAAGCACGCGTTAGGGCAATAATCTCGGCTACCTGAGCGGAGTGTACTCCTTCCAGGCATCCAGCTTCCACAACTCCAGTAATTGTACAAACAGCGTAAGCTGCTCTCAACTGCCCAACTTCGTCTCTTACACACGAGCCATCGACAAAGAAAATTTCGTCTGGGTCAGTCAGTGGCTCATCTACGATGTCGGGTCTTGGTTTGGTGCATAGTTCAGTCACATCGAGGCAGTCATGGTCTGTACATTCATCATCATTATCTATATCGTTTGGGAGTGGCATCAAGGTAGCAGGATTCAAAACAGAGCATCTCCTGAGGGTCACGTTCTCTGCAGCAAGAATAACTTGCTCATAGCGCGTGAGCCTACTATTGGTCAGATGCTGTGTTTTGGTCCTGGTCATTAACAATTCAACAGAATGGGGCACGTGTACCTCTAACGGATGCCCCATGACAATATTCTCACACCTCTCGATGCTGACACCTGTTGCGGCAACGGATTTGAGACATCCGGGCAACGCTGCGGCTACTGGGTCTAAAGTAGCCGAGAAATAAGCGACTGGTCTACGGGCATTCCCATGAATTTGGACTAACACAGACAGCGCGCAACCCTCTCTCTCACAACAATAAAGCAAGAATGGTTTATCGTAATCAGGCATTCCCAAAGCCGGAGCACGACACAGGTCCTCTCGCAGCTGTAGGAACGCCATCAAACAGTCTTTGTCCCATGGTACCGGATCGCTCACCTCCTTGTGCGTCAGTTTTTGCAAGGGCTTTGCTTTCAGTGAAAAGTTAGCAATCCACTGTCGGCAATATCCCACCATCCCTAGGAACATCCTGACTTCTCTCTGTGTTTTAGGCGCATTCATCTTCATGATGGCCTCTATCCTGTCTGGTGACACTTTTCGTTTACCTTTCTCAATTCTGTGTCCCAAGTACTGCACTTCTGTCAGGCAGTACTGCAATTTTCCCGGGGACACCTTGTGCCCATTTTCAGCTAGGTGATTTAACAAAGCAATAGAGTCCTCCCTGCAAGCTTCCTCTGTTTCTGACGCCACAAGGAGGTCGTCTATGTACTGGACCAGAACTGACCTCTGGGGCAGCACTAGACTTTCAAGATTTTTCTTCAGAAGCTGGTTGAAGATCGATGGGCTCTCTGTATACCCCTGAGGAATACGACACCATGTTAGGACGCGACCTTCCAGCTTAAATGCGAAAAGAAAATGGCTCTCTTCGTCCAGAGGGATCGGAAAGAAAGCCTGGCAAAGATCAATCACAGTGAACCATTCTGCTTGGAACGGTATCTGAAACAGTATCACTGATGGATTCGGTACCACTGGACAACATGAAACAACTATGTTATTAATCTTTCGGAGGTCCTGCACTATCCGGAATTTCCCATTTGGTTTCTGCAAACCCATAATCGGGGAGTTACATGGACTACCCACGATTTCTTTCAGTATTCCCTGCTTAATCATGGACTCGATCACGGATTTTATGCCTGCAATCGTTTCTGGAGTCAATTTATATTGGGGTGTTCTTGGAAACTCAGCATGCGGTTTCACTACAATTTTCACTGGGTCCACCCCCTTGACCAATCCAATCTCTTCCCCAGTGAAATCCCACACTTCTGGAGCTACTGTCTCTCTCAGATCCCAGGGGAGCTCATCTACTGTCAGAGTGGGATACAGCTCCACACATATTCTGGAATTTGCGACTTTAAAGTCAGCATCATCGTCATTAGTCAATACCTCCACTCCTTGTGGTGTGCAGTATATGGTACAATTTAATTTGCACAAGAGGTCTCTTCCTAGCAGACATACAGGGCTAGAATCGCAAACCACAAACTGGTGCTCATCACTGTACTTCCCTATTTTCACCTGCACGGGCTCAGTCAGCGGGCTGGTCATTCTCCTGTTAGCAACCCCCACCACTTGTATGGTCTCTCCAGACATGGGCAGGCCTGGAACTGCGGCGGATCTGATCGTGGATCTAGTGGCTCCTGTGTCCACTAGAAATGTCGTGGGGTACCCTGCCACTTCGGCCTCAACATAGGGTCCCCTCTGGTCCACCTCCAAGGCTGCCCCGAGGGTGCAGTCTTCCCTTTCCACTCTCTGCCCAGTTAGTGGGTCCACATAATAGCACTCCTCTCCTCCTACAAACAGGGGCATCTGTCTATATGTCTTACCCATAGTCCCTACTCTGGGTGGCTGAGGGAACTGGGCTCGGGGAGGAGGGCCCCCCCCCTTTGAGCACCTTTCCTTGGTATGGCGTCACCCTTCTTGTAGGCGCACTCTGGACCTCTTCCTCCTCTACCTCTTGTTCTCCTATCTCAACGTTATAGGGACACTCGCGTTTCCAATGCCCCACCTCGTTACACTGGTGGCACCTAGTCGTTTTCTTCAAGGCAGCTATATCTATCCTGGGTCTAAAGGTGGAGTTCTCCTCATTGCCCTTGTTCTGACTGTACTGTTTCTTTCCTCCAGTACCTGTTCCTTGTTGCTGTTGCTGCTGTCCCCCCTTTCCGGCTGCCTGCATCTGTACCACCATCAGTTTCTCCTTTAGTTTCTTTGCCTTGGAGTCTATCTCGTCACAGCAGTACCTGGCATACCTCAGTATTTCGTCTAGGGGTTTATTTTGCCAACAAATCAAGTGTTGCTGAATAATTAAACTAATATCCGGTCTCAGGCCCAGGACAAACTTGGACACAAATTGCCCTATGTCCTTTGGATCCATTACATCCAGGCCGCTATACTGTTTAAACGCCTTCAGCAATCTCTCGTAATATTCGTGAACTGTCTCTTTGGGTTCCTGTCTGGTTCGGTCTATTTTGACCCAATCTTTGTCTTGCATTGGCACTTTATCTTTTAGCCAAGTCATCACTCTCTCGAATTTTGCCATCACAATCTCGGACGGCCCATTAGTCTTAGCATCTCTCTCCGGCTCAGTTGTGGGCCACTCAGCGCTAACCTTGCATGCCGTCCACAAATCTCCTGGCACTACAATGTCAAACAGCGTGTTCAAATCTATCCATAGGACCTTTGAGATTTTTACGAATCTCTCAACTTGCTTGTACCACTCCACTGGGTTTTCCCGCAATTTGGGGAAGGAGGTGGTAAAAGCAGCTAAATCTCCCCTACTCCAAGGGACGTGCACATAGTTCCCATTTGCGACTTCACGCAAAGGGTATGCCTCTATTCCCTGCAGTCTTCCTGGTGTCATACCAAGCGTGCTTCTCCTGACGGTCCCCTTCTTGGACCACCTCTCTTCCCACTTATCTAGTGCCCTCCATGTCCTGATTCCAGTGATCAGTTCCCTTATGTGCGTTTTCAGCCCGATCGTTCTCCTCTCATCTAGGTCTCGATCTGAATAATGTAGCCTGTGGTTACCCTGTAATGCTTTGGTCCTTGACAGGTCCACCATATATTTGCCTGCTAGTTCGACTAACTTCTCATGAATTGTTCTCGCTTTTCGAGTGATGTCTTTTGCCATGAACAGTATTTCATCCTGCTCATACATTTCCATTCTTTCCAAAGGCAGGGTACCATCTACCATGTCATCCAGGTCTGACCTTAAGCTGGCGACATCGAGTCTCTTTGCTTTTATCTCTGCTCGTAGCATCTCTTTCGAGGGAGGTTCACAGGTTTCTCTC